>NC_091442.1:52128498-52449748 GCF_964237555.1 Oryctolagus cuniculus | reverse complement strand
TTTCGGGTGCCTCCTACCCATGATCACTAAGGTTTTCATTCTTCCCGCCGGGCTTCCCATCAAACCCGAGGCGGTATTAAGGCATAGGGCTGCAGTTGTAAGTGCTGGGCAGCTCCTGATTCTGCTCTGCTCTCCCTACACAGATCCCGAAGGCCAAGAGGGGTCAGAGTTTACGTATCCAGGGAGAAGTGGGAGGCAGTGACAGCGTCCTGGGGAGAGCAGGCTGGGACCCGCTGGTGCCCTCGGGCGGACAGGGGCGGTGCTTCACAGCTCCTCTCCTCAGAAGGGTCAGGATTCCAGACAATCGCTGGCATTTAGGAAGGAGTTAGTGTTTGTCGGATGTGAGAATTACCTAGTCCCAGAACCAGGGAGGGGATTAAAGTTAGAGATGGGCTCAGGACTGTGGGCAGGATTAGAACTCCTGCTGATGTCTATGAATGTGCACTTAGAAGTTTTCACACTGGTGCTGTCACTGTTTATGAAAATGGCCAGCTTAATGGTGTGGCTATGGTTGACACTGGGTTTCCTTTTGGTTGTATTCAGTTAAGTGTGGCCTGTGTTTGGATCTTAAGCCTCCTGTTCCACTTTTCTCTTCCACCATTGTCTCTGAGCTTTTGGGTCCCTGTCTGAAGTGCATTCGCTGTCACCTGGATGCCCCTGAGCCCAGAGTGAGGATGGGATCCTAATAGGGTCCTAATAGGGTGTTTCCCTGTTAGGAAAACCTCACCACCACCCAATGCCCTGAGCGCAGCTGGGGAAGGCAGGCTTGAGGAACCAATAGCTATACACTGGGGGCAACACCCTTTTCTGCTTGGGTTTCTTTTCCCGCTCCTTTGAACAGGGTCCTGACTGCCACTCCATCGGCACTACCGTCACAGCCCTGGGGAATTGGTCTAATCCCCACTCACTGCGTGAATGCACACGCCCGCATCTCCTAGCCAGTGGTGTTGGAGAAGGAAGACCTCTGCGGGGTCTTTTGGTTCTTTATCGGGTTCTCTTAGGAGATGTCATTAGGGCCATGGAAGGGTCAGGATCTCAGGGCCCTCGTGTGGGATCAGAAAAGCCTTCCCCTGATGATGTGTTCTATTTGTTTAAGAGCACCTAAGCCAGGCAAGGATGCAAGAAGGGTGAAGGTCGTGTTCTGAATTCAAGGAAAAGCCAACAGGTCATTGATAAAAATAGATTTTATTCTGCAGAGGAAGATACTGCACCGATGGGGGCGAGGAGCCACTAATAGCTACAGTGGGAGGAAATACTGATTCCGGTGGGCAAAGGCATCTTTGAGAAGCTGGGAAGAGTAGAGGAAAGGGTACAGGGGCCAAAGGAGAGGGGCTGGGGGGTGAGAGGTGTTGGGGGGTGGTCTCTGCAAACCAGGCTGGAACCCAGCACAATAAATAGTTTTATTTACAACAACCAAATTCGTGGCTTTGTATCCACGTGTCAGTGCAAATTATTTACACACTAATGAGAAGGCAGGACAGGAAGGGGTAGGAGGTGGCTGAGGGTGGCTCACAGCTGTTCAATGGCTTCAGGGCAGAGGCTTGGAGAACGGGGTGGGGGGCATTGCTGCTGGGTTGCCCCCCACCCTCATCCCCTTCTGGAGGGGGGCCTCCTGGTCCACATCACCACAGCTGCCTTTTCACCCCGCAATCTCCTGCTTCAGCTGCTCACGGGGAGGAGAATTCCCTGATGGCCCAGGTGTGTGTATGTGTGTGTGTGTGTGCGTGTGCCTGTGTGTGTTTTCAGGGTTTGCACCCCTAGCAAGCTGGGAGGGGGAAGGGGTGCATGGAGACCGAGAGAGAAAGGACAAAGAGGGAAAGAGAGAGGCGCAGGGGTCGCTGGTACCATGGAGCAGGGAGCTGACCTCAGAGTGGGGAAAAGACCAATCCTTCTCTCACCTGGTCAAGCAGGGGAAGGGGGCAGTGCAACAAGGGGGGTCTCCCGCGGACAGGGAGGGAGGTAGGTCTGGGGCAGATCCCTCAGAGTGGCAAGAGGGTGCGTGCCGCCCCAGGTAAGTGGTTTGAGGAGTCCCCAGGTAGATGGAGGTGGGAGGGACCATCTGCACCACCGTGGGAACGTGGCTGGAGGTACGGGGTGCGGGTGGGGACGCTTCTGAGGGTCTGGCAGGCCAGCGAGTCTGTCTGGGGGAAGCGCTGGAGGCCAGCGTTCCCCGGGCGCGAGCGAGCGCGGCGCCTCACAGACACTCGTGCAGCACGCGCGTATGCGTGCAGTTGCGGCAGCTGACATGACAGCACCAGTGGAAGGTGCAATTGCAGCGCTCGGTGACGCGCTGCGTGCGCGTGCGGTGGCCCCGACCGCAGCACAGCAGCTCGCAGCCGTCCAGAGCCGGCGACGAGCTGTTGCAGGCTCGCCCCGTGGTGCCCGCGGTGCCCAGGCGTCCGCTGTACGTGCAGAAGTTGGGCGATTTCTCAAAGTAGACCAGGTCGTGTGGGGAGGGCGGCTTGTGCGCCGGGTCCTCGGGCTCCAGGCGCAGCAGCTCCGCCCGCGAAGCGCGGTTGCTACCGCGGTTGCCGTAGAGAACGCGCGAGGCGCCGTCGAAGCGGTCGCGCAGCACGTCGCCCACGGCGCGCAGCGTGGGCAGCCGCATCCAGCACGTGCGCACGGTGCACGAGCCCGACATGCCGTGGCACTTGCACTCCTGGCGCATCTCAGAGAAGACGGTCTGTGAGGGAAGAGAGCGTGCGCGTCCCAGGGCACTGCTAGCGCCGGGGCACCCGCCCAGACACCGCCCCCTCCCGGACGCCAGCAGGCCCTCTCTCGGCAGCAGCCCCGGCCTAGCCAAGCCCAGGGAAAGGGACGTGACGAAGTGTGCCGCCGAGATTGGACAGGAGCCGCGCGTCCATCTCAGCCTCCCAGGCTTATTTTTCTCGTCTGTAGCACTGAAGGGCCGTAGGCGAGGCAGTCTGTGGGTTGCACAACTTGTAATCGCTTTGGTTGCATCTGTGCCTCTCAGCCCAGGAAGCCCTTAGCCCTCGCTCGACTGCTTATCTCTTCCCTTCCCCGGCTTCCTTCCAAGCCTCCTGCGCCCTCTGGGACGCCCTCTCCTGGTGCCCCCCCCCCCCCCCCCCCGAGCCCGCGGGTCCCAGGTCGACTCACCGTGCGGCCCGCCTCGTTGTTGTGCAGGTTCATGAGAAAGCGCAAGTCCCGCCCCTTCTCCCCGGAGTCCACGAATTCCCTGCCAAAGAGGCGGCCGAAGTCGATGTTGTCGCTGCAGCCCCCCCAGTGCCAGTCGGGGCCCCCGGGGCCGCGCCGCCGATAGTCGCACGTGCAAGACTCGATGGAACCCTCGGAGCAGGAGCGCGCCACCGAGTGGGTGACCCCCGCAGAGGTGATGGCGAAGATAAAAGCTGTTTCCCGGCAGCCTGTGGATGAAAAGCACAAGATCAGGAACAGTGTTCCTGAGGGGGGCTCGGCCTGGGACCCCGCGGTCCTGAGAGCTGGGACCCGGGTCGCCTTTAGCAAGTAGGTGTGTGGGCGGGCGCACACCCGTAATCACGACTCGCCGACTTCTCCGCGCGCATTTTGACTGGAGCTCAAATGGGGCAGCCCCAGAGAGAAAATCCGAAAGCAGGGGAGCAGGAGGACTTTGCATCGGCAAGTTCTCGCTTCAGCCCAAACTTGCCATCTATGTGGCTCACGCAAAGCCGCGCTGGGCAGGAGGCAAGACGCGTTCCTCTACACAACAGCTCCCGGACATCGCTGGGACGGGGTGGGGGTGGGGAGAGCTCGCCGACCGGCGGCCCCCCCCCGACCAGCAGCTCCTTTTCTCTGGGGCGATGGTTCAGAAGAATCAAGCTTCGTGCCCAAGGCATACAGTTGGAAAGCGCTCGGTTAGAAAGAGCGTGCCCTGGAGCCCGCGCTGGGCTCTGGGCGCTCGGCAGGTGGACAGAGTGACCTTACAGCGCCCGGGACGTCTTCCCTGCACTCGCTCGCCCTCCCGCCGGTGCCCCGGGGGTGGGGGTAACCCTGCGTTTCCTCTGCTCCCGGAAGCAGCGCCTTCCTGGCACCCACCTCGGTTGACGATCTTGCCGAAGAGGTGGGGCCCCGGCGCGGTGGGGCAGTTCCAGCGGCGGTTCCGGAATTGCCACTTGCACTCGCGCACGGCGCTCTGCAGCCCCCCGCTCACGCTGTGCAGGATGCCTGGGTTCTGCCGGATCAGGCGCCGCTGTTTGCGGCTCAGGAGCTGCAGACTGGGCTCCAGCACCAGCTGCAGGCTCTTGGAGTCAGTTAGCAGGTTCGTGGAGGAAGCGACGTTTACGATGCCCCTGGGAGGACACGAAACTGGAGCTCAGGTTCCCCAAGCGGACCCGCACCTTAACGGTAAACGCCGTCTTCACTCTGTCCGTCTGCCTGGGGCTCTGTGTAGGGAGGCAGCCGTCGGAAGATAAATAATAAGGTAATGACCCCGTGCTGCCGAGCTCGCCTGTTTGAAATAACCAGGCATGTGTGTCCGGGAGCCCACCATGCAGGGTCTGGACAGAGATATAGGGAACCCGGAGGCTGAGTGGCCACCTGTGTTCCCCCAGCCTCCTCTCTGCCAGCCGAAGCATGGAGCTCCGAACCTGCAGTCCTTGCCCGCCCAGGGCATGCAATGCTTGAGCCCCACCCCTCTACTCGCATCCCTTCTAAGACCATGCCTGGCCCTTGCCTTTCCCTGGTGGTGAGACTTCTGATGTGGACACCAACGTGAAGCCTGCCTTGGGACTCAAAAGGGAAGAACGGTGTTAGAAGGGAGTGGGCTCCCTGTCCTGGGTATGGTGGGTCTCTGCAGGCGGGTAGTTCACCCCACTGCGGGAGAGCTGTAGCCTGGGGTGGGGAGTGGGGCTGCAGTGCGCGCCAGCGTGCCCCGGGATGTCGGCGCAGCTAGCCAGTTGGCTGACGGATCCCAGAGCGTGGGAGCTGGGTAGGGTTGACCCCTGGCTCTGCGCCCCGGGACAAGTGGTGACCCCGACCAGCTCACTTACCACCATCGGCCGCTGCTGTTGGCCGCCAGAGCTGCGGGCAGGGCGGCCAGCGCCAGTAGCAGCGCAGGAGAAACCCAGCTGGGCAGCAGCGCCCAGCACCCCATGGCCTGCCTGGCCTTGCCCGCTCTGTGCTGTAGTTGCGGCGGCTTTGGCGGCTGCCCGCGACAGTGGGGCGGGACGCGGCTGTGGCGGCAGTGGCGAAAGTTCGCAGTCTGGCTTTAAGGAACCTGGAGGCGGGCGGCCAGCAGCATGGCTCGCGGTCCCGGCTGGTGGGCTGAAGCGGCCACGGCGGGCGGCACCGCCTCTTATAGTTGCGGCGCTGGCTGAAGTGACGAGAGGAGGCTGCCCCGCGGGGCCGCACTGTGGCACCAGGGCACACCGGTCAGGGCGCAGACAATGGGCGGCGAGCGGGGTCCTGGCTCCCGCCCGTCTGAGCCGAGAGCTGACGGGCTGGCCGTCGGGGCTCATCCCCCCGCCCCCTGCCCGGTGGCCCCCGCCTCCGGGCCTGCACTGGCCGCCGACCCCTCCCCTTGGGACGCCCTCCCACGCGCGCCCGCCTCACTTCTCTCCGCGTCCGGAGCCCGTCGGGGCTAGCATCCGCCAGGGGGCGCGGCGACAATGTGCTTGCTGGGAGAACCCGCCAGGCGCCCAACCCGCCTCGCCGCTTGCGGTGGGGCTGTCCCCTCGACGTCACCCCGGGTCCCGCCGGCGTCCCTTCTCTCCCCCATCCTGAGTAGCGGAAGGAAAGTTGTGGTTCTGGTCAGCAACTCCGGGGGACGCTTCCCCACCCAGGAACTCCCGACGGCTGGACAGGGAAGGAAAAGGGGGAGACTGGAGGGGGTGTGTATGCGTGGGTGGGGCTGTGGTCAGGGAAATCCCGGTGATTGGGGGTGGGGGGGGGTTTAAGCCCAGCCGTGGAGAGAAACCGGTTTGTGCATGCCGGCAAGGAGCGCATGAGTGGGCTAAGTGTGACAATGTGAGTGCGAGCGAATGAGGGTGTGTTCTAGAGGGGGTGCATTGCTCTCCGTGTGTCTGCCTGTGCAGAAACTTCTTGTTCTGAGATGTTTGGAACTTTTCCAAAGAATTTTGGAATTCAGCTCACACCAGAAGAGATCAAGTCATCCCAGCCCTGCGGTGGCCTGGGGCTGTGTGTCAGGAAGGAGGTGGAGCTTGTTGAGGGACGCACAGCCAGCCAGCAGCGTCTGGGACTGTGTGGAGGTGGGTGGATGAGTGAGCGCAGGGGGAGACAAAGTATGTGTATATGTGTCACTCTGTCGCTCTCTTTCCCTTGCGCCATCTTACGGTGTGTCATCCTGTGGCGGCGTGTGTGGACCTGCTCCTGTGATTGGGGGAGGGAGCCGAGCCTACAGCCATGGCGGTGTCTGAGCAGCTGGGTCTCAGAGCACTGGCTGGGCTCAGAGAGGATGGCAGAAGGGATGAGAGGCGTGGGTGCGGCAGGAGAGGATTGTAGAGAGGCTGCTTCTGTCCGAACAGAAGGCTGGGGTAGGGCACTTGTGCCTCGACCTGTGTGCTTCTCTCTGGATTTTTCTGTCTTCCTCCCAAACTCCGCTTTTCTCCAGTCTGGCCACACTGGGCTGTCTGGACCCACTCCATCCGATGTACCGACCCTTCTCTCTCCTTTCTCCCAGGGGCTCCAGCTCAACGGCAAGTCCACTCCAGGGCTTCCTATTGGAGAAGTGCCTGCTTTTCTCTGTATGGCCACAGGAGACAACGCCAGGCTGGTGACCACAGCCTCTTCCCTCCTCCACCACACAGAGGTCTCTGCCTCTCTGTCTCTTCTTTTTCCCCAATTTAGAGGAGAAAAAAGAGACCCAGCATTTGTTTGAGGCCACAGCTAATAGGGCCAGATCATTTTGACTCAAAGCTCCTGTGTGCTGATTGCTTCCTACCAGGGACCTACCAGCAGTCTGGTGCCCTTCTGAAATGGACAAACAGATCAAAGTGGTTGCTAGGACCTTCTAGTCTTCCTTTTGGGTCCTCTTTTCTTCCTCTCACTTGTCCTTGAAGACTTACTTACTTACTTATTTTAAAAAGATGTATTTAAGAGGCAGAGTTATAGACCAAGAGAGGGAGAGACACAGAAAGAGCTCTTCCATCTGCTGGCTCACTCCCCAAATGGTCACAACAGCCAGGGCTGGGCCAGGCTGAAGCCAGGGGCTTCCTCTGGGTTTCCCACACAGGTGCAGGGCCCAAACTCTTGAGCCATCTTCTACTGCTATCCCAGGCCCCATCTGCAGGGAGCTGGATCGAAGCGAAGCAGCCGGGACTTGAACCGGCACCCATATGCCCACAGTGCCAGCCCCTGAAGATGCTTTCTGACTCATTTACCCAGGCCTGACCCTAAAGTGTCTGAAGTCCTAGAAATGACCAAGCTTCCCTTGCAAGGCGAGAAGATCATTCTGAGGAGTAAATGCCTGGGAAGCCTAAATGCTATTCTTGGGACACTTAGCATTTTAAAAGAGATGCGTATGAATCCAAATGAAGTGTGACAGAGGCTAGTTTTGAGGATCCTGTTCTTCTCTGACCCTCTGACCAGCCCAGGGTACCTGGCCTCTCCAGTGATTCATCCCTGAAGGACAAGGTGTAGTGGCTCAGTATCATCCACAGTCCCAAGCCTATAGTCTCAGCAGAAAACACCTGCCGGAGATTGCCCAAGTAGATGAGCAGTACCATGAGCAGTCTTCCTTTGCCCCTTAGCAACATCTTCCCATGGAGGCCTGGAGAGGTTGATAGACCCCCACCTGGAAGGGGGACGGGTGGGCCTGGAAGACAAGGAAGTCCTGTCTGTGGCCATTGGCATTAAGCAGAGGTAGGAAGAGAGAAATGGGGCCCATATCCTTTGTCCAGCATTGTGACCTCCAGGAGTAGGAAGGAAGTGAGGAAGGGCTTGAGGCTTGGATTCACACTATGAATGACCTAACCCTGTTTCTGGGAAGAGCAAATCACCTTACGAATACATCTCCCCACCCCCCACCCGCATCACCAGTTTGCTGGCGTGTACCCATACACCTGCTAACACACTGTGACAGCGCCTGTCTGAAAAGCCACAAAACTGATCCCATATGGCCATCCAAGATTGCTGCATTTCTCTGCTCGTGCCAATTCCTTTTTCTTTTCACCCCAGTCACACCTCTGAACTCACCTGCTTGGCAGAATCATCCATGAACCTCCGTGTTGCCCTGCCCAATAGTCAGTTCTCGGTGCTCACTGCAGTCACTTTTCTGGAACAGTAGGCACAGCTAAACACTTCCTCCTTCTTGAAATGCATCTCCACTTGGTTCTGGAACAGCCGTTCCTACCTCACTGGCTGCTTATCACTCTCTATCTGGTTCTTCCTTGTTTATCCAATTTCTAAACACTGGGACACACCCAAAGTTCAATCTGAGCTTCTTCGCTAGCTACTCAAACTCCGCTGGTGAACTGTCCAGACTCACATTCCCTAGTTTATATGCGTCTCTGCACTCTGGTCTTCCATGTCTACCACTTGAATCAGCATCAGAATTCACTGAATCCTTGATTCCTACTTGTCCCAACTGCTCATTCTTCAGTCTTTTCCACCGCAGTAAATAGCAACTCCAGGGGCCAGTGCTGCAGCATAGTGGGTAAAGCTGCTGCCTGCAGTGCCAGCATCCCATATGGGCGTCGGTTCTAGTCCCAGCTGCTCCTCTTCCAATCTAGCTCTCTGCTGTGGCCTGGGGAAGCAGTAGAAGATGGCCCAAGTCCTTGGGCCTCTGCACCCATGTGGGAGACCCGGAAGAAGCTCCTGGTTCCTGGCTTCAGATTGGCGCAGCTCTGGCCATTGTGGCCAATTGGGGAGTGAACCAGTGAATGGAAGACCTCTCTCGCTGTCTCTCTGCCTCTCCTCTCTCTGTGTAACTCTTTCAAAAAAATAAATAAATATTTTTTAAAAAATAAATAAATATTTTTTTAAAAAAATAGCAACTCCATCCTTTCAGGACAAAGGCCTAGGACAATGGCCTTCTCAAAGTTCTCCTTGCTCCTATCCTTGACACACACACACACACACCCCACAGTCCATTCCCCTCACAGCAGCCAGAGCCATCTTTTCCAAAATGGAAGTCATATCATGTCATTCAAATCTTCCGATACCCCATGTCATTCAGTGCAAAAATCAAAATCTTTCCAGTAGCTTCTCAGGCCCCTGGTTTTCTCTGAGTTCATCCTCCTTTGCTTTCCGCCATGTCTCCCCATGGATTCCTCCCCTCTTGCCACACTGGCCTTCTTGGCATGCTCACTTGCCTGGATCTGTGCACCTGCTCTCCTGTTTTCTGGAATGCTCTCCAAGTATTCATTCCCTCTCTTCCTTTCCCTCTGTCTTTATCAAGACCCCACTACCAACCTCCTTTACCCCACTTTATTTTTCTCTGTATCGCTTTTGACCACAGATAACTTTAAGGGCTTGAAAAAAAAATCTATAGCAAATTTCTATTCTGGACAAGGGATAGGAGTGAGCTGTTGGAGGAGGGGAGCAGCTTTGCCTGGACCCTGGGATGGGGTGGAGGGAGGAAGCAGGGGACCAAGGCTGCAAGTTTGTGGGTGGGGAAGCCTACATTCATTCGAAGCGTCAGCAGGCAGCACTGCCCCATTGGGTTGGGAAGGCACTAGCAGAGAAGGGGGACATGTCCTAGGGTGACCCCCACAGACTGCTGGAGCTCACTGCCGATTATAGGGGGGAGGGGGCGCTGCCTGAGTCCAGCACGGTCTGGTCGCAGACCCTTTGGTGCCTCCTGGTGGTGGCCTGCGGTGCTGCAGCAGGCTTTCGAGGCGGAGGGTAGGCAGCGCGGCTGAGCTCACCGCTTCAGGCGCATCCATCCCTCCTGGGCCTATAATTTGGGTTCCCCGGGCCTGGCCGCCCCTATCAGCGGCTTAGCAACAGATGAGTCACCCGGGACCCTGGGCCAAGGCAAACATGGGGGGAGGAGGAGGAGGAGGAGGTTCCCCAGGCTGCGCCCGGCTTTAGCCACCGCCTCGGTTGCTTGATCCCCCCAATCTCCAGGGGCCCCTACCCTTTTCTCTGACCCCCGCCCTCCAGAGCCCCAGTGTTCTTCTCCACACTGCTCTCTATCCACTCTGTGGCCTCACGATGGGAAGAGCAGCCCTCCATGCCGCTCATCCACGTGCACTCCCTCCCTGCCGTGCCGACAGCCCCCTGCGAGCCCCCTCCCGTGAAGGCCCCAACCCTTGTCAAGGTCTCTCTGGTTCCCGCCCCTCCTCTTTCCTGGAGCTGGCCGCGTGCTTGGGGTATTAGGCAATGGGCGTGCACCCGCAGCCCTCTCCAGGCCCCGCCTGTCCCACCGCCCTTGAGCTGCCTGCGGGTCAGCGCTCAGGCCAGCCGGTCGGACTGAGGGCACTGTGGGCCAGCTCAGGCCACCCAGTCAGCCTGCCTGTGGCCGCTCGTCCCCAGGCCGGGTCTCATCTGGGACAGGGAGCTGGAGTAGGGGTGCTGGGATTTGGAACAGTCCAGCACGGAGGGCACAGGGGTCACTGAGGAGTTGAAACCTATGGTACTGGTTCTGAGCCTGGCCCCTTGTTGGCACCTGACAGCAATGCTGTGTGAACACGACAAAGGTAGAATCCATAGGCAAAGCAAAAGACACCAGCGAGATCAACAACCACCAAAACCACTCGAGGGAAATCTGGAGACAAATGGAGAAGTTCCAGTGTCCATGAGGTCCCCATGGAAAAAGGGGTCTAGGATCCCCTACTCCAGGGACACTGGTGGATTTCAGGAAAAGGGGCCAGGACATTGGCAGGGACCACGGAATCCAGGTTTATGGATGAAAGCTACTGAGATAGGGCTTCAGCTTCTAGCGGCCTCAAAAGCCACATGTGGTTTGGCTCTTGTCCTCTAAATGGGAGGGGGGTCCACAGCACTTGGGCTCCGTCCCCCCATCCTCCCGCTGTGCAGAGGTGCAAAATGAGAGCAAAGCATCCCTCTCGGTCCAGGCTGCCCAGTGCCAGGGACCATGGCACTCTCACTTCCCTGGCCTGTGCAGGGCTTGGCACAAGAAGGTGCTCAGGAAAATCCCAACATGCGTTAAATCCCCCATCTTCCATCTTGGACGCGGCGCCCCCTGCAGCCCAAGGCAGGACCTGCAGCCTCACAGCCGGCTCTCCAGTAGAGTTGTGCTACCACCACCAAGGAAGAGGCCTCTGGCTGCGGGCATCAGCCCCGTGCCTCTGCCTCCTGGGGAGCCGTGTCTGAGTCAACGCGCCTCGCCTGGGGTGCGCGGGGCCAGCCGTGCCTTGGGTTGTGGTCTGGCAGGGGCTGGGGGTGGCTGGGAAGCCTGGGGCCCCTCTCTGGCAAAAATAGCCCGCAGTGGTTAGAGTTGCAAGGGTGACTCAGGCGGGAGCTCGGTGGCGCCTAACCCCTTCGTTGCCACCGCTAGAGCTCCTGGAGGCGATTTGCCTCTGCCTGTGTATCCCAGGACCGGGGTCTTTCCTGACTGCCTGGGGCTGGGCTCAGTTTGGGATCCCGAGACCCTCTTCAGCCTGTGTGAAGTGCACCTGCCACCTCGCAGCAGGGATCCTCAGAAGGGTAGGAAGATCGCTGTGGGCCAGGATGCCTGCAAGGCAGGCTGAAGAGCTATGGGGCTACCTGAACCTCAGCTGGGGCCAAACTCCAAGGCCAAAGCTGACCCCTCCCAAGGGGGAGGTGCAGGGCTCTGAGATGGGCGGTTGCCAAGCCCACAGTCCTAAGCCTCTCCAGCTGGCTCCCAGCGCCCTGCGGACGGCTGCGCTCCCAGCTCCGGACTCTGCAAGCCGCTGTCCAACCCCGGAAGCCAGACGCCCGTTCAGCTCCGTCCTCGGCTTGTCGAAGGAGCCTGCCAGTCACCTCGCTCTTGGTGGTGAAACTGAGGCAAAGATGATGAAAGGTTTGGCCACCGGGACGCGGTCCCGGCTTGCCGGTCTGGGTGGCTGCATTCTCCTTTGCAGCTTTGGGGACCCCAGCGCAGGTGAGAGGAACTCGGGCCATTTCCCTGCTCTGCGAGGCTGAGCTCGACGCGGGCGTCGGGGGAGAGGGTGTGTGTGTAGGCTGGGAGGAGGGGGAGCGGTTGCGTTCCCCTGGTCAAGGCGGGGAGGGGGGAGGGGGGAGGGGATGCCCCGGGCTCGGGGAGGGGCCGCAGCTCCGTCAGCCGGGCCGAGCCTCGGGGAGCTGTGCGCCAGCAGAGCCAGAGCTGCAGTTCTGCGCTTGCCGGCTCTCTCCTAGCTCTCTCGAGCACTCCCTCCCTTCCTCCCGCCCTTCCTTCCCCGCGGCCGCCGCGGCGCTGGGGGAAGCTGGCGGAGAGGAGTGGCCCAGCCCTGGAAGAATGCAGCGTTGCCGAGGGGGCAGAACCCGGAGCAGTCTCCCCAGAGTTTGAGCAGCCCGAGCCTAGTCCAGGCGGCCCAGCCGCGCCGGTCACGGACCCAGCACCGGAACCGCTGGAGGTAATCGGAGCCCAGAAAGCAAGGGAGGGGCAGGGGCGCGAGCCCCTGGGGACGGAACCGGTGCACTGTCAGACCAGACAGACCGACGGACGCCCACCCGCAAGCGCGGAGAGCCAGAGACACTGCCAGGGATAAAGACAGAGCATAAAAGGGTGCCTCCAAGTTTGGTGGGCAATGAAGTGGCTGCAAAGGGGGGTGGGGACCAGACGGGCAGCCCGCTGAGGAGGGGCGCAAGTAGTTGGGAAAGGCGGGGACTCAGCTTTGCCCACACCGGGTTCCACACCGGAGAGAACCCGGCTCCCCTCCCGCTTCTAGCTGCACCTGGAGCGTCCCCTCCCTCCTTCCCCACTGAGCGGGGAGGTGCCAGGGGGAGTGGGGGAGCCCACTCTCCATTCTCCTTTGACAATACCTGCACTCCGTGGCCTCTGGGGGCGTGGGAGCCAGTTATGGGTGGGGGGAGAGCTCGGAGAGGGAGCAGTGGGAGGCGGTGGTCCGTGTGTCTGAGTTTGAATGTGTGCGTGTGTGTCTGTGTGTACATTGTGTCTGACCGGGCAGGGCTCCAGGGCTTGCGTGAGGTCTGGGTTCTTCCTCTTTCAGCCGTCCAGGACTGTGGGAATGGGTTTTATTTGGGGATGGGTGATTAGAGCCAGAACGGGTTAGGAGCCCCGAGCAAGCCACCCTTGTCCCCAATCTCACATCAGATCTCTCTTCCCTGTCCACAGGCCCTGACCACATCTGCCCACCGGAGCCTCCGGGCTTCGACATGCTGGAGGAGCCCCAGCAGCGGACTCTGCCCTTGGGCCTCGCGGGTCTCCTGCTCCTTGCGGTGTGCAGTCGGTGAGCAGCACCCCCCCCCCCCCGCCCCGCGGTGGTACCTCTGAGCCCTCCTCCGAACACCTGCCCTCGGGGAGTGCAGGCCGGGAGTGGAGGCGGTGGAGGGGGTCCGGACACCAGAGACGCCCTTTCTGTTCCCAGGGCGCTCAGCAATGAGATTCTGGGCCTGAAGCTGCCCGGGGAGCCGCCGCTGACGGCCAACACCGTGTGCTTGACGCTGTCCGGCCTAAGCAAGCGCCAGTTGGGCCTGTGCCTGCGCAGCCCCGACGTGACGGCCTCTGCGCTTCAGGGTCTGCACGTCGCCGTGCACGAGTGCCAGCACCAGCTGCGCGACCAGCGCTGGAACTGCTCGGCACTCGAGGGCGGCGGCCGCCTGCCGCACCACAGCGCCATCCTCAAGCGCGGTGAGCCTGGAGGGGCGGGGTCTGCGCCGCCGCCGAGGCTGGGGTGCGGGGGGCAGGCCGAGGCGAGCGGAGGCGGGAAGGGACGGGTTCAAGGCTCCGGGAGGGGCCTCTCCGGGAATTCCCCCCGGGAGCCGGGCTGAGCCGGGTCTGGCCACCCGTCTGGGCCCCTACGGTGCTGACTCCCACCTGCTCGCTGCCGGCAAGGCAGCTGGGTCCTCGCTCCCCTACCCCAGGGCTCCCCCCCTTTCCTGCCTCCGCCCTGCTCAATCTGGGTTGCACCTGTGAACAAGAGACGCCCCCAGCCCTGGAAGCTTCAAACGCCCCCATTCTGCTCCTCCCCGCCCCCATTTCTCTCTCCCCTCCCTCCTCTCTGGACAAGTCCAGGCTGGTGTCCCCAGAGCCTCAGCGGGGGTGGAGTGACGCCCCCAACCGTTTAAGGGTTAAACCTGCTCCCCTAATTGCTGGGGTTCCCAGGAGCCAAAGCTGGGAACAAAGACCCTGATAGCTTTGAAGCTGGGGAGCAGCCCCCTCCTCTGAGCTGTGGAGTTCCCAGGTGTCCCTCACCTGAGCAGGTGAGGAATGGCTGGAGGGGCAGAGAACAGGTCACTGCTGGTCTGGTCTGGAAGGCATGGTCTGGGAGGCATCACAGCCTCTCCCCACGCCCTGCTCCCCAGGAGCAAAGATCCGTGGGGGGCTCCGCCCAGGGGGTGGGGGCAGTGCTTCGGGGACTATAGGGTTAATAGGCAGATGCCGTCTGCAGGGGAATTCCCAGGACGTGTGCAAACAGCTTTGTTCTTGGAACGCTGAGGTTGGGGGATCCGGAGGCTGGTCCAGGCCCTGGGTCCTGGGCACTGAGGAGCCTGGCCTCTACTCCTTTCATCTTCTCAGGGCTCCTACAGGGTGGCGAGGGACCCTCTACTGCTGAGAGCCTGGCATAGGAGAAGGCTTTGCCTTTAGATGGGGCGTGTGTCTATCCAAGCCTGGGAAGGGCTTATCATCTTGTGCTTCCGTGACCCCCCAAAAAAACATAACACAGAAGCCAATCTTTTAAGAGGGCATTAGGAAAAATCCCCTCCACCCCATCCCTCTCCGCTCCCCAGTATTTTATAAGGTAATAGCAGGTTAGGATAAACAGTCTTGATGGGCAAATATAAAACTCAGACCTGGGCAGTTCCACAGCTTGAGTGCTTTGGGGGTGTTGGGGTGGTGGAGGGTAGCTTGATTAAAAGACTGATTAACATAATCCTGAAGAAATAAAAAGAACCCCAAAGGCTTCTCCCCACCCCACCACCCTCACCCCCTAAAGTTTCCTGCAGGGCTGGGGAATTTCGAAGGCTTTCAGATGTGGAACTCAGTGAACTCATCTTCAAAGACCTCAGGGACTCCCTCTTAGTCATCCCAATCCCAGGGTCTCCTCCCCCCTGGGCGAGCTCTTTCATCCACACCTGAAAACCACAGACTTTTAAGAGGGATAATGGGTCTCCAAAAATCATCTGGATCCACCGTCTTCCCTTACAGTTAGGGAAATCAGGCTCTGGGCTTTCTGATCTGCCCGGCAGGGTCAGGAATCAGTTAGGAATCGCCTTCCCACCCTCAGGTGCCTGTCAATGTCCCCTCCACCATTTGCCTTTCTTTTCCCCCTCCCCCCCAACCAGGTTTCCGCGAGAGTGCCTTCTCCTTCTCCATGCTGGCTGCTGGGGTAATGCATGCAGTAGCCACAGCCTGCAGCCTGGGCAAGCTGGTGAGCTGTGGCTGTGGCTGGAAGGGCAGCGGTGAACAGGATCGGCTCAGGTCCAAACTGCTGCAGCTGCAGGCGCTGTCCCGGGGCAAGAGTTTTCCCCACTCCCTGCCCAGCCCTGGCCCCGGCTCAGGCTCCAGCCCTGGCCCCCAGGACACGTGGGAATGGGGTGGCTGTAACCATGACATGGACTTTGGAGAGAAGTTCTCTCGGGACTTCTTGGATTCCAGGGAAGCTCCCCGGGACATCCAGGCGAGAATGAGAATCCATAACAACAGGGTGGGGCGCCAGGTATGTGAATGCATCTTGACCTGGGTTCCCTGGCTTTCTTGAGTCCTGGCTAGCCGCTGAGAAGCACAGCAGAGCAGTAGCATGTGGGATGGTGGCGGCCCCTCAGCATCTGCAAGACACCCAGCCTCAGCTCAGCATCTGCAAACAGCCAACGCACCCAGCTTGGCACCTGCTGGCTTTGCAAAGCCCTTTCTCTTCTGCCATCCCAATCATTCTTGCCTCCTGGGTGCTGGGCCTCTGGGCTGCCCTCACCTCCACCTCTTTCCTCTCTGATGTTCTAGGTGGTAACTGAAAACCTGAAGCGGAAATGCAAGTGCCATGGCACTTCGGGCAGCTGCCAGTTTAAAACCTGCTGGAGGGCAGCCCCAGAGTTCCGGGCCGTGGGGGCAGCGCTGAGGGAGCGGCTGGGCCGAGCCATCTTCATTGACACCCACAACCGCAATTCCGGAGCCTTCCAACCCCGCCTGCGTCCCCGGCGCCTCTCAGGAGAGCTGGTCTACTTTGAGAAGTCTCCCGACTTCTGCGAGCGAGACCCCACGGTGGGCTCCCCGGGCACGAGAGGCCGGGCTTGCAACAAGACCAGCCGCCTGCTGGATGGCTGCGGGAGCCTGTGCTGCGGCCGCGGGCACAACGTGCTCCGGCAGACGCGAGTTGAGCGCTGCCACTGCCGCTTCCACTGGTGCTGCTATGTGCTGTGTGACGAGTGCAAAGTCACGGAATGGGTCAATGTGTGCAAGTGAGGCCAGCCTCAACCTAGGGGCTGGGGAAGGGAAGTCCTTGGCTCTGGTTTCTGTCCAGGGTCCTCCTTGGCTCCTGGAAGTTCAAAAGCTTTTGAGGGTAGTAGGGGTCAGGTGAAGTCTCCCCAACCCCTGCCAAGTTAGCTGGATTTGGGAGAAATGTGCCATCCCTCTTCCTTAAACACCTGAATGGCCCAAGATGAAATGCAGTCTTGGGCACCCTTTAATCCTGATTCTCGTTCCTTGTTTTTGACTACTCCTCTCTCTCCTGAGTGATAACCCCAGATATGCAGAAGTTAGAGGTGGAGCCAGTAAGACCTATATCTGAAAGGAGACCCCCTCACTGTTATCTACTGTTCACAGCTCCTCTACAGTAGCCTGGCTCTCCTCTTGAAAGGTAATGAGAGACAGTGATGGAAAGATTTGTCTTGGGGGACAAGATGGGAGGGTGGGATAGGGTCTTCTCCCCTGAATCCTGTCCAGGCCCTTAGGGAATGAGCTTCCTTCCATTCAGGTGTTAAAATAGACCCTCCAAAGGAAGGGTTTTTTTTTTTTTTTTTTTTTTTTTTTTTTTTTAACCTAAGACTCTTGGAGCCTTTTTCCTTCTTCAGCAGGAGGGTTGAGAATGGATAATTTATTGTACTGAGACTTGTTCTTGGTTCCTGTTTGAAAATAAAATAAATTAAGCTACTGGGTTGGTGAGTCCAAATGGTGATTGTTATCTCCCCATGCTTGGGATCTCAGCCCCTGGTCGCTTTTCCAGGTGCCTCCTACCCCTTCACTCAATGAGTGCCAAAAATTTGAAATGGCCTACAGTGGGGTTGGTTGGCAGTTTTGGTGGGAGGGGCTGCAGATCCAAATGTAGGCCTTGTTTACTTGCTCCTGATTTCACCTCCATCACTGCTGTAGAACAAGAGCTGGCACATTTTTTTTTTTCTAGTAAATATATGATGAGGCTTGTGGTCTTTGTCTCAGCCACTCAACTCTGCTGTTACAGATGAGAACCAGCCATAGCCCATATATGAGTATATGAGTGTGGCTGTGTCCAGTTAAGCTTCACTTGTAAAATTGGGATGTGGGACAGGATTTGTCCTTTGCCTGTAGTTTGCTGACTGCCTGCTCTAGACTATCAGATCACCTCTGTTCTGGAAATGTCGAGTCCTAAATGTATCTCAACATTGAACCTGGACCCAAAAAGAACAGGTATTTTTCTCTTCTGATTACAAATAGAGAACTTGGGAGGTAGATGTAAGATGGATGGGGAACATATCAAAAGGAATTCCTGTATTTTTTTTTTCAGAGATGTACTTTATGTATTTGAAAGGCACAGTTACACAGAGAGAAAGGGAGAGAGAGAGAGAGAGAGAGGTCTTCCATCCGCTGCACAGCTGGGGCTGGGCCAGGCTGAAGCCAGGAGCCAGGAGCTTCTTCTGGGCCTCCCACATGGGTGCAGGGGCCCAAGCACTTGGGCCATTTTCTGCTGCTTTCTCAGGAGCATTAGCAGGGAGCTGGATTGGAAATGGAGCAGCTGGGACTCAAACTGGCAACTACATGAGATTCTGGCACTGCAGGTGGAGGCTTAAGCCTCTATACCCTGAAAGACAGAGATCTTAACATCTGTTGGTTCACTCCTCAAATAGCTGCAACAGCCAAGTGTGGGCCATAGTGAAGCCATAGCTGTCAGCTCCTTCCAGTTCTCCCACCTGAGAATGAGCAGGGGCTCATTACTTGAGCCCCATCTTCCATTGCTCACCATGCACATTAGCTGGGAGCTGGATCAGAAGCAGAGTAGCTGGGACTTGAACTGGCATTCAGATAGGACATGGGGGCACTGCAATTGGTGGCTTCATTCACTGCACCACAATGCCTGCCCCATTCAGAACTTTTGCATTTTTTAAAAGATTTATTTGAAAGTCAGTTACACAGAGAGAGGAGAGGCAGAGAGAGAAGT
The DNA here is from genome assembly GCF_964237555.1 of Oryctolagus cuniculus. NCBI lineage: Eukaryota > Metazoa > Chordata > Mammalia > Lagomorpha > Leporidae > Oryctolagus > Oryctolagus cuniculus. The sequence goes on along the minus strand of NC_091442.1, from coordinate 52,431,338 downwards.
CTTCCATCCGCTGGTTCACTCCCCAGATGGTTGCAACAGCCGGAGCTGTGTCGATCCAAAGCCAGGAGCCAGGAGCTTCTTCCAGGTCTCCCACATGGGTGCAGGGGCCCAAGGACTTGGGTCATCTTCTACTGCTTCCCCAGGCCACAGCAGAGAGCTGGATCAGAAGAGGAGCAACCGGGACACGAACTGGAGCCCATATGGGATGCAGGTGCAGCAGGTGGAGGATTAATCTACTGCACCACAGTGCCGGCCCCGTCCCAGCTTTTTCTAATCCTTCCTTCTTCTGTACTTCTTTGACTCTTTTCCCCCCAGCTTTCTCCCTTTTCTTTCGTCAGATGCACACTTTGTGGCAAACTTCAGCCCCAAACCACAACCTTGACAAATTCCAAATGGATTTTGTCAGCAAGGCCACATCCCCACCCTTGCTCCCGGCACATGCACTGGGCTCGGGCCCAGGCCTGGAGTCAGTGATGGGGTAGGAGGATGCAACCCACAGAGCCACTAGCTACGGTTTCAGCTTTTATTAGGCTCCAGTGGCAGCCACAGGGAGGTAAGAAGGCTGATGAACCATAAGCCTGGCTTCTACCCTCCTTCAGCTTGGGATACTTTTCCCTCTGGTTCCTATCTGGTAGCTGGGAAGTTGGGGAGTGGCAGTGGTCATCTAATTTTCAGCTGGACAGCCCCGTCAGCTGCAGTGGCCACTTTCTCCCCCCACTCTGGAGAGGGGAGAAGTTCAGTAGAGCTGGATGATTCTCTAGTTCCCATTGATCGGCTCCACCTCACAGACACGTTTCCTGCTGCTAGCCATGTCAGAATGTCACCATTTCCAGCCTCCTGTCACATCTAGGCTACAGCCTTGCGGGCAGCTGAAGTCTCAGGCAGGACCACCCACAGACAAGTTCCATCTCCCTGTTGGCGTCCCTGAAGGCTTGTTGGTGGGGTTGGGGCACTAGGGAAGAGGGGTTGAAAAGCATAGTTTTGGTTGTCAGTACAGGGCCATAACTTGGTACAGTGTTATTAGAAACATTTCTATGGAAAGAAATGAAAAGAGCAATCGTGTAAAGGAATCACGAGGCCTGGTCTAGGGTTCCCTAATCACACTGGAGGTCTTTCATCTTGAAAAACACAGAGCTAAAGGCTGGGTGCTGTGGGTAAGCTGCCACCTGCAGCGCTGGCATCTCATATGAGCACCGGTTGGAATCCTGGCTGCTCCACTTCCGATCCAGCTTCCTGCTAGTGCGCCTGGGAAAGGAGCACAAAATGGCCCAAGTGCTTGGGTCCCTGCACCTACATGGGAGACTTGAAGGAAGCTCCTGGCCCCTGGGTTCCATTTGGCCCAGTCCTGGCCATTTTGGGGAGTGAACCAGCAGATGGAAGACACCTCTCTCTCTGCCTCTGCCTCTCCCTCTCTTACACAACACACACACACACACACACACACACAGGGCCCAGCATTATGGCAAAGCAGGCGGGTTGAGCCGCACCTTGTGTGGTAAGCATACCCTATCAGGCACTCAACTTACCATCCAACTTCCTGCTGATGCTCCTGGGAAGGCAGCAGAGAAAGGGCCAAATACTTGGACCCCAGCCACCCATGTAGGAGGCTCCAGGATGGAGTTCTTGGCTCCTGGCTCTCTGTCTCTCGGCCTTCCAAACAAATTATAAATCTTTAAAAATAAATGAAATGGAATCTAGGGACAGGCATTTGGCACATCCATTTCAGCTGTCATTTGGGACACCTGCAGCTGTCAGAATGCTTGGGTACAAGGCCCGGCTCTGACTCCACTTTCCATTCTGGCTTCCTGCTCATGAGCATTCTGGGAGGCAACAGGTGATGGCTTAAATAACAGGGCCCTTGCTCCCCATGTGGGAGATCTGGATTGAGTTTCTAGATCCTGTCTTTGGCTTGGCCTAGCACTGGTTGTTGCAGACATTTGGGGAGTGGAGATGGGAGATCTCACTCTCTCTGTCTCTCTCTGCCTCTCAAACAAAATATATAAAAACAAAAAACATTTAATTGAAGAGAAAGAGAGAGATCCTATTCACTGATTCACTACCCAAATGCCCACAGCAGCTGGGGCTGGGCCAGGAGCCAGGAACTCGGTCCAGGTCTCCCACATGGGTGGCAAGAACCCAAGTACTTGAGCCGTCACCTGTTTGCATTAACAGAAAGCTATGTTCAGGCCGGTGCCACAGCTCAATAGGCTAATCCTCCGCCTGCGGTGCCAGCACACCGGGTTCTAGTCCCGGTCGGGTGCCAGATTCTGTCCCGGTTGCTCCTCTTCCTGTCCAGCTCTCTGCTGTGGCCCGGGAAGGCAGTGAAGGATGGCCCAAGTCCTTGGGCCCTGCACCTGCATGGAAGACTAGGAGAAGCACCTGGCTCCTGGCTTCAGATCAGCGCGGTACACCGGCTGCAGGGCGCCGGCCACAGTGGCCATTGGGGGGTGAATCAACGGAAAAAGGAAGACCTTTCTCTCTGTCTCTCACTGTCCATTCTGCTTGTCAAACAAACAAACAAAAAAAAAAAAAAAAAAAGGAAAGAAAGCTATGTTCAAGAAGGGGAGCTGTGACTTGAACCCAGGCTCCCCAATATGAGATGCCAGTAGCCCACATGGCAACTTAACTCTAGGCCAAATGTTCACCAACCCAACTGTTAGTTGTTTTTTTTGTTGTTGTTATTGTTGTTCTTAAAAGATTTATTTATTTATCTGAATGTCAGAGTTACACAGAGAGAGAAGGAGAGGCAGAGAGAGAGAGGTCTTCCATCTGTTGGTTCACTCCCCTAGATGGCCACAATGGCCAGAGCTGAACCAATCCTGGCCAGGAGCCAGGAGCTTCTTCCAGGTCTCCCATGTGGGTGCAGGGGCCCAAGGACTTGGGCCATCTTCTGCTGCTTTCTTAGGCACTGGCCACCCAACTGTTAGTTTTTAAAAGACTAAATCTTAGAATGGTTTCCTATGTAGGAAAGCTAATTTTAAAACTAAAAGTTAATTAAAAATAAAGACTGGGGGCTGGTGCTGTGATGCAGCATGTTAAAGCCCCAGCCTGCAGTGCCAGTATCCCATATGGGTACCAGTTTGAGTCCCCACTGCTCCACTTCCAATCCAGCTCTCTGTTAATGGCCTGGGAAAGCAGTGGAAGATGGACCAAGTGCTTGGACCCCTGAACCCATTTGGGAGACCTGGAAGAAGCTCCTGGCTTCAGATCAGCACAGCTCCGGCTATTGCAGCCATTTGGGGAGTGAACCAGCAGATGGAAGACCTCTCTCTCTTTGTCTCTACCTCTCTCTGTAACTGTCTTTCAAATAAATAGATCTTAAAAAAAAAAAAAAAAGACTGGAGTGGGTGTTGGTCAGTTGGGTGCTGTAGTTAAGATACCAGTTGGATGGTCATGTCGCATATTGGAAGTCTCTGAGTTTGAGTGCCAGCTCCTCTTCTTAGCCAATTTCCCAGAGGAAGCATCTAGTGATGGTTCAGGTACTTGGGTCCCTGTCATCCAGAGACTTGTATTGCGTTCTTGGTTCCTAGCTTCAGCCTAGTGCAGCTGTTGTGATGTTGAAGGGGTAAAATGGTAGATGGATGGTCTCTTTCTCTCTTTCAAATAAATTTAAAAATTAAAATAAATACTAAAAGCGAAAAGGAAAAGCAGAGAATCTAATAAGGGAAAAGCCTTCAATAGAAACCACCAGAACAGATATAACTGCGTTTGTTATAAACAGCTTCCTTCTTGTCCATCTCATTCCCTGCCATTTTAAATTAGGGTCCTGTTGGCCTCACATTGTAAGGTCATATTATTCTTCAGGTTAACGCAAGAGAGCAAACAGATTGGAATATATAGAAGGAATTGGGGGGCCGGTGCTGTGGCACAGAGGGTTAAAGCCCTGGCCTGCAACACCAGCTTCCTATATCGTCACCAGTTCGAGTCCCAGCTGCTCCACTTTTGATCCAGCTCTCTTCTATAGCCTGGGAAAGCAGTGGAGGATGGCCCAAGTCCTTGGGCCCCTGTGTCCACATGGGAGATCCAGAGGAAGCTCCTGGCTCCTGGTTTTGGATCAGCTTAGCTCGTGCCATTGCGGCCATTTGGGAGAGTGAACCAACGCATGGAAGACCTCTCTCTCTCTCTCTCTCTCTCTCTCTCTCTACATCTTTCTGTAACTCTTTCAAATAAATAAAATATTAAAAAAAAAAAAGGACAGGTAAGCACATATACAAGGTAGCAACAGGAGCAAGACATGGTATGGCATCTACTAGCATAACTTTTAAAGTATATTTATTTATTTGAAAGGAAGAGTAACAGAGAGAGAGAGTTCTTCCAATTGCTGGTTCAGTCCCCAAACATCCACCACAGCAAGGCTGGGCCAGGCCAAAGGTAGGAGCCAGGAACTCCATCCAGGTCTCCCACATGGGTAGCAGGAACACAAGTCCTCAGACTGGCATCTGCTGCTTCCCAGGTACATGAGCAGGAAGCTGGATAGAAAGCAGGGCAGCTGGAATTCCAACATGGGATATTGGGATCTCCGGCAGCAGCTTAACCTGCAGTATCACAATGACAGCTCCTACCAGTCTCACTCTTCCTAGAAGATCAGAAAAAGGCAAAAAATTAAGAAAAGCAACAATTTCGGCTCAAGACTTCTGCTGTACATGAGAGAGGGCACTTAAAGAACTTTCTTCTGCTCTTAGCATTACTAATGTTCTTGTAGCACGGCTGTGACTATCACAACCCCGCGTTGCATATCTAGCCCAGGTGCAAAGTGAGTGAGGGGGAAATGCAGACAGGGAGGAATTGAGGAATGGGGTGCAAAGTCGTTCATTTTCCTTGAGATACCAAAGTCCAAACTGGTCTAGGTACACTTCCTTAAGCCACACCTCTGACTTAGGAATCAGCTGTTTCAAATGCCAGCTTCCTAGCTGGCCCAGAGTCCAATTGTTTCTGCTAGTCTCTTAAATTCATCGTTCTTCCTCCTCTTCCTCCTGAGAAAGGACTCCTGGACTCAGACCCGGAAGTCAGTCTCTAGTGAGGGTATAAGCAACCAGGCGGGCTCTCAGGGCCGGCAGCTGGACCAAATTAAGTCACAAAGTTTGGGGCCCCGCACTAAGGCACAGAAGGTTTAAAGCCTGCAGGGCCAACATCCCATATGGGCGCTGGTTCGAGTCCCGGCTGCGGCTGCTCCACTTCCGATCCAGCTCTCTGCTATGGCTTGGGAAAGCAGCAGCAGATGACCCAAGTCCTTGGGCCCCTGCACACGCGTTGGAGACCCGGAAGAAGCTCCTGGCTTGTACAGGCTCAAGTTCAGGCCATTGCTGTCACTTGGGGAGTGAACCAGCGGATGGAAGACCTCTCTCTCTGGCTCTACCTCTCTCAGTAACTCTCAAATAAATCTAAAAAAAAAAAAAAAAAAAAAAAAAAAAGACACAAAGATGGCCTGGCAGGTAAAGGCGGGGCCGTGACACACTGTTTCCCCATACCTGTTCCCAGCTGTGCCCAAGGAGCCCTTGGGCCCCTCAGCCCAAGCGCAGCCTCCACACAGCCCCCAGTCCTTAAGCTCCAGGGATGGCCCTGGAGCTCGGACCCTCGGCCCCGTCCCCTCGGTCTCATCCCGGTTCTCCAGCTCTGCCCGCCGCCGCCTCCAGCCTCCACACCGGCCCCCGCCCTGACTCCAGCGCCTGGCTGCTTCTGCTGCAGCCGCTGCCATGGTGACGGCTCTCGCGAGAACTACCGCTCGCCGCCGCGCACCTCTCGCGCGATCGTGGAGGTGGGAAGTATCCCGGACTGGGGAGGGTGGGGGTTCGCGGCACAGCTCTAGTCGCCGTCGCGGCTTCCGGTGCTAGGTGGAGGGAAGGAAGGAGGGACCGGGGAGCGGGCTGGGGGAGCAGCGGCGCCGAAGTCGGCAAGGGTAGCGGGAGGGAGCGGAGCAAGAGGCCGGCGGAACCTGCGGGGGCGGAGGCGGCGGTCGCAGCGGCGGAGCTGGGATCGGGACCAGGTGAGGGGTTGAGGGGAGAAGGTGGGTTCCCTTAGAGAAGGGGCTCGGTCGCGGGTGGGGGCTGAGGGAATCGAGCCCCTTTGGCCACCGCCCGGCGCTGCCTGGCGAGAGGCGGTGTGGCCCTCCCCACCTGCAGCTAGAGGAGGGGGCGTCAGGCCAGCCCCAGGGCTGCCTCCGCATTGGAAGGACGCCGAGCGGAGATGGGGGTGGGGGGCGCACCCGGGTTTGTCCTGCGCGTCGCACAAGGGGGCCACCTGGGCTGCAATTAGCTTCTAGCCTTGCAGGCGGTGGGCTTTCCGGGGGTGGGGTGGGGGAGCGGTCCGGGGAGATGCGTTGCGGAGGCGGTGAGGGCTGTTTTTTTTTTTTTTTTTTTTTTTTTGTTAATCTGTGAAAGGGCTAGGGAATGCTGCTCGCCCTTGTTCCCTCGCCCTCCCCCCACTTTAGCAAAAGGAGACCAGAGAAAAGCCTGGCACTTGTGACACCCCTCCCCCCAACATGGGCCGGGTGCGTAGGGAGAGGGAGCCTGGGGTCAGCCAGTGGGGGGCCAGGCGGGTGGGGTTCCCCTCAAGGGGCGTGCTGTTCTTGTGGAGGTTGCGCTTTCGGGTCCTGGCTGGCAGCCGCAGGTTGGGAAGAGGGCAGCAGGTGGGGAGAGGAGGGGGAGGGGGAGGGGGATCTGATCTTGCACGGCTGGAGAGGGGAGGTGGTGCCTTCCTCCCCCAGGCGAGGCGGGGGCGGTCTCATAGGAGGAGGGAGCATCTTGTCACAGGCCCTGAGTTTGTGTCTTCCAATCGGCTTTCCTTCTTTAGGAAGTACCAGGATTCCCGGAACAGAAAATGGAGACATTGCCTAATGCCAGGCATCCGAGGGGAGGAAGGGGGAGGTGGGGAGTTGTAGTTTCCAGTTGCAAAGGGCCACTTGCTGGAAGCTCTCCTTTGGGAGGAGTTCTATGCTTTCTGGGTTGTGCTGCCAGGCCAGGCGAGACCAGGCGGGGTAAGGTGGTAGAGGTGGAGGAGTGTTTTATTGGTCCCAAGTGAGAAGCAATAGCCGGTCACTCGGGTGAGGGAGAGGTGTAATTTAAAACCCCTATTTGCCGCTGTTGGATTGGGTCACCCCTGGTCCAAGGCATGAAACTTTTATTGGGAGTCTGATTGCCTGGGGTCAGTGCAGTGGGACAGAATCTAGTTGGGTAGGTGGTGATCGCCTTTGCTGCCATTTTGTTTTGGGCCTGCTGGTGAGAAAGGATCTCCACTTGTTACGACTGGCCCAGGGTTGATCATTGCACATTGGACCTGAGTTTGGACACCATGTCTGTCAAAAGCTCTTTTGGAGAAAGAAAGTAATCCATCTGAGGTGCAGCGTTTCACAGACTGAATTATTGACCTTGAATTCAGCCAGGAAGGGCTCCCATGTATCCAATTCACATGCCCTCTGCCTTCCACCGTAGAATTATTACCTTGCGTAGTAAAAAAAAAAAAATTATGTATATGTCTGGCTTTTCCAAAGAGATGAAAGCTTTTTGTGTGCAGGAATTGGATTTTTATCTCAGTTCCCACAATGCCTAGGCACACAGTAGGCACTCATAATGAATGCAACGTGTGAATGGATGGTACTCAGTACAGTTTAAGAAAAAGGGAAGATGTTGCTTGGCTGTTACTGAAAGTGCCTAGAAATAGCTGATCTAGGATTCAAGGCTTCTTGGCCTTCATAACCGAGCGACCTTAGCATCTCCACCTTCTCAGTAGGCACAAAACTGGCAGAGATGATGGTAACCAGCCCCAACAGAAAAATATTTTGTGAGCACAGTCATTATTTATCTGAAATCCCAGATTTCCTGTTACCCCTGTGGGCAAAGGGCTCTCTTCATGAGACCCAGGTCCTCCCAGGTGGTGTCTGTGACCTGGAGCTTATGGTGGAAGGGCCCATGTGTGTGGTGCCTGGCGCAAAAGTGGCGGCAGTGCGTGGAAGCTGCTGTCGTGCTGAAAGGAGAGCAGGCTGGGAAAGGTAGAAGTGCAGTGTGCAGTACACAAAGGGTCAAACTGCAGTGTGTTCCTCTGCCCTCCTCTCCTTTCCACCCGAGTCAGAAGAGGAAATGGACTCAGAGGAGAGAGGGCGGGATGTACTCGGTAGGAGGAACTTCTCTAAAATTTGTTAAAGCTGGGCATATAATCGAGGGAAATGGTGGGAGCAGCTTCCCTGAGTGAATTCAGAGGCAGCCCTGGGTTCAAAGTGTATCTCTCTGCTGGGCTCTCCTTGCCATGTTTGTTTGCAGGTAATTTTAGAGTGGTGTAGTGATGAAAGAGTAGGTCTTGGAATCAGACAAAACTGGTTCAAATTCTGCTTCTGCTAGGTAATAGTTGCTTTTTCCTTGGTAAAATTCTCTCTCTCTTAGCTTCGTTGTCATCCATAAAGAAAATAGTAGGACTGTGAGAATTAAAGGAGATCATGAATGTACTTAGTATTTTACAGAGCACATAGTAAGTACCAAATAAGTGTTAGCTGCTATTAATAACCCATTGTCATAATAGTAATAATCATGCTAGGAACAGTCAGGACTGCCTTAAAAGAGATGAGGTTTACAAAGGAGCAACGTGCTGCCTGAGGCGCCTGTGTAAAGGGGTCATTGTAGCCCTGGGTGTGTGCTGGTGGTAGGGAGGCTTAAGAGCAGTGAGATCTTTGCTTGGTGTGAGCCTCACAGAGGCTCCTGCTGCCTGAGTAGGAGGTGACGCTGGAGCAAGGCAGGGGCGCTGAGCCCACCACTTGGATACAGGGTGAGGACACGAGCTCAGGACAGTGTTCACATTAGAAAGAGCAGCCTGACTCAAGTATGATTGGCCTGTCCATAAAGTAGCATCCCGATTGGCCGCATTTAGAGATTTAGAGATTGTGATACCTGTTAATTCCTTATCAGACCTTCTTCTTCTTCTCTCTTTTTTTTTTTTTTAAGATTTATTTATTTATTTGAGAGGAAGAGTTACAGACAGAGAAGTCTTCTATCTGTTGGTTCACTCCCCAGGTGGCCACAATGGCCAGAGCTGCACCGATCTGAAGCCAGGAGCCAGGAGCTTTCTCTAGGTCTCCCATGCGGGTTCAGGGGCCCAAGCACTTGGGCCATCCTCCATGGCTCTCCCATGCCACAGCAGAGAGCTGGATAGGAAGTGGGACAGCTGGGACTCGAACTTGTGCCCATATGGGATGCCGTTACTGCATGCAGCAGTTTAACCATTATGCCATAGCACTGGCACCTTTTAATTTTAATTTTTTAAAAGATGTATTTATTTGAAAGGCAGACTTACAGAGAGGAAGAGATAGAGATCTTCTGTTTGCTGGTTCACTTCCCAAATGGCTGCAAAAGCCAGGGCTAGGCCAGGCTGAGGCCACGAGTGTGGAACTCCATCCAGGTCTCCCATATGGATGGCAAGGGTCCAGGCACTTGGCTATCCTCTGCTGCCTTCCCAGGTGCATTATCAAGGAGCTGGATCAGATGTGGAACAGCCAGGACTTGAACTGGCGCCTATATGGAATGCTGCTTTTATAGGTGGTGGTGGCTTAACCCCCCACACCACAGTGCCAACTCAGAAAACTTTCTGGTAGTGAAAAGGCATGGGGAACATTGGGAAAGGGTCCTGCAAATGTCTAAAGGCTTCGCATGATAGTCCGGGGAAGAATTGGCCAACGTAGGGATTTAGTGACTGTGTTAGAGCTTTGTTGTGGGCCACACCATATGGACGGGAAAGGAAATGGCTCAAGGTCTCAGGGAGCTGGTGTTATCCCCATATTCCTGAAGAATGGTGAAATGGCAGATCTTGTGGTACCTTTAGCACTCCTACCCTTTTATTAGCACATGTATATGAGCAGCAAGAATGAATGCTGAAACTTCAACGTGCTCTCACTTTGCCATAGCTTTTTTTTTAAAGCAAATTTTACCTTAAATAAAACCTTAATTAAAGTCTAATATGTAAGATTAATAAAAGTGTAGCTCTTGTGATGCTGGAGAATGGAGGGGTTTGAGAGCCCCTCTTCTGTCTCCCTCTCCCCAGGCAGCCTCTAAGTCCCCTCCAAGAAACTCTAAGGCTCTGAGAGCATGCAAACCACTTCTCCAGTTTTTTTTTTTTTTTTTTAAGTTTTATTCATTTTTATATGCTTGAGAGAGAGAGAGAGAAATCTTCCATCTGCTGGTTCTCTCCCCAAAATGCCTGTAAAAACCAGGGATAGGTAGGCCAACCTGAAGCCAGGAGCAAGGAGCTCAATCCAGGTCTTCTACCTGGGTAGCAGGGACCCAAGTACTTGAGCCATCACCTGGTACTTCTCAGGGTGTACATTAGCAGGAATGCTGGGTAGGATGCAGGTATCCTCTCATTTTTTTTTTTTTAAGATTGATCGATTGATTTGAAAGACCGAGTTAGAGACAGAGGCAGAGAGAGAGGTCTTCATCCTCTGGTTCACTCTCCAGATGGCTGCAATAGCCAGAGCTACGCCGATCCAAAGGCAGGAGCCAGAAGCTGAATTGGAAGTAGAGCAGCTGGGACTTGAACCGGTGCCCATATGGGATGCTAGCGAGGCAGGCGGCAGCTCTACTGGCTACGCCACAGCACTGGTTCCTACCTGGCATCTTTACCACTGCATCCAACTCCCATTCCTACTTCTACAGTTTGTCACATACAAGGGAAGGATCATGGACTGCCTATAGAATATATATATATATATATATATACACACACATATATATATTTAAAAGATCTATTTATTTACTGAAAAGTCAGGCAGAAGAAAGAGGGGTGGATATGTATATAATCATCCCTCTACTGGTTCACTCCCCAGATGGCTGCAATAACCAGGGCTGGGCCAAGCTGCAGCCAGGAGCCAGGAACTCCATCCTGGTCTCTACATGGATGGCAGGAGCCCAAGTACTTGGGTCATCTTCCACTGCTTCCCAGGTGCATTAGCAGGGAGCTGGATCAGAAGCAGAGTAGCTGGTACTTGAACCAGTGCTCTGATGTGGACTGCTGGTGTTGCAAGCAACAACTAACCTGCTACCCTATAACTCTGACCCCTTATAATTCTATCTTGCAGTTTTGCCACCTCAGTAGAACTGTGCATGGGGGCTGGTGCTGTGGCACATCAGGTTAAAGCCCCAGCCTGCAGCACCAGCATCCCAAATGGGCACTGATTTGAGTCCCGCTGCTCTACTCCGATCCGGCTTCCTGCTGATGGTCTGGGGAAGCAGTAGAAGTCCTTGGGCCCCTGCGCCTGCATGGGAAACCTGGAAAAGGTCCCTAGCTTTGGATGGGCCCAGTTCCGGCCGATTTGGCCATTTGGGGAGTGAACCAGCTGATGGAAGACCTCTCTGTCTCTCCCTCTCTCCATAACTCTTTCAAATAAATAAAATAAATCCTTTTTTTTTTTTTAAAGATTTATTTGTTATTTATTTGAAAGTCAGAGCTACACAGAGAGAGAAGGAGAGTCAGAGAGAGACGTCTTCCATCTGCTGGTTCGCTCCCCCATGTCGCTCCCCCTCTTTGTAGAGGAGCAACACTGAACCTTGCCTAGGCTTCATATCCGAGTCACGGCACCATTATGTCGCTCCCCCTCTTCATGGAGGAACGACACAGGACCCTGCCTAGGCTTCATATCCAAGTCACGGCACCATTATGTCGCTCCCCCTCTTCGTGGAGGAACGACACTAAACCCTGCCTAGGCTTCATATCCGAGTCACGGCACCATTATGTCGCTCCCCGTCTTCGTGGAGGAACGACACAGGATTCTGCGTTGTTCTTTCGTCTGCTCGGCCCTCCCGGGTTTGCTGCTGGTTCTTCCCGGGTTGGCTGCCGTCCCTTCCACCTCCGTGGAAGGGCGGTTCCCCCTGGCCACTTTCCCCACTTCCACAGGGGAGCGGCACACCACCGGCCGGCTCTCTCGGGGGCTGCACAGGTGTTCCTTCAGATAGATGTTCCCCTTAGATGTTCCTGGTGCATGTTGTCTCTCTCCTCCTTTATAGTCCTCTTCCGCCAACAACTGTTAGCAACCTCAGAGGACTGGACCATGGTGTCTAGACACTGATTCCTGCTCAGCCATCTTGTGGCTGATGGGATCGATATCTCTAGCAGACCTGTTGTGCACTGGAGGCACATTGGGAAGTTCCAGCTCTGGAAAGCAAGACAGACAAACATGTGAATAGGTAAGTCCTGGAGGAGAGAGGTGTTTGAGGAGCTCACTCCCCGTGGTAGACAGTTCCTGTTCTTGTGTATCACTAGCTTGTTCTATACTGAACGGCTTTGTCTGAATCAAATCATGGCTTCCTGTTTCATCTGTTCATTTGTCAGCTCCATGTGCCATGGGACCAGGTTGGGGGCAAAGGTTTATTATGGCTTAAGGCTAATTACTGATAGATTTTTCAGAGATTCTATAATTGGGAAAGTATATTGTACTGGATATCCAAGGTTATAGATACAGGAGTTGGAGCAGCCACAGAGCATCAGGAGATGTAGCTCCAGAAAGCTGGTAAGAATCTAAGAATGGGGCAAGCTGAAAGCTTTGGTCACAGGTCAGTGCCACAGAATGTTCCAGAAAAAAAAAAAAAAGAATCTGTGGTGCGGGTTTTGTAGCACAGTGGTTAAGCTGCTACTCGGAACACCCTCACCCCATACCAGAGTGCCTGGTTCAAGCCCCACCTACTCCACACATTTTAAAAAGACTTATATATTTATTTGAAAGGCAAAATAACACAGAGAGAGAGAGATATCAATCTCCCATCTGCTGGGCCATCTGCTGCTGCTTTCTCAGGGACATTAGCAGGGAGCTGGATCGGAAGTAGAATAGCCAGACTCGAACCAGCATTCATAGGGAGTGCTAGTGCTAGCATCATGCGCAGGTGGTGACGTAACCCGCTGTGCCACAGTATTGGCCCGTACCCCACACTTGTGATCCAGCTTCCTGCTAATGCACCTGGGAAGCAGCAGGTAAAGGCCCAAGTGCTTCAGTCCCTGCCACCCACATGGAAGACCCCACTGGAAGTTCCTGGCTTCAATTTGGCCCAGCCCTGACTGTTGCAGGCATTTGGGGAATGAGCCTTTGGATAGAATCACTCCCTCTCCCTTTCTCCCTCGCTCCCGCTTTCCTTCTTTCCCTCCCTCCCTCTCTCGCTTTCTCTCTTTCTCACTCACTCCCTCCCTCCCTCTGCCCTTTTCTGTCACTCTTTCAAATAAACAAATGCATTTAAAAAATATATATATTTATTTATTCATTTGAAAGCCCTTACATGTTTCTTCCTCTCTCAGATACAATTGGCGCTGCTCCAGGCTTGCTATGCTTAGGGCAGTTCACTTCCCTTTGTCAACAAGCTGCTTTCACGATGTGCTCTTCCTGAATCTGGCTGCTTTGGTGGATGTCAAAGATGAGCCACGTTTTACATGAGGGTGGTGTGCAAATTTCTCCTTTAACTTCTGGTTATAATCTGCTTGCTTTTTCTCATGATGTAAGCACGCCCAGCTTCTCAGAAACAGCTTTGCACAGACAAATGTTCCTTTCATCAGATCCACACATAATGTACTTGATGTCAGAAATCCATTTGACACAGCATGATGTATTCACTTTGTGTGATAGACTTTCTGCTTCACCTTTTGTCAAGAGGAAAGGTTCGAATAGATTTATTCAGCAGGAAGCTGGAGTCAGCAGCCGGAGCTGGGTATTGAACCCAGGCACTCTGATGTGGGATGTGATGTCTTAACTGCTAGGCCAAATTCCCATCTCTGCTTGCTGCTTTATTTATTGGTTTTTGAAGATTTATTTACTTTATTTGACAAGCTGAGAGAGTGAGAGCACTTCCATCCATTGGTTCACTTCCCAAATGGCTGCAGCAACTTGGGCTGAGCCAGACCAAAGCCAGGAGCCAGGAGCCAGGAACCCTACCTGGTCTCCTACATGGGTGGCTAATTGCACCATCTTCCACTGCCTTCCCTGGCACATTAGCAGGAAACTGGCTCAGAAGCAGAGCAGCCTAAACTTCAAGCCATTGTACCACAGCAGGCCTCCTGCCTGCTACTTTAAATGCTGATGTTCCCCGGGTTTCTCCCTTTTATCCTTTCTCTAATTGCACTATATATATTATCCCTAGATAGAAAAGTCCTCAAATTCACCAAAAAATGAAAAGATAAGTTTATTTTGGTGCAAAAATGGAAATCCACGAGCAGCTTTTTCGTAATACGTATTTTACACAAACTTATTTTTTTTTAATTTATTCATTTATCTGAAAGGCAGAGAGAGAGAAAGAGATACATATCTTCTATCCGCTAATTCACTCCCCAAATGGCCACAATGGCCAGAGCTGGGCCGGTTAGGAGCCAGGAGCTTCTTCCAGATCTCCCACATGAGTGGCAGGGGCCCAAGCACTTGGGCCATTTTCTGCTGCTTTCCCAGGCCACTACAGGGAGCTGGATTGGAAGTCTAGCAGCCAGAGGCCGGCGCCGCGGCTCACTAGGCTAATCCTCCGCCTTGCGGCGCTGGCACACCGGGTTCTAGTCCCGGTTGGGGCACCGGATTCTGTCCCTGTTGCCCCACTTCCAGGCCAGCTCTTTGCTGTGGCCAGGGAGTGCAGTGGAGGATGGCCCAAGTGCTTGGGCCCTGCACCCCATGGGAGACCAGGAAAAGCACCTGGCTCCTGGCTTCTGCCATCGGATCAGCGCGGTGCGCCGGCCGCAGCGCGCCGGCCGCGACGGCCATTGGAGGGTGAACCAACGGCAAAGGAAGACCTTTCTCTCTGTCTCTGTCTCTCTCTCACTGTCCACTCTGCCTGTCAAAAAATAAAAAAAATAAAAAAAAAAATAAAAAAAGAAATAATGGAAGTCTAGCAGCCAGGTCCCAAACCGACACCTATATGGGATGCTGGCATCACAGATAGAGGCTTAACCTGCTGCGCTGCAACGCTGGCCTCTCCATGGACTTTTTGAATAGCCTATGTATGTGTGATTTCAAATTTTTTTTTCTGTCAAAATAAACTCAGATTTTTCTTATAAAAACAAACCCTTTTATTTAGTTTATTTGAGAGGCAGAGAGTGGGCAAGAGAGACAGCATGCTCCCATTCACCAGTTAACTCCCCATTATAGGGAGGGGCAGAGCTAACCAGTGGGGAGCTCAGTCCAGGTCTCCCCTGTGAGTAACAGGAGTACAACCATCTGAAGCATCACTGCTGCCTCACAGGCTCTTCATTAGCAGGAAGCTGGAATTAGGAGCTGCAGCTGGAGAAAAACCCCTGGCACTCTGATGTGGGGTGGGCACTTTGCAAACAGTGTCTTAAATCCTAGGCAGATATTCACCCCCTGAACTCACCTTTATTTATTTACTTTTTTAAAGATTTATTTATTTATCTGAAAGGCAGAGTGTGAGAGAGAGAGGGAGAGTGTTTCCATCTACTGGTTCACTCCTCAAATGGCTGCAGTGGTCGAGGTTGAGCCAGTCAGGAGCTGGGACCTTCATCTGGGTCTCCTACGTGGATTCAAGGACACAAGGACTTGGGCCACCTCCTGCTGCTTTCCCAGGCCATCAACAGGGAATTGGATTGGAAATGGAGTAGATGGGCCTCAAACCAGCACCCATATGGGATGCCAGCTTAACCCACTGCACCAAAGCACTGGCACCTAAAATTACCTTTATATATATATATATATATATATATATATATATATATATATATATGTTTACTTACTTATTTGAAAGACAGAAGGCAGAGTTACAGAGAGGCAGAAACAGAGAGAGAGAGAGGTCTTCCACCCGCTGGTTCACTTCTCAAATGGCCACAATGGCCAGAGCTGGGCTGATCCGAAGCCAGGAGCTAGGAGCTTCTTCCTGGTCTCCCACGCTGGTGCAGGGACCCAAGGACTTGGGCCATCCTTTACTGTTTTCCCGGGCTATAATAGCAGAGAGCTGGATCGGAAGTGGAGCAGCTGGGACTTGAACTGGTACCCATATGGGATGCCAGCACTGCAGGTGGTGGCTTTACCCACTACACCACAGCACCCCCCCATAGCAACTGTGTCTTTTAAAAATGTTTAAATTGTAAATTTTATGTATATTTAACCATAGTTAAAAATAGAACAGAACACTTCTTGGTTTTTGTTGTTTTAAACTACCAGCTTAAAGATTTATTTATTTTATTTGAAAAGCAGAGTGGCAGGGAGAGCCAGAGACACAGAGAGATCTTCTGTCCACTGATTTCACTCTCTACATGGCCACAATGACCTGGTTAGGCCAAAGCCAGGAACCAGTCCTAATTTGCCGCGTGAGTGGCAGGGGCCCAGACACTTGGGGCTTCTTCTACTGCTTTCCCAGGTGCATTAACAGGGAGCCAGATCTGAAGTGGAGCAGCTGGGACTCAAATCAGTGCACATGTGGGTTGCTGTCCCTGCAGAGGGCAACTTAACCTGCTGCACGATGGTGCTGGCCCCTAGGCTGATCAATTTGTTATTCCTTAGGGATGAGGAAGGGCCATCTTCACTGAGAACATCTCAAGCCTTGTCCCCAGATATGAACAAAATAGGGGTTCTTTAGGAGGAAAGGGGAGATTGAGTACTGGGTAGGCAGCCAGCAGTTGCTGCTGGCCTGGGTCATGTTGATTTCTCTTTTCTCCTATGGCTTTAGTTACCATCTGCACAAAGGACTCCCAGATACTCATCTCAGACTTGTCTCCTGAGCTTCATACCTTAGCACCTCAAAATCAGTGTTTAATTAATTAATTTTGAAGATTGATTTATTTGAAAGGCAGAGTTACAGAGGCAGAGAGAGAGAGAGATCTTCTATCCGCTGGCTCCCTCCCCAGTTGGCTGCAATGGCCAGAGCTGTGCCAAGAGCCAGGAGCTTCTTCTAGGCCTCCCACGCGGTTGCAGGGGCCCACGGACTTGGGTGCGTCCTCTGCCACTCTTCCAGGATGTAACAGAGAGCTGGACTGGGAATGGAGCATCCGGGACTTGAACTGGTGCCCACAATAAGATGCCAGCGCTGTGGGCGGTGGCTTTTACCCTCTATGCCACAGCACTGGCCCCAGTGTTTAATTAAAAAAAAAAAAAAAAAAAACTTATTCACCTTCAGATTTGTTCCTCTTATATTTCCTATCAGAAGAAATGTCAGGACTGGCTCCATAGTGTAGCAGGTTAATCCAGCGCTGGTATACAGTATGGGCACCAGTTCAAATCCTGGCTGCTCCACTTTTGATCTAGTTCCTTGCTAATGCACCTGGAAAAGCAGAAGAGGATGGCTCAAGTGCTTGGGCCTCTGCACCATGTAGGAGACCTGATGGACCTCTGGGCTCTGGTGCAGCCCTTGGTGGTTGTGGCAATCTAGGGAGTGAACCAGCAGATAGAAGGTTTATCTCTCACTCTTCCCCTCTCTATAATTGCTTTTCAGATAAATAAAACAAAAAAAGAAATGTAACCCAGTCACCTAGACCGGAAATCTGAGAATCATGTGGTGTGGGTTTTTTTTTTTTTTTTTTTTTTTTTTTTTTAAGATTTATTTAAAAAGCAGATACATGGAGAGAGAAGAGAGATGGGAAGTGTAAGAGAGATATCTTCTATCTTCCATATTTGGTTCATTCCCCAAATAGTTGTAACAGCCCTGGTTGGACCAAGCTGAGACTCCATCTGGGTCTCCAACATGGACGGCAGCAGCCCAAGTATTTGGGGCATCCTCGCCTTTCCAGGCACATTAGCAGGAAGCTGGATTGGAAACAGAACAGCTGGGACTTGAACCAGTGCTCCCATATGGGATGCTGGGCCAAAACCAGGGGCCAGGAACTTCATCCGGGTCTCCCATGTGGGTGCAGGGTCCCAGGCACTTCGGGTATCTTCCACTGCCTTGCCAGTCACATTAGCAGGGAGCTGGATGGGAAGTGAAATAGCTGGGACTTGAACTGGCACCCATATGGGATGGCTTAACCCTCTGCGGCACAGTGCTGGCCCATGGATGCTGGTATCTCAAGTGACAGCTTAACCTGCTGTGCTACAAAGCTGGGCCCTGGGAATCGTCTTTTACTCTTCTGCTTTTCCTTCCTACTTTTTAAATTTAACTTAATTTGTTAAAGATTTATTGGAGTCAGTGCTGTGGCACAGTGGATAAAGCCTCTGACTGCAGTGTCAGCATCCCATGCGGATGCTGGTTTGAGCCCCGGCTGCTCTACTTCCTATCCAGTTCCCTGCTAATGTGCCTGGGAAAGCAGTGGAAGAAGGCCCAAATCCTTGGGCTCCTGTACCCAAATGGGAGACCCAGAAGAAGCTTCAGGCTCCTGGCTTCAGATTGGCCCAGCTCTGCCATTGCAGCCATTTGGTAAGTGAACCAGTGGATGGAAGATCTCTCTGTCCCTCTGCCTCTGCCTCTCTGTAACTCTGCCTTTCAAATAAATAAATAAATCTTTAAAAAAACAGAGATTTATTTATTTATTTATTTGAAAGGCAGAGCAACAGAGAGAAAGGGAGACATACACACACACACACACACACAGATCTTCCATCTGCTAATTCACTCCCCAAATGCCTGCAACAGCCAGGGCTAGGCCAGGGCAAGGCCAGAAGCCAGGAATTCCATCCCGGTCTCCCATGTGGGTGGAAGGAACCCAGGTACTTGGGCCGTGCCCTGCTGCCTGCCAGGCACATGAGCAGGAAGCTGGTTAGGAAGCACAGAGTAGCTGTACTCAAACCAGGCAATCTGACATGGGATGCAAGCTGCTTAAGCTGTGACTTAACCTGCTGTCTCCAGTTTTTCACCTTTCTAATTTATTCCTGAAACTGCTGCCAGAATGACCTTTTGCGAGGTCATTTGCATGAACATGTCTGTCCACATTACTCAGCCTGGCCTTTGAGGCCTTTTATGATCCAGCTCCTGCTTCTCTCTCCAGCTCCATCTTGAAAGTCAGAGACATAGAGAGAGAAGGAGAGGCAGAAAGAGAGAGAGAGAGAGGTCTTCCATCCACTGGTTCACTTCCCAGATGACTGCATTGGCTGAAGCTGTGTGATCCGAAGCCAGGAGCTAGGAGCTTCTTCGGGTCATCCATAGCAGAGAGCTGGATTGGAAATGGAGCAGCAGGGTCTTGAACCAGCGCCTATATGGGATGCTGGCACTACAGGCGGCAGCCCCTCATACTGTTTTCTCTTCTGCATTCCTTCTTTATTTATTTTTTAAACTTTTTTTGTTTTATTTGAAACAAATGCCCCACAACAGCCAGGTCTGGGTCAGACAAAAATCAGGAGCTGGTGACTCAATCTAGGTCTCCCATGTGGGTGGCAGGGACTCAGGTACTTGAGCCGTCACCTGCTGCCCTCCAGGGTGCACCTTAGCAGGAAGCTGGGAACAGAAGCAGGAGAGACTTGGAGGAGCTGGAAACACCAAGCAGCCGCTTAACTGCCTGCGCCTCGTCGCATCTTGCCTGGGTATTTCGGATTCTTCAGGAGTCAGCTCAAGTGTGACCTGAAAATCCTGCCTGCAAATTGTCCTTTCCCCTCCATCGTTAACTGTTCGCGCTTTCTGTCCCCATACGACTGTGTATTTACCCCACTCTTCTTACATCATCTCCTTACATCATCTTATAATCTTTTGTTTTCTGTTCTTTCTCCCCTGCTAGACTTGAGTTTCACAAAGGCAGAAACATTCCAAAGGCAGGAATTTAATAGCCTTGTTAGATATGCACTGACTATAATAAACTAGGGATACTGAGAGGAAGACAGTCTGAGTCCCCTGGAAGTCACTGAGCCGCTGAGCCAGGAGTTCTTGTGTTCTGATTTCAGTGTTCTTGAGACAAAAACTTTGGAGTTTACAGATGCCTTAAGCCAGCTGCACCCAGGAAACAAAATACAGGCGTACCCTATTTTTGTTTTCTTAAGTGATACTGGCTTTTTTGCTTAGCTGTGCTAAAAATAGCATCTCTATTAGTGCTGTCTTAATTTGCAAATTATCTTTGGACAAAGCTGTTTTTACCACATCCTGCCTGGCACCAGAGGCTTTGGAGACTCTGATCTTCCTTTCCCTGGAGACTGACGAGGAGGAGGTGGTGCTGGGCCAGGAGTTCTCTCAGTGATGTCCTGGGCCACAGGCCTGAGTCAGTCCCTAGAATCGTGGAGGGGAGAATGTGTGTGGCACACTGGGCTGTGACCAGGTGTGTCCCTGTAACACACTCAAGCTGTGAAGAGAGCAGCCAAAGCAGCAGCTTGCTTCTCCTGGAGTGGTAGGGTTGAATGTGAAGCTTAGATCGTGCAGTGTGGGGCTGGTGTGTGGCATAGCAGGTAAAGCTGCTGCCTACAATTCTACCAGCATTCCAAATGGGTTCAAATCCCGGCTACTCCACTTCTGATCCAGCTTCCTGTTAATGCGCCTGGGAAAGCAGTATAAGATGGCCCAGGTGCAATCACATGGGAGACCCAGAAGCAGCTCCTGGTTCCTGACACAGCCCTGGCCATTGCGGCCATTTGGGGAGTGAACCAGCAGATGGAAGATCTCTCTCAGCTTTTGTCTCTCTGTGACTCTGACTTCCAAATAAATAAATAAATAAATCTTTTTAAAAAGGTGAGATGTCGTTGAAAAAAAAAAAAACATGCAGCGTGCTTGATTGAGTTCTTGCAGTGTCTCTCACAGATTGTACAGGATCACAGTTTTGAAGCTCATATGGCTCTTAGCCCTGATAACAAAAGTTTCTGATTATAAAGTGGAGTGTTGCAATGTCAACATTTTTGTCCGCAGAGCTATTAACTGTATTCCGTTTTTCATCTGGAACCAGTCACCTTCAGTGTTAGCTGCTATTCCTGGTTCCCAGCAGCCCCTGGAGCCCTGGCGTCTTGCCCTGTCAACACAGGAGCACCATCTGTGGTGAAAGCATAACCATAGACTGTGCAGTCCATACGGGGAGGGCAGAAAGCAGGCTTCTTAGCCATTCTGCTTCCTATAGCTTTTCCTGGGAATACATTATTGTGAGGGTGAGTGTTGGCTGGATAGCCAGGCCTTGTGTTCATGGCACAAAGCTGCAAGCCGCTCCTGCCTAGTGGTGGGGCAGCATGCCGTCTGCTAACAGGCAGGACAGAGGAAGCATTCCCCTTTGAAATGCTCTTCTAAGTCGAGCTCCCAATTATGCTTAAAGTCATAGTGTTCATTAATTTCAAGGCCCTGGGCAGCCCCAGGGGGACACATGGTAGCTTCCAGATATTTTATACTTTTTTTTTCTTTCATTGCATATTAAGTGGCAAGAGAAAATTCTGCCAATTACAGTCTTCCAATCCCTTTATAGTGTTCCTACACCAGTCTTGGGGTCAGATATGCACGGAAAATGGCTGAGAATTAACAGGACACCAAGGCAGCCATCTGTGGATTACATGGAGATACCAGGTACTGCTGGGCCCGAGAAATAACATGAGGACATCCCTACATGAGGCTTGAGTAAGCCAGCGTGTGTGATTTTGTTCCTTGGCACAGGGGTAAGGGCAGAGTAGTCCTTACCAGTAGGGAATATGCAGTCACACTGGGGAGACAGCAGATATACACACTAGGAAAGAAGGAAAACTTCTCTAAGGTCGTAGGGACCCCCTGAGTGGTTCAGATCATTTAGGGGCCTGGGTACAGCATGCCAGGAAATAGGAAGAGGTCACCGGCATCAGCTTTTGTCTTTAAAAAGATTTTTTTAATAATAAAGATTTATTTTATTTATTTGAAAAAGTTACAGAGAGAGGTAGGGACAGAGAAGTCTTTCATCTGCTGGTTCACTCCCCAAATGGCCACAGTGGCTGGAGCTGAGCCAATCTGAAGCCAGGAGCCAGGAACTTTTTCTGGGTCTCCCACTGGGGTGCAGGGACAAGGACTTGGGTCATCCTCCACTGCTTTCCCAGGCGCATAAGCAGGGAGATAGATCAGAAGTGGAGCATGTGGGACTCAAACTGGTGCCCATAAGGGATGCTAGTGCTGTAGGCCAGGACTTTAACTTGCTACACCACAGCGCCAGCCCCTAGAAGATTTTTTTATTCAAAAGGGGGAGAGAGATTTTCCATCCACCGGTTCACTCCCCAGATGGTCACAACCGCCAGGGCTGGGCAAGGCTGAAGCCAGGAGCAAGAAACTCCAGGGATACCCACATGGGTAGCAGGGACCCAAGTACTTGGGCTGTCCTCCATTTTACAGGTGCATCAGCGGGAAGCTGAGTGGGGAGCAGAGCAGCCAGGACTCAAACCAGCACTCTGATGTGGGATTCTGGTGTCACAAGTGGTGGCTTAACCCACTGTCTCTGTGCCACAGTTCGGCCCCGGGGATCAGCCTTTGAACCAGGACTTCAGCATTATGGCTTGTCAAGGAAGCACATGAAGGGACAGTGTGTGTGTGTTGTGGGGCAAGGAGTATTATCCCCTTACATCTTCAACTACTGCTGTGCTCAGGATTGGTTATCATTTCATCATGCAAGGCAGCTAGCTGGGTGTGTGGTACAAATTCTTCTCAGAACCTCGGCCGAAGTCTGACACCAAACCTATAAAGCAAATAGCCATATTATCTGGAGCTGAAAGCAAGGCCACTTGTGCAGGAGGCAGAGTAAAGACCAGGAAGACCTGGGCAAGGTTTGCATTTCTGGAGACCATGGTAGCAGAATCAGAAGTCTTTTGGTTTTTTATTTTTACTTTTTAAATTTTTTTGACAGAGTTAGAGACAGAGAGAGAGTTATAGACAGTGAGAGAGAGACAGAGAGAAAGGTCTTCCTTTTGTTGGTTCACTTCCCTAATGGCCACTACAGCTGGCGCTGTGATGATCCAAAGCCAGGAGCCGGGTGCTTCTTCCCAGTCTCCCATGTGGGTGCAGGGACCCAAGCACTTGGGCCATCCTCTGCTGACCTCCCGGGCCACAGCAGAGAGCTGGACTGGAAGAGGAGAAACCAGGACTAGTACCCGGTACCCCAACCGGAACTAGAACCCGGGGTGCTGGCGCTGCAGATGGAGGATTAGCCAAGTGAGCCACGGCACTGGCCAGAATCAGAAGTCTTAACTATCCCACATTTCCAGGGCTGGTGAGATCTGACCTTATTAGCTGGGCTGTTGTCCCTCCTGCCTCTGGGATCCTTGGGCATCTGTCTACCTGGGTGGGTAGTGGCAGGAAGGGCAGGGAGGATGGCTAGTGGGCGATTTGGCTGCGGTTGAGCCAGGCCTGTTCCCTAGGGTGTTAGGGGCAGGGCTCATCTGGGGAACCTGCTGGGAACACCACGCCTGTCTCATTAGTGGATGTCTGGGGAGGCCTTTGAAGATGAAACACTCATTGTTTCTGTTTTTTGGAGAAACTAGTACTCTGGTCTCCAGGGGCTGTTGATCTGACTTCTTTGCACTGGTCTGGAATTCGTTGCAAACTGAGTAGGGGAATAAAAACACCAAAATACAAGCCCGAAGAAGTTTTTGAAAAAAATAAGCTCCCTCCAAACCCCCATGCTTCTGCTTGTGAGTAGATTCCCCCCATCCACCTTTCACATTCTTGGGTTTGGGTGCACTCTGTTGTGGCCCGTCCTTTCGCTTGCTGGGTTTGGAGTGAGTGTGCGCCTCTCGTTTCCAGTCTCTATAGAGAAAGCCAGCAGCTGGCATATGGTGGTTGCTGAATAAGCTGGCTGCTAACACATGCCTCCTGCAGGCACAGAGGACTGGCTGGCATGGCTGATTCTGAAGCCCCATTTCACTATTGCTTCAAAGATGCACTTCAAGTGGCTCTTCTGGGCTGCAAGGAAGGGAGGAAGAGTGAGTGAATGTGTGATTCTGTCTGTTGGAGGCAATGATTGGGGTGTGCAGACAGCCATTTTGTACCTTCACAGAGGTTCTTAGTGCCCCCCCTCCCCCCCCCCCGCCTTTCAGCAAGTATTTGTGAAGTGCCTGCTCCATACCAGGCATTCAGTCTCCGTGAGCTGCCAGTGAAGTTTGTGTAGACCCTAGAAGTCAGTTGTTACTTAACTACTATGTGCAAGGTTCTGATCTAGGTACTGGGGACACAGCAGTGAACAGCTGACACTGTAGTAGGAATAGTAAAATAAGACAAGAAACAATATACAGTGTGGCAGGTAAGTGGGTAAGTGGGCTGAAGAAAAGTATAGTGGGATAAATGAGATAGGGAGTGGGGTGTGTGTATGTGTGTGTGTGATACAGGTCATCATGGAAAACCTCTTTGAGAGGTGATGTCAAAACATTGAAACAGATAGCTGAAGGAGGTGAGGGCATACATAATCCAGGAAAGTTACCTGGGAGAGGAGTGCTCCAGGCAAGAACAAAAGCTTTGAGGCAGGACAGTGTTGGGGAATTGGCATGGAACAGGCAAAGGGGAGAGTGCCAGGAGATCCAACAAGAGAAGCAGAGGTGTGTGGAGCATGTGAGGCCCTGTAGGCCATGGCCATGGGCTGTGGGCCACACCGAGAAGGAGCTGTGAGGCCAGGAGTGGGGGTTTGAACAGAGCCACATGACCTGATGTTGGTTTTAACGTTTACCATCACTCTGGCTGCTCTGCAGGGACTAGGTGAGCACCTGGCTGCAGGTGACCTGTGGAACAGTCTGGATGGGCCATTGTGGGCCTAGGATTTCCCTGGCTGAGGACAGAAGGATAGCCTGTCCCTGTGTCACCTCCTGGCTCTCAGTGTATGGTGTTGTATGGACAGGTGCACTGTCAGCAGCTGGCATTTTACATAGTGTGAAAGCTCAACTGCCTTCTTACTTCTTCCTCATGTATTTTGGTGTGGAAAGAAGATGGAATTATAGAACTAACTATACAGGATGGGAAGAAGCAGTCTCTTGATCAGAGCAGAGCATAAACCTTGGGAACCTGGCAAGCCTGAACCTTGTCAGCAGTCACAGAGCCACTCCTCATTCCACTGTCTCTCCTCTCCCACCCTTTCCAGAAGTATCAGGGTAAGGCTGGGAGGGGGAGGAGCATTAAGGAGCTCTCAGTGCCTTGGGGTGCAGTGTAGAATGTCAGAACTGAAGGGACTTTAGAAATCATCTGGTTCAACCCCCTCGGTTCACAGGTGCAGATAGGGAAAGGTGAAGTAACTTGCCCAGTCACACGATTAAATTACTGGCAGAGCGAGGATCTGAGTGTTCACTGCTCTGTCTGCTCAGGCTGTGTCTGAGTGGGCATCTGGACTCTCGGTTGTCCTGGATGAATTTCAGCCACGACTTTAGCAGATTCCACTCATGTGAAGTCCTTAACAAGCAGAGGTGATAACGAGTTTGCATTTCCTTTGCCCAGGATCAAGTCCTCCACACCAGGGACCAGGCCAGCACCGGGTTGCCACTGCCCCCACTTGGGCCCCACTGCCCTTGGAAAGCAGCTGCTGTGATCATGGGCAATATCTTTGGAAACCTTCTTAAGAGCCTGATTGGCAAGAAGGAGATGCGCATCCTGATGGTGGGGCTGGATGCTGCGGGGAAGACCACCA
Organism: Oryctolagus cuniculus; assembly: GCF_964237555.1. NCBI lineage: Eukaryota > Metazoa > Chordata > Mammalia > Lagomorpha > Leporidae > Oryctolagus > Oryctolagus cuniculus. The sequence continues at coordinate 52,405,949 of NC_091442.1, read as the reverse complement.
TCCTGTACAAGCTGAAGCTGGGCGAGATCGTCACCACCATCCCTACCATCGGTAAGGGCAGAGCTCGGAGGCAGGCTTCTGCGCAGTCCTGGGGCGGGGCCAGGACCTATTCCTGGACCCCTGTGCGGCCTCTTCTCCCCCGGCAAGCCCATGCGACCTGTGGGGTTCAGAGTGGGATGATTGTTCAGTTTACTAGCAGGTGCTGGGGCTGCTGTCTGCCCACCTACTCAGGCCCTCCCTGATGCGGGAACTTCCACAGCCTGGCACTCAGTCATTGCCCTCGGGCACCAGCGTTGATTTGTTCTCTGTGTTGTTTGGAAAGCAGGTGAAGGGCTTTGATGTTTCTGCCAGAGGCCTGGGATTGCTTCGGGTTAGATCTTTGGCAGCTGATCCTGGTTAAGACCTGCCTAAGGGAGGGAGAACATTTGTTGTGAGTGAGGCTGCAGGTCCTTGGAGGCTGGTTCTGCTTTTGGGACTCCTGGGATCATGGCTTGCTTCTTTTTCTTCACTGCCCTGCAGGCCCCACATCTTAACTGAGACAGACTCTGGTGGCCAAGGTACAGGAGTGGAGCTGAGTCATTTCTTTGTAGGAAGAAGAGCCAAAGGCTGAGCAGACAAGTGGGGACGATTGATTCATTTTTCTCAGTCAACTATGAACTCCTCATCGTCGTCTGCTTCTTACTTTAGGTTGTCTTCTTGGCCTTTGGGCTACCAGGTCAGGGGTCACGAGGTCTGTGGAAGGTTTAGTGTTCCATTGTTGGTGTCATGGCCTGGCGGCTGAGGGAACAGACCCAAACCCTTCGGGGTTTGCATGCTATGGTGATTGTCTGCTTTCCTGTAGGGTTCAACGTGGAGACGGTGGAGTATAAGAACATCAGCTTCACAGTGTGGGATGTGGGTGGCCAGGACAAGATTCGGCCCCTCTGGAGACACTACTTCCAGAACACTCAAGGTACGGCAGATGAAGTGCCTGGGAGTGGCCTGGGTGGTTCAGGTGTGAGCAGAGAGTGTGGCTGCCTTCCTTGGCTGTGGGCAGGAAACACTTGCCCGGCTACAGCTCCCCGGGGGTCATAGCCAAGAGGAAAGGGAGCAGATATTTGGAGGGTGTGAGGAGGGTGCTGTCTTTGCTGGTGGCGGTGGTGGGATGGTGCACCTTTCCTGTCTGTGTAGCCCATGCTCTGCTTCCCTAGGGTTGATATTTGTGGTTGACAGCAATGACCGGGAGCGAGTAAATGAGGCCCGGGAGGAACTGATGCGGATGCTGGCGGAGGACGAACTCCGGGATGCTGTGCTCCTTGTCTTTGCAAACAAACAGGTGAGACTTTTCCTCCCACCCCTACCCGTGGTCCCCGAACCTGGGGGAGGGCAGTCTGGCTGTGGAGGTCATGGGGCCTTGGGTTGCATCGTGTGGGAAGCCCTGTGACTATGCTCTCAGTGTGGGAAACATGAGCAGTCAGTTGATGCCCCATCCTCACTCCCCACCCAGCCTCATTTAGCAATATGTCCACCCACATACAACACCTCAAATCTTTCTTTGGTCTTTCCTGTTTTCCACCTTGGTCCCTTGCCCCTGCTGTCAGGTCGGATTCTTGGGTGAATGTCAGTCACCCCTCCACTCTCCACCAACCCCTTATTTGGTTTCCATCTCATCAGTAGAATGATTATTTGGTGCCCTGGATCTGGTGCGGGGATCCAAGGGTGACTTAAGTCCAGAGTTGCTCCTTAGAGTCTTGTTGGGGGCTTCCCAAAATGCAGGAGGGGAGAAGGTACTAGCACATGTATCTTTGGTAGACGGGTACCCTGAGAAGCCTTGGAAAGATCCTGAGGCTCCTTTCTGTGTGTCTCCCTTGTGCTCCAGGATCTGCCTAACGCTATGAATGCTGCTGAGATCACGGACAAGCTGGGCCTGCATTCCCTACGTCACCGCAACTGGTACATTCAGGCCACCTGTGCCACCAGCGGGGATGGGCTGTACGAAGGCCTGGACTGGCTGGCCAATCAGCTCAAAAACAAGAAGTGAGAGCCAGGCAGCCCCGTCCAACGACCCCATCAATCCCTGACATACCTACTGTCTCCCTCCCCAAGCTCCACCCTGCCTTCCTATTGCAAGTGTGGCCAGGGCCGTGGGTATCGTGTCCGCATGCCCAGCAAGAGCCTCGCCTCCCCTGCCCCCTTCCCTCTCCTTCATTCCCGCGTCCACTGACATGACCAGTCCCCAATTGCTGTCCTGATGATGAATCATTCCAATTTACCGGATTTAAAACAAAAACAAGGTTGTTATGGTTTCATGGGATGGCCCCCGTCTCTCTCACCCTCTGGGTTTTGGGAGGTAGGGTGGAGTACTCTTTCCGTTTTCTTCGTTTGGCACTGGTTGCTGTGCTCTTGGCATCTGAGTCCTTTCCCTGTCCCCACAAGCCCCTCACCTCCTCCCTGTCTTCCTTTCCTTCGCCACCCTCTCCCTGCTCTACATGGGAATTGCACGGGCCTCTGTGTGTGCGTGCATGTGTGCGCCTGTATATACATGTATAGAGAGATATATATGTGGGGATGGGGGAAGCAGGGAGGCGAGGGAGTGCAGCTCAGGGCTTGCAGCCAGGACGCTGCCCCCTGGAGCCTGTCACCTGCCCCTCAGGTGTGGGTGAGGTAGAGGGAAGATGGGAGGCAAGGCAGGTTTTAATCAGGCTGGACCACCCCAGCCTCGGGCTGGCTCCTCTGCTCTCTGCAGAGGTTATGTTTTCCTGGATAGGACAGATGCTGGATTCTCCGCCACCCCATCTTCCTTGTAGCTCGCTCCCTCTCCTCTGTTTAGGGTGTGTGAGTGTAGGGGGTGACGTTTATCTCCAGATGACTCTTCCCAAGGAGATGCCGTTCTGCCCTGCCCTGCTAGGGGGCAGGAGAGAGGAGGCCACTCCTGTGTCAGCCCAGAGTGTTCCACGGGTCCTCCCCACCGTTCTTAGCTCAGGAGCTTGAAGGGGACATGGAGTAGGGAGGGCCTCAGGTGTCCCATCTTTTTCTCTTTTGCTAGGAGGAGGTGAGGCCAGGGTCAGCCCTGTCCCCTCCTCCCAGCCCTGCTGACCTGGAGGGACAGGTGGTGCACGTGGCCGTTGTGGGAAGCTCTGCTGGCCTTGCTAGGGCTCACTGCATGGGCTGCTGAGTGCTGCAGAGTGGGAACAACACACAGGCCTCCATGTGGAGCCCTCTGTCCTCTAGCTCTCTTTTCCAAGTCCAGAATGTGTTAAAGGAGAAGGGTTTTCGCTGTTTCCTGGGCATCAGTCCCTAACTGCTACCCCTTCCACCCAACAGCTTTCCCCTGTCCTGATGCACTTTTCGTAAGTGGATGGATCTCGGGCTTGGAGCGCAGGAAGTAGGACCTTAAAGTGGTTGTTGGTGCTGGTGGGCTGTCGCTGTCTTTAGTCGGGGCCTCCGCCTGTTATTACCTAGTTGTCCAGAAGCTGCTGCTGCTACCACATCTCTGTCTACAGGGGGCAGGAGGTCTTGACTTGGGCAGTTCTTGTTAAGCTGTGGCTGTTCTGTGGGCTCCTGTGTGTGCTGGCTGCGCCCTGAGCTCTAAGACAGCTGCCTGTGTAACCTTTTTCACTAAGGTTGGGGCCCAGAGCCCCCCCACAGCAAAGCTAAAGGACCCCTTCCTAGAAGGGCTGTCTCAAGCCCCAGGTTTGGGGCCTGGCTACCTGCCACCTTTTCTACAGCGAGCAGATCAGTCCCCAGTACCCCCCTCCAGACTGAACTGTGAGAGAGAGGGTCCAGGGTTGTCTCCCTCAGTGCCAGTTACTTAGCAAAGTGTTACCCAAGATGCAGCAGGTGTGTGCAGTTATCTTGTTGTTCAGGCCTGTGTGTATGTGTGTGTGTAGTGTGTGTGTGTAGTGTGTGGGGTACTTGGGGGGGTTATTTTATTTCAAAATGCTTTCACTCCTCTGACCACACAAACGCTTCCCTCTATATTTTGTCTTTGCCCTATTTCCTGAGATATTTTTTTACCCCATTCTGGTTGCCCCTCCCTCTCAGCGCCTCCCTTTGCCTTCGCAGCGCATTCACTGTTGTTGCCTGTGTTCTTTTCTTCGTTGTTCCCTATTTATGCTTCCCCTCACCTCCCTGTGTCTTCATGGCCGGTGAGGACTTTGCCTTTTCACCTCCTCATGCCCTCTCCGTCCCTCCCTAATTAGATGCCTGTTCCAGACACATTGTCCTCACTTCAGGCCTCACCCCACTGTGTTTTGGGGGCTCCAGGGGCCCACAAGGGCAAGGGTGTTCGGAAGCAGCCTTGGAGGCTGTCTCGGTTCTGCTCCCGGTCTGTCCAGCAGGAGGCAGTAGTGATTTGGTAATGTCCCTCACCGCCTTGGCATGGGGTGGTCTTTTGTACTTTCCCATTCACCAGACAGCTCTTTCAGGATTGGGTTTCACTCCTTTCTGCCCACTCCCTCTCTCGCTCTCTTCTGGTGGGTTTAGTTTTATGCTTTCCCCTCATTCCAGCTTTCTTCTTCCCGGGGACCGGGGACTCCCCCTCCCACCCACTCACCCACCCACCCACCCACTTGCCCAAGTTTGTGGTGTTACAGTGGTAACTGCAGTTCTGAACTGGTTTTTCTCTCTCTCTCTTTTTCCTCTTCCTCTGGAATGTAGACTGTTTCTGTTTAATAACTCACGTTCGCTATCCTTGCTCAAAATGTGGGGTGACGCGATGACTGTGACCCTGGTTGGAAATTAAACTCGTTTTATGCAGCTTTGGAGCAGGCCTTCCTCCTTGGTGTGCAGCGGCTGTGGGACAGCGGCCCCATGGTGAGGGAAGTCCTGGTGGTTGTCCTTCTCTCCAGACTTCTGGCTCTGCAGAGGGGTAGTAGGCAGACTTGCCTGGGGCAGGGGTGGCGAGGGGAGGCTGGTTAAGGAGGAACCTAACCTGTTTCCACACAGCTTATTTCTTCCCCTTGTACCCCAGAGGGAGCACCCAGAGTGAAGCCTTTGTGACTTTTGTGCTCCTCTGGTTCCTAAGGGTTTAACTTTTCTAATTTTGAACACAGTCCCCTTATCCATGGTTTGAGGTCCCGTTACCCATCAAGTTCTGGGCTTTGGCAGTGAGTAAGCATGAAGGCAAAACGGGCAGTGTAATGAATTCGACCCTCGGTACAACTGATGGCCCACCTCAGCTCTGTCTCCAGCACGTGGCTCCTTGCTGTCAGCGTCCGGGCCTCCTCCGGAGATTGCACAGATGTCTTGGGACTAGACTTTCTTGTAAATCCTCTGTGCACCCATCCACTCCCACCCCTGCCCTGTTCCTCTCCTGCTGCTGTTGTCTGACTGCAAGCAGAGAGTGGAAGGGATGGTGCGGCCTTGGTATGGGTGTGGTCTGGGTGAGCCAGGCTGCCCTTCCCCACTCTCCCTTTCTCAAGCTCTGAGAACAGACGTCTTCCCTGCCTGCTGTTGTGCGGAGGGGACAGGATTCAGGCACATAGATTTGAGAGCCCCAAGCACCAGAACAAGATTTAAATTTTTATTCAGTGACCCCCGTGCTGCCTCCCCTGCCTATTTTTTTCCCCTTCACTCCTTTTATTAATAAGCCATTATCCTCCAGGACAGAGCTTCTGTAGGTATGTCACTCTCAACTACTCCAACCGGAATTCACTTTGTCAGCCCGTAGGTTCCAGTATCACCCACTCGCCTTGAAAGCAGACGGCACTTTACTCCTCCTGGGCTTCTCCAAAGCCCTGCTTCATGACAGCTTCATTTGCATATTAATAAATAGACATTGGGATGGGTATTTGGCACAGTGGTTAAGATACCACTTGGGTTCAAGTCTCAGCTCCATTTCTAATTCCAGCTTCCTGCTAAGGAGCCCCCTGGGAAGCATCAGGTGATGGCTCAGGTGCTTGGGTCCCTGCCACATGTGTGGGAGACCTGGATTAAATTCCTGGCTCCTGGCTTAAGTCTGGCCCAGCCCTGGCTGTTGTGGGCATTTGGGAAGTGAGCCAACAGATGGGACTTCTGTCCTCTCTGTCTCAGCCTTTCAAGCAAATGAAAATAAGTAGAACTTGAAAAAACCTAAGACCTTCCAGAACCACAACTGCTCATCAGATAATGGCATTGGAGAGGCAGACATTTAGCATAGCAGGTAAGATGCTGGTTAGGATGCGCATGTCCCACAGTGGAGTATTTGATACCCAGCTCCAGCTCCGGACTCGGTTCCTGCTAATGCAGACCCTGGGAGACAGCAAATGATGGCTCAAGGCTTTGGGTCCCTGCCACCTGAGCGGGAGACCCAGATGGAGTTCTCAGCTTCCAGGCCTTGGCTTGGCCCACACACCCAGTTCTTGCTGTTACACGAAGTCAAAATCCTTAATTTTCTTCACGGCCCTTTGTGACCTGACCTCCTCCTCCTCCTCTTTTTAAGAGTTATTATTTCTTTGAAAGAAAAATAGAGAGATGCAGATACACATCTGCCCTCTTAAAAAATGTGTAATAGAAAATAATTAATTTAAAAAACAGGATAATGATAATTGAGAGTGCTTCAGCTAAATGGCAGGCCCTGAGCACCTAGGAAGAAGATAGCCCATTCCTCTCTGTCCTCAGTCTAAGTTTAGGCTGCCAGGAAGGAGTAGAGGGGTGCCCTCTTGTGGCAGTTGCTTAGAGCTTTGAGCTTCTTTGGGGGAACCCGGGATGAAGAGACTCACCTGGGAGAGAAAGGCTTTGCAAAGCCAGTTTATAGGACGAACAGCAACCCGTCTTCCTCAGAGAACCTAAGAAGATCAGTGGTAGGGCTTAGATCGCCCAGGTGAGATGCAGGGCATAATTATTCCCTGTGTTTCTTTCTATGTCTGTGTTGAGGTCTAAGGTCTGAAGGCCCTGAGAACGCCCTTGCACGCATCACTTCCAGTCCAGGCACCTCAATCGCTGAGAGAGCAGAAAGCAGACAACTCATTTTTAGTACCTTTTACGTTTTTAGGCCCATGCTAAAAATGGGTCAGAGCACTGCACTCGGGGAGGGGCCTAGGGTTCCATTTCTGGGATGCTCTGGAAACCTCTGGGATTCCAATCAGAGAATGACAGTGTAGGAGGATACCTGTCCCAGGGAGGCATGTCTTTGGGTGGGCTGCTTTTCCAGCTCTGAAGGGGAATGAAGGCAGGAGGGCCAGATCCCAGCCCTGTTGTCTCACTTTAAATCTGTTTTTAAAATTTTATTTATTTATTTGAAGGCCGGCGCCGTGGCTCACTAGGCTAATCCTCCGCCTTGCGGCGCCGGTACATGGGTTCTAGTCCCGGTCGGGACGCCGGATACTGTCCTGGTTGCCCCTCTTCCAGGCCAGCTCTCTGCTGTGGCCCGGGAGTGCAGTAGAGGATGGCCCAAGTCCTTGGGCCCTGCACCCCATGGGAGACCAGGATGAGTACCTGGCTCCTGCAGTCGGATCAGCGCGGTGCGCCGGTTGCAGCTCGCCAGCCGCGACGGCCATTGGAGGGTGAACCAATGGCAAAGGAAGACCTTTCTCTCTGTTCTCTCTCTCTCTCTCACTGTCCACTGTGCCTGTCAAAAAATAAAAAATTAATTAATTTTAAAAAAATTATTTATTTGAAAGGGACAGTTACAGAGAGAAACAGAGAGATCCTCCATCTGCTGCTTCACTCCCTGACTAGCCGCAAAAGCTGGAGCTGGGGCAGTCTGAAGCCAGGAGCCAGGAGCTTCTTCCAGGTCTCACGTGGGTGCAGGGGCCCAGAGACTTTGGGCCATCTTCTGCTGCTTTCCTAGGCCAAAGAGGAGAGCTGGATCGAAAGTAGAGCAGCTGGGACTCGAACCAGTGCCCATAGGGATGCTGATGTCACAGGCGGAGGCTTGACCTGCTACGCCACAACACTAGCCCCTCCAGACTTCCTAATCAAGGACACTGTGGGCTTTTGGTTACAGATAGGAGGCGGGAGTCTCTGCCTCTGTCTGACCTTGCAGTGATGAGATGATGCCTTCTTGGTTAGAACAGCCAAAGGGGAAAAGTGCAGGAGGGAGGTAACAGCTGCATTCCTGGGAGAAAGTACATGAGGTATGTACATACCTCAGAACATCTAGTCAGGGGCCAGCGCTGTGGTGTGGTGGGTAAAGCTGCCATTTGCAGTGCTGGGATCCCATATGGGCACCGGTTCAAGTCCTATCTGCTCTGCTTCTGATCTAGCTCTCTGCTATGGCCTGGGATAGCAGTAGAAGATGGCCCAAGCCGTTGTGGCCATTTGGGGAATCAATCATCAGATAGAAGAAGATCTCTCTCTCTGTCTCTCTCTGCCTCTCTGCAACTCTGCCTTTCAAATAAATAAATAAATCTTTAAAAAAAAATGTAGTCAGCAGGGTATGGGTGCCTTTGAAAATGTGGCATGACATTTTTGAGTCCAGATTTGCATATATAACTGTTAACTCCTAGGCTTTTTATTTATTAACTTGCTACAAATATATTTTTAAAAACATTTACTTAAAAACATTTATCTCTGCTTAGGCAGAGAGAGAGAAATCTTCCATCTGCTAATTCACTCCTCAGATGGCCGCAACAGCTGGAGTTGGGCTGATCTGATCTGAAGCCAGGAGCCAGGAGCTTGCTCTGGGTCTCCCACGTGGGTACTGGAGCCCAAGGACTTGGGCTATCCTCTGCAGCTTTTTCCAGAAGTGGAGCAGCCGGGACTTGAACCGGCATGCATATGGAATGCCGACACTGCAGGTGGCGGCTTCACCTGCGCTGGCCCCACAAATACATTTAAAACACAGAAAAAGCAGTAGCCTACTTCCTGTCTAGGACTTACTAGGCACAGAAACTTGATGAATGGATGGAGGAATAAACATCATTGTCCTTAACCAAACTGAGCATGGCCGGGGGCAGGCAGGGAGGGGACCTTGTGATTCTTGGAAGCCAGATGGCTGTTGCCTTCAAAAATGCCTTTGAGCGTGGAGGCTTTTCTCCTTGTGCCTCCAGCCAGGGTTGAGGTCCCCTACTCTTCCCTAAGGGTCTCACCTTCCTGTCTCTCAGTGTCCTCCAAGGAAAAAGCTCCTTCCTCCGTCCCTCCTGGTCCATGTGGGCTGATGCTGCCCTCTGTGGGTGGGCATTGGTTTTCTTAAATAGTTTTGCTCTTTACATTCCTGCTGCAGCCCACGCCACCCTCCCCTTCAGGTTCCGAGCAAAGCCTCAGGCCTGGACAAGACAGTAACCTTCCACCTTTATGACACCATTCCGATCAGCTGATGCATCAGTGTGTCGTGCCCTGTCCCCGCTCTGCTCAGAAATTTCCAGTGTGTTCCCGCTGCCTTGGTCTTCTATTCAGAGCTCTCTCCAGCTCCCTCTCAACTGTTTTGGCCAAATCCTGTCTTGAACCAACAAACTGGTCCAATCATATTTTCCCTCTCCCTCACTTGTTTAAAAACCCCTCTCTAAGATCTAGTTCTAGTTTCACTTCCTCCACGAAGCTGCCCCTGATCTGGAGGTTAGAACCACAAGCAGTCCCCCCCCCCCCCGCCCCGTCCTCAACTCTGGCTTCTTCAGCTCTGTCAGAACAACTCATTCAACACCACCTACACATTCTGTTCATTCATCTAATTTAAAAATGATTTCTGTAACCAAAGTCCTTTTTAATGTAAAAGATCCAAACAAATCCACAGAGCAACCTGTGGTGTGTGTTCGCTCTACCCTTGTCATTCCTCTCCCAAACCTTACCACCATCAGCTCTTACACGTACCTGAACACCTCAGAGGAAGGGTTCAAAAGCAAATGAGCTCAAGGTCCGCATTGTAGTATAGCGGATTAAACTGCCGCCTGCAATGCTGGCATCCCAGATGGGCACTGCTCCACGTCCAGTCCAGCTCCCTGTAATGGGCTGGGAAAGCAGCGGAATGGGCCCCTGCACCCACGTGGGAGACCTGGATGAAGCTCCTGGATCTGGCTTAGCCCCGCCCTGTTCATTGTGGTCATCTGGGGATTGAACCAGCGGATGGAAGCGCTCGCTCTCTCCCCTCTGCTGCTTCCTCCTCCTCCTCTTCTCCCTTCCCTTCTTCCCCTTCCCTCCCTTCCCCTCCTCCTCTTCTGGTGGAAGATTCTCTCTCTCTCTCTCTCTCTCTCTCTCTCTCTCTCTCTCTCTCTCCTTTTCTCTGTAACTATCTTTCAAATAAATAAGTAAATATTTTTTTAAAAAGCAGATTGGCTCATATTACATGTATTGTTCTGCTACTTGCTTTATTAAGGGTATATATATTTGTCTTAAAGATTTTCTGTCTTATTATAGTTAGATTTTACAACTGTGACACGGGGACAGGGATTTCTGGAGTTCAGAAATAGCAGTGGTCACTCGGAGCTAAGGATCTCTCAGAACTAAAGAGGAGATGGTGTTTGCGCTTAGCCTGGAGGAAGCCTGACAGGTGGAAGAAGAGCCAGGGCAGAGATGGGGACATGTCACACAGGTTCCTGGGCAGGAAGAGGATTCGGTTCAACTCAGAAACAGTCAGTCAGCATGTGCATGCCAGACACCACACTAGCAGTGAGCCTATAAAAATGAAACACTGGAGGTTCCTATCTTTAAAAGGCTTTCAGTGCAATGGAATAGAGACAAGTTGAAAAAAAAGAAAAAATAGGGCCAGATGACAAGAGCTTTGAGTTGGGATAACAAGGAGTCAAAATTGTGTTCCTTGGGTAGTGTGGGGCCATGGCAAGCTCTCTATTTTTTTTTTTAAGCATTTTTATTTGAAAAGCAGAGTTATACAGAGAGAAAAAGAAAGAGATCTTCCATCTGGGTGCACTGCAATGGCCAGAGCTGGGCCGGGCTGAAGTCAGAAACCTAGAGCTTCATCCAGGTCTCCCACGTGGGTGGCAGGTGCTCAACCTGCTGTGCCAGTGCCAGCTCCCATGATAACGTTGTTTAATGGGCAGGTTATATAGCAGCAATATACAGAATGGTCAAAAGTAGGGAAAGACTGGGAAGGAAGGGCTTGTTACTTAAATAAGTTCATTTCTACCTCAGTTAAGAGGTTTCTGGGGGTTGGCACTGTGGTATAGCAAGCTAGGCCATCACCTGCAATGCCAGCAACCCATATGGGTGTTGGTTCAAGTCCCAGCTGCTGCTCTTCTGATCCAGCTCTCTGCTATGGCCTGGGAAAGCAGTGGAAGATGACCCAAGTCCTTGGGCCCCTGTACACATCTGGGAGACCCAGAAGCTCCTGGCTCCTAGCTTCGGACTGGCCCAGCCCCAGCCAGTTGCAGCCATCTGGGGAGTGAACCAGTGGATGGAAGACTTCTCTCTGCCTCTGCCTCTCCCTCTCCCTCTCCCTCTCTCTAACTCCACCTTTCAAATAAATAAATCTTTTTTCTTTCTTTTAAAGAGGTTTCTGGTGGGAGACTCTCCAGTTACCAGGGACTTCCGTTTCTGTCTTTTTGCTTCACATCCTTGCACACGGCTTCCGTCTTTGTGGTCACCTTGTGGTCTTTTAGTCACACTTGCAGGTGCTAGAGCGTAATTCACCCATCATCTACATTCCAGGCAGCAGCAGAAAGGAAGGGAAGGTGCACACAGTAATGCTTCCCCTAGCTAATTAACCCTTTAAAGAGCTTTCTTGGAGGGCCAAGATGATACTTCCAACATGTGTGTTTATGGCTTATTGGCCAAAATGTAGTTGATGGCCATATCTAGTTTGAGGGAGACTTGGAAATGTAGTTTTGTGATCATTAAATTTTTTAAATTGATATTATAATTTACATACAGTGAAATGTGCAAGTATTACATGTACAGCTTGATAGGTTCTAGCAAATGGATACATCTGGGTAACTCATATCCCTCACAAGGTAGCATTCCAGGGGCTGGCACTGGTGTAGTAGGTTAAGCCTCCTCCTGTGATGCCCATATGGGCACCAGTTCATGTCCCAGCTGCCCCACTTCCTATCCAGCTTCCTGCTAATGTGCCTGGGAAAACAGCTGAGGATGGCCCAAGTGCTTGGGCCCCTGCATCCATATGGGAGACCTGGAAGAAGCTCCTGGCTCCTGGTTTCGGATCAGTTCAGCTCCAGCTGTTGTGGCCATCTGGGGAGTGAACTGGCAGATGGAAGACCTTTCTGTCTCTCCCTCTATCTGTAACTCTGCCTCTCAAATAAATAAATATTAACAACAACAAAAGACCCAACAGAGTGATGACTGAGTAGTGGTAACTTTTGAGGGAGCAGAATCCAGATGTCAAGGCTTGAGTGATCAGTGAGGATTTAAATCATGCAGAGTGGGATCACCAGGGATAATTTTTAAGTCCTTGAGGCCAGTGTTGCTGCTGCTTGGAATGCCGGCATCCCATATGGACACTGGTTTGAGTCCCAGCTGCTCCACTTCCAATCCAGCTCCCTGCTAATGGCCTGAGAGAGCAGTGAAAGATGGCCCAAGTGCTTGGCCCCCTATACCCCCATGGGGGAGACCTGGAAGAAGCTCTCGGCTCCTGGCTTTGGTCTGCCCAAGCTCTGGCCATTGTGACCATTTGGGAAGTGAACCAGATTGCTCTGTAACTCTGCCTTTCCAATAAATAAAATCTTTAAAAACTACAGTCCTTGCACAGACACACCCTCTTGTTAATGAAAGGGGAAAGGAATTGGCAGCCTCAGGGGAGATCAGGGATTCACCCATTGTACAAGAAAATAGGCTGTTGCCTTTTTCAGTTAGCTTTCCAAAGGCCAGAGTAGGACAGCTGCTGGCCTGCTTTCGGATAATATAACTTTTAAGAAGTTCAAGCCGAAGAGGTGGAAGTGGGAAGGATGGCACCATTGATAATTGTGGGTACGGGGTGGGTTGGCTAGGCCCCGCCAGGTTGGGCAGACACAGCAATGCACTTGGACTCGGGCGATCTGAGTTTTGACTCCCTTAGGGCAAGTTCGCTTAACCTGAACGCCCTGCTCCCAAGCTGTAACCTCTCAGGGCCCGACAGCAGCGAATGGCTCTGTTTTGCGGCCCACCCCTCGTCGTCGTGGGACGGAACGGCTAACGGACGGGGGGGTCAGAATCTGCGACCTCCCGATCCGAGCGGCTAGGGGAGGGCCACCCGCCGCCCGCCCCGCGGCCTCCTCCCTCAAGGAGGTGGGGACTTAGTGGAGGAAGGGCTGTGGGAGGAGGAGGAGGAGGAGGAGCTAGCGCTTCGCCGCCCGCCAAGTCCCGTCTGGCCTCGGCGCCGAGGGAACGCTGTCCCGGCGGCCGCAACGTTAGCAGCCTGTCCCGGCGCCCCGGTGCCCTGCGCCGCGTCCAGCCATGACCCTGTGCCCCTCGCGCCTTCCGCTCCATCTGCTGCTGCTGCTGTGGCTCAGAGGGGCGGTGTGCCGGGCAGACGCCGGCTTCGAAACCGAAAGTCCCGTACGGACCCTCCAAGTGGAGACCCTGGTGAGGCAGCGCTGGCCCCGGAACCCAAGGGCCGAGCTTGTGTGTGTGTGGGGGGGGGGGGGGGCAAGGGGGCTTCAAGGAACTTGGGAACGGGAGCCTGGGGGGAGAGCAAGTGCGGGGACCGAGTTGGGGGGGAGGTGCTGGGTCTCGAGACCCAGAACGGGATCTTTGGAGGAGCATCTGTGACCCCTGCAGTCCGGCCATAGGTGCAGCCCCCCGAGCCGTGCGCGGAGCCCGCTGCTTTTGGAGACACGCTTCACATACACTACACGGTGAGGGGTCTCGGGGGGTGGGGGGTGCTGGGGCGGAGCCTGGGAGGGGGCGGCGCCCTGCTGCAACACGTCAGCTTTGGCTTGGACACGTGGCAAGCGGGTCGGGGAGAAGAAACTTGGGCTCCAGGGTCGTCGAGCACGTGTCGGCGGTAGGGTACGGGGAGTGGGGGGAAGGGGTGCTCCCCACCCCGCCCGTTTCCCCTCCTGCTTTTCCGCCAGTTCCTCCCGACACCGAGAAACGCAGGGTGGAGGGATCTCTGAGAAGTGCCAGCCCTTTGGGGCTTCCTGTTCCTTTCTGCCCCCGAGGGGAGCCGCTGGACTGCAGCGGTGGAGGAGGGGCCGCCGCTCCAGCGGCCCAGGTGTGTGTGGCCCGCCCCAGAGAGGGGGAGGTACCAGGTGTGTACTTGATGCTCTCGTCCCCCCTAGGGCAGCTTGGTAGATGGACGCATAATTGACACCTCTCTGACCAGAGACCCTCTGATTATAGAACTTGGCCAAAAGCAGGTGATCCCAGGTACGTGACCCGTGCCTCCCATTCCCTCTTCATCCCTTAAGCTGCCCTGGAAATGCCCCCCAGGATGAGTGAGACCCCAGCACTCCACCAGCTACCTTGCTTCTTTCTCTTATTTGACAGAGTGGGGGTGGGCATTGTGCAAGGGTTGAATCGCTACCTGGGACGCCCCATGTCCCACGTCATAGTACCTGTTCTTACGCTTGGCAGATACGGCTTCGCATTAATGTGCCCGGGAGGCAGTGGATGGATGATGGCTCAAGTGCTTGGGTCCCTGCTGCCCATATCGGGGACCCAGATGGACTTCCAGGCCCTGGCTTCAGGCTGGCCTAGCCGTGAGTGTTGCAGGTGTTTGGGAAGTGAGCCAGCAGATAAAGGAGGCCTCTCTCTTAAACGAGTTGAATGAATAATTGTTTTTTTAAAAAAAAGATTTATTCATTTATTTGAAAGGCAGAGTTACTGATTGGCAGAGATAGAGAGAGAGGTCTTCCATCTGCTGTTTCACTCCCCAGATGGCCACAACAGCTGGAGCTGTGCTGATCCAACGCCAGGAGCCGGAGCTTCTTCTGGGTCTCCCACATGTGTGAAGGGGCCCAAGGACTTGGGCCATCTGCTACTGCTTTCCCAGGCCATAGCTAGATCAGAAGTAGAACAACCAGAACTTGAACCGGCACCCATATGGGATGCTGGTGCTGCAGACCGGGGCTTTAACCCACTGCGCCACAGCGCCAGCTCTGTGAATAATTCTTAAAAAAAAAAAAAAAAAAAAAGGCAGAGTGACACAGAGACTCTTCCCCTGCAACTTCCCAAATGTTCCCCAGGGCTAGGGAAGCTGGGAGTCCGGGTGGGTGGCAGGCAGGGACCTAAGCACTTGGGCCATCAGTCACTGCCTCCCAGGAGCATTCGCAGGGAGCTGGATTGGAAGCAGAGGAGCCAGTACTTGAACCTGGCACTCCAGTAAGAGACGTGGGCATGGCAAGCCCCAGGTCAACCACTGTGCCACGATGTCTGTCCCCAAGCCCCACCTCTAATACTGCTGTTACCCACTCCTCAGTGGAAGCCAGGGGCTTGGGAAGTGAGGAAAAGCGCAATTGGAGGTCAGGCGAGAGTCTCTGAGCCTCCTCCCCTGGCATTTGGGGACCGTGGATGGCTTCTGGTTCAGTTATGTCTTCTTCCTCAGGTCTGGAGCAAAGCCTTCTAGACATGTGTGTGGGGTGAGTATCTGGGCAGGGGCGGGTCTGGTACTGCCTGTGCGTGGACAGAGGCTTTGTCTGCCACCCCTGCTCCCCAGCGAGGCAGGAGAATGTGGGAGAGAGGACCCTAGCTTTGCCCTGGGCAGGTCCAGCCCCAGTGAAACCCCTGAGGGCATCTGGGTGTGGCTGGGGGTTTGTTGGAGGAATAGAGGCCTATGGGAAAGTTTGTGTTCAGGGCGTGAATATGGAGAGGGTTGTGTTAGGAGAGCCTCAGCCAGAGCCTGCTGGCCCGCCTTCCACTCGTGTTTCTTCCCTAGAGAGAAGAGGAGAGCAATCATCCCATCTCACTTGGCTTATGGGAAACGGGGCTTTCCACCGTCTATCCCAGGTAATGTGGCGGGGTCTCTCTCCGGCCATCACGGTACCCAGTCCCTAAGAGCTGCAAGGAGCGACACGCTGTCTTGAGCTTGAGGAGGTCCAGGCTAAATTTGCTGGGCAGTACAAGAGTGGCTGCGACTCCTTCTGCAGGGGGCCATCTTTTTTCTTCGCAGCCTGCCAACAGGCTGGACACTCGTCACCTAGCCAGACCTCTGGAGCTGGTATCTTTTTAGGAGAAAAAACAAAAACACCTGCCTGAGCCACCCCTCCCAGAGCAGTCTAGTAATTCAAAAAGAAAAGCAGCCAAAAGTGACATTTTAAAACCAAGTCGGGAAAAAAAAATAAATAAAAAAAAAGTCGGGCCATCTCGTAATGTTAAAACCAGTCACAGATCACACTCACTTGCTACTAACTTTTCTTAAAGGACTGAAACCTGCAAAGCTTTCTCAAGATGCTTGTCTTTTGCCTTTGGTTATAACCAATGTTCTGTTAGCTAAAATGGCTTGCACTCCACCAGCTGCTGGGGTCCTAACTCTTGTCCTAGTCCCAGCTTACAGGGAGGCCTGGCAAACAGGGTAAGGGGACCACAGAAACTGCTCTACCCAAGGCTCTGCAACCTCCCATCCCCGCGGCTGCTGTCCTGCCCACACAGTCCTGTTCCACCTGCTCCTCTTAAGCCACATCCTTTTCCCTCTCCAGCTCTTATGTTGAACATCCTATCTTCCTTGTAACCATCACGAGTGTGTTCACTGGTGGGTGGAATTGAAAAAACATGAGTTATCGCTTCTAGGCCTTTTGGCTAAGAACAAGTGTAAAAAACAAACAAACAAAACAAAAAACCATGTCTAGTTTGAATCCAGTTAAAGCCCAGCAAAGATTCTGGCCCGTTCCCTGGTTGAAGTGGGGGCACAAAGGATTCTGTCGCTTAGAAATGGAGAAGAGCCCGTGCGTGTCCTGGTTGCAGCCTTCCTCTGCCCTCACACAGACCAGACACGTCCACAAGTGCGTCTGTCACGGGATGGCTCATGACTCCCCCTCTGCCTTTGCACGTCTCAATCTTGCCAGCTTCTCTGGTTAGCTCTGCTGCGGCCCACCCTTCCTGTTTCCCTTCAGATTCAGAACCCTGAGCAAAACACTCAGAGATCCTCACCCTCACCTCCCCTCTGCCTCTCCAGCGGATGCAGTGGTGCAGTATGACGTCGAGCTGATTGCCCTGATCCGAGCCAACTACTGGCACAAGCTGGTGAAGGGCGTCTTGCCACTGCTAGGCATGGCCATGGTGCCAGCCCTCCTGGGCCTCATTGGCTATCACCTGTACAAAAAGGCCAACACACCCAAAGTCTCCAAAAAGAAGCTCAAGGAAGAGAAGCGAAATAAGAGCAAAAAGAAATAAATAATGTCATTCAGAGAACAACTTCTTCGCCTGATACTTCCTGGGACTGCTTTTGTGAATGGGAATGAAGCAGGAAAAAAAAAGTGTTAGGTTGGATCTTCCCTGGCCTGGGGGGTCGATGGCCATCTTGGGTCCCCTCTCTGCCTGGCCTCCTCTTGTTGTCCTAACACACCCTGAGGACCTGGCCGTGAATCTTCTAGGTCCTGCAGGTAAGTTTGGGCTCCCATTGGTGCCCGACACCGAGCAGCAGTGTCACTGAGCGTCTGCTCGGGCCCGGAGTCCTCAGCGTGGACTTCTCTGTCTAGTATGGCTCAGACAGGAGAGCTCACAGACATGGACGTTTTTAATAGCACAGTCCTCATGGCTCTGAGAGGGAGCACACGTGCGCGTGCACACGCACATACACATGCACGACTCGGGCTTGGGAAGAGACTTCTCCTGAGGGGGGTCACAGGGTGTGGGCGATCACATGGGCTGCCTCGATGACATTGTAAGCGGCCGCAGGCTCTCTGCTGGGGGGCTGGGGCCCAGGTGCCACTGGGGGCAGGTTGCTCTGGTGATTGACGATGAAGAGCGGGTTGAGCTGGCTCAGTATCTCGTCGCTCACCGAGATGCCATCCAAGTACTGCTTAAGCATCTCCCGCAGCTTCCCATTGATCTCCAGGAGCCGCGTGCGCCGCTGCAGCAGGCTCAGTTTCTCCAGTTTCACCTTGTTGTACCTTTTCCAGAAGTTCTCCATCCCGACATAGTCTGCCATCACCTGAGGGGAGGGGGTCACAGGGACAGGCAGTGCGCAGGCTCGGCCAGCTGTGGCTGCCGCTGCCCAATGCCCCGCTCCTACCTCCACCAGCTCCTCGGTCAGCTCCTCTTGGTTCTGCTCCTCAATCTCCTCCTGCTCCTCGGGAGTCAGCACGGATGAATAAAAAGGCAGCACCTTTTCTTCTTCCGTTTCGAATTTCCTACATATTTCAGCAAGTTTAAGGATCTTTTCGCCCTGGTGGGAGCCGGAAGGGGCTTGGTGTTAGGAAAGGGGGTGGAGTCGGCTCTCCTTAAACCCAGGGGAAGGCGGCCTTACAGACACACCTCACAAGGGGCTGCTTGCCCCTTGTCAGCACTATCTAAATGCTCACTTTATAAAATTAGGACATTATGGGACTGGTGCTGTGGCACAGCAGGTTAACACCCTGGCCTGGGCTGGCCCCGCGGCTCACTAGGCTAATCCTCCGCCTTGCGGTGCCGGCACACCAGGTTCTAGTCCCGGTCGGGGCGCCAGATTCTGTCCCTGTTGCCCCTCTTCCAGGCCAGCTCTCTGCTGTGGCCAGGGAGTGCAGTGGAGGATGGCCCAAGTGCTTGGGCCCTGCACCTGCTTGGGAGACCAGGAGAAGCACCTGGCTCCTGGCTTCGGATCAGCGCGATGTGCCGGCTGTAGCATGGCGGCCATTGGAGGGTGAACCAACAGCAAAAAGGAAAAACTTTCTCTCTGTCTCTCTCTCTCACTGTCCACTCTGCCTGTCAAAAAACATAAACACACACACACACACACAAAAACAAAAACAAAAACAAAAACCACCCTGGCCTGAAGTGCCAGTATCCCATATGGGCGCCAGTTCGAGACCCGGCTGCTCCACTTCCGATCTGGCTCTCTGCTGTGGCCTGGGAAAGCAGTAGAAGATGGCCCAAGTGCTTGGGCCCCTGCACCCATGTGGGAGACCTAGAGGAGGCTCCTGGTTCTTGGCTTCGGATTGGCTCAGCTCTGGCCATGTGGCTATCTGGGGAGTGAACCAGTGGATGGAAGACCTCTCTCTCTCTCTCTGCTTCTCCTCTCTCTGTGTAAATAAATAAATAAATCTTAAAAAAAAAAGTACATTAGTAATTCATTTCATTTCCACTGTAACAGAGGGAGAAGCAAGGGACAAAGAAGGCGTTTCGCTGTCTGTGACAACAGCATCCCATATGGGCACTTAGTCCTGGCTGCTCCACTTCCTACACAGCTTCCTGCTAATGACCTGGGAAAGCAGCAAAAAAGTCCCAGGCTGCTAATAGGAAGCTGTATGGGAAGTGGAACAGCCAGGACTAGAACCAGTGCCCATATGGGAGGATAAGGGGGCAGTGTTGCTGGCGGCAGCTTTATCTACTAAGCCACAGCACTGGTCCTTTTGTTTTGTTTTGTTTTGAAAGTGTTTCAAGTGTCTACTGGAGTAGGGAATAGAAGGAAGCCCTCTTCTAAACTCTCCCAAATCGCTTGCACCTTGCAGGAAATGAGCTTCCTTGGCTGTGTTTTGCCTGCCACCTCCCCCCCCCCACCCCCCACCCCCCACCCCCATTACCTTATCCACAATCTTTCTCAGGGCCTTGAGGGTGGCGTTACTTTCCAGGGTTAGCTTCATTAAGTTCTCCTGGGCTATTTCCCTAGCCCGGGTCCTCTGGGCCTTAAGTTTCCGCAGTTGTACAAGGACCAGTTCCTTGTCATTACGGATGTACTGGTTCTGATCCTCACTCTCGCGGCTCTGCAGCAGGATCTTGCCTTTTGAAATGCTGATGGCCTCCTGGAGGAGAGGATGTGCCTGACCCCCAGCTTAGGGAGACAGGCCAAAGGGCAGCCCAGGGACTGAAATCAGGTGTTATCTTTTCCCAAACTGAGGCCCACTGGCAACTGGCGCTGTGGCACGGCCGGTGAAGCTACCACCTGTGACACTGGCATCCCATATGAGCACTGGCTGGAGTCCTAACTGCTCCACTTCCTATCCAACTCCGTGCGCCTGAGATAAAAGCAGAAGATGCTGCTCCCCACCCCACCCCCGAGAGCTTGGGCCCCTGCCAAGCCTGGATGGAGTTCCTGGTGCCTGACTGCAACCTGGCTCAGCCCTGGCCTTGTGGCCATTTAGGGAGTGAACCAGCAGATGGAAGACCTCTCTCTCCCTCTCTCCCTCTTTCTCTCTCTCCCTCTCTCCCTCTCTCTCTCCCTCTCCCTCTCTCTCTGTAACTCTGCCTTTCAAATAAATCTTAAGAAAGAAAAGGGGATAAAGGGGCCGGCAGAGCACTGCTGTGTCGCTAACCTGCAGCTTCTGTATTTTCTTCATCTGCGCCTCAATCTCTTTCGAGCTCTTCTCATCCTTCACCTTCAGAGTCTCGAAGGCGATCTTCCGATCCTCGGTGGCGTCGGCGTAATTCTTGAGTGCATCCTGGAACCTTTTCCACAGATCTTCCACTATGTTCTCCAGCTGCAGCCTTAGGAAATGCTTCTCTTCTAAATTCTAGGAAGCAGCCCCCAGACAGGCAAGGATTAGAATTGCCCTTTCACGGGGGACAGATCTGTGGCATAGAGGGTAAGGCCACCGCCTGCAGCGCTAGCATCCCATATGGGTGCTGGTTTGAGTCCTGGCTGCTCTACTTCCGATCCAGCTCTCTGCTACAGCCTGGGAAAGCAGTGGAAGATGGCCCAGGTCCTTGGGCCCCTGTACCCACATGGGAGACCTGGAAGAAGCTCCTGGCTCCTGACTTCGGATCAGCCCAGCTCTGGCTGTTGCAGTCATTTTGGGGGGTGAGCCAATGGATGGAAGACCTCTTTCTCTCTCTTTTTTTTTTTTTTATTTTTCTGTCTTTCAAATAAATAAATAAATCTCTTTTTTTTTTTTTTTTGACAGGCAGAGTTAGACAGTGAGAGAGAGAGAGACAGAAAGAAAGGTCTTACTTTGCCGTTGGTTCACCCTCCAACGGCCACTGTGGCCAGCGCGCTGTGGCCAGTGCACCGTGCCTTCTGAAGCCAGGAGCCAAGTGCTTCTCCTGGTCTCCCATGCAGGTGCAGGGCCCAAGGACTTGGGCCATCCTCCACTGCACTCCCTGGCCACAGCCTGGAAGAGGAGCAACCAGGACAGAATCCGGCGCCCCGACCGGAACTAGAACCCGGGGTGCCGGCACCGCAGGCGAGGATTAGTCTAGTGAACCGCGGGCACCAGCCTAACAAATGAATCTTTAAAAAAAATTTAAAAAACCACTGTGGGGTAAAATTGAAACAAATGGTCCCACCCCCACCTCCAGGTCTGTAGGCTAAGTTTGCAGCCTCCAAGGTGGCTGCAAGCACTCTGGACCCAGGGGCAGGGGACCCATGTTCTCCTCTTGCTCTGCCACAAACCAGCAGCACGCCCTCTTGGCAGGTCAGTTTAACTCTTTGGGTCTTAACTTCCTTGCCTGCAAATCACAGGGAGAAAGCCAGATGACCTCCTTGTTGCCTTGTAGCTCCAAAATGCATTCCCTTGACATTCTAGAATGGTCTGCCCTCCTGACCAAATGACTAGCAGCACCATGGCGAGGCGGGGGCGGGAGGAGGTCACCTGCAGCAGCAACGGACTTTATCACCTGCTTGGGCCGAAGGGGGCTTCTAGTGCTAGCCACCTTCGCTAAGTCTCTCACTTCTCTCCCGGCGCTTCCTCCTCCACTCGCCCCCTTTTCACCTTGTTTTTGAGGTCATCCCACATGCTCTGGAACTCCAGTTTGCTTTCATACTCGGAATCTATGTAGTTCTGCTCCATGGCCATGAAGACGTCCTGTAAGTAGTGGATCTCTTTCTCATGTTGTTCAAGAATTGTCTTCCTGTGGGGAAAGGAGAGGCTGTGAGGGGTAGAACATGTTTATCCTTGGACCAACAAGGACAACGTGCAGCAGTCGGGGATGCCATAAGGACTACACCGTGGAACAGATTCTATAGAACTGATGGGGGAGCCAGAAAGAATAACTAAGATGATTTTATTTTGGCTGCTGGATGGGTAGTGTCTACTCATATGGTACAAAAATCGCAAAGCACCAAAGGCTGCGGTGAGAGCCTCTCCCCATCCCTGTCGCCTGCCAGATGTGTTGGATTTCAACAGGTAAAAGTAGATCAGGGAGGGGCTGGTGCTGTGGCACAGCGGGTTAACGCCCTGGCTTGCAGTGCCAGCATCCCATGTGGGTGCTGGTTCGAGACCCAGCTGCTCCACTTCCGATCCGGTTCTCTGCTATGGCCTGGGAAAGCAGTAGAAGATGGCCCAAGTGCTTGGGCCCCTGCATCTGTGTGGAAGACCCAGAAGAAGCTCCTGGCTCCTGGCTTTGGATCAGCACAGCTCTGGCTGTTGCAGCCAATCAGGGAGTGAACCAGTAGATGGAAGACCTTTCTCTCTCTCTCTCTCTCTCTCTCTCTCTGCCTCTCCTCTCTGTGTAACTCTGACTTTCAAATACATAAATAAATCTTAAAAAAAAAAAAAAAAAAAAAGAGTAAACACAGACAAGGAATGTGGCACAGGTAAGGGCAGGCTAGGGCCTCAGGCCTAAAACTGAGTTCACGGAGAAGGCACCAGGACCTTCTGAGAGCACGGCCTTGGGTTCAGTCCCCCACCTTCATTAGGCGTCCCCACCTTTCTGTCTCAAACTCCTTGGTTAGGGTCTCCAGCTCCATGACATAGCTCTCCTCCAGGAGGCTCAGCCGGCGCCTCTGCAGGGCCAAGAGCTGGTCAATGTTGTGCAGGTGGCTGCGGAGGGCGTGGGCATACTGCTCCTCAGCTTCTGACAGGTCCTTTGCTAAGGACTGAGAGGGAGAAAGGAGAGAGTCACCGCTCTGGCTGAGAAAATAAACGTGTACTCGGCTGGCCAGCTGGGCGGCACGATGGCATTTCCCCTTCAGTTCCTAATGCCAGTTCTTTGACTGGAGGGATTCAGACTCCTCTACTCTTTTTTTTTTTTTTTTTTTTTTTTTTTTTTTTTTTTTGACAGGCAGAGTTAGACAGTGAGACAGAGAGACAGAGAGAAGGTCTTCCTTTTTCTGTTGGTTCACCCCCCAAGTGGCCACTACGGCTGGCGCATTGCAGCCGATCTGAAGCCGGGAGCCAGGTGCCTCCTCCTGGTCTCCCATGCGGGTGCAGGGACCCAAGCACTTGGGCCATCTTCCACTGCACTCCCGGGCCACAGCAGAGAGCTGGACTGGAAGAGGAGCAACTGGGACAGAATCGACGCCTCAACTGGGACTAGAGCCCGGAGTGCCGGCACCGCAGGCAGAGGATTAGCCTAGTGAGCCACGGCACCAGCCCTCCTCTACTCTTGAACATAAAGCAAGTAGCCTGGGGCCAGTGCTGTGGCATAGTGGGTAAAGCCGTTACCTGCAGTGCTGACATCCCTTATGGGCGCCAGTTGGAGTCCCGGCTGTTCTACTTCTGATCCAGCTCTCTGCTATGGCCTGGGAAAGCAGTAGAGGATGACCCAAGTTCTTGGGTCCCTGCACCTGCGTGGGAGACCCGGAGGAAGCTCCTGGCTTCTGACTTCGGATCGGTGCAGCTCTGGCTGTTGCAGCCAATTGGGGAGTGAAACAGCAGATGAAAGACCTCTTTCTCACTCTCTCTCTCTCTCTCTGCCTCCCCTTCTCTCTCTGTGTAACTTTCAAATAAATAAATAAATCTTAAAAAAAAAGAAGCAAGAAGCCAGCCAGTGTCCTGTGGACAATAAGCATTTACGCTGATTTGCTACCACTAAAGGGAACTGGCGGAGTGGGGGTGAGGGGTTCTTGGTAAAATGGCTGCTCTGATCTGAGGCAGAAAATAAATTGAACCTGGACTAGAGTATCCTGTCATATAAGACAGCAAAAAAGTGATCTAGGACCAAGCAGGTCATGTGGGAAGCACTCAGAGACCAACATGAAGTGGTTCACTGTGGAGGCTGTACCTTTCCTGAGATGAGCAAAGCTGTCTCCCATCCCGCAGTTTTCTGCAGGGTGATCTCGCCACTATCACCATCAGAAGGCTGAGTCTCCTCCATCCCCGTGAACTGGGCAGACCCTGCGACTGCTAGAATCAACTGCGGATGGTGGCACTGCCCTTCGCTGGCCTAGCAACTTCTTCCTGCGCCTTCCAAGGCTTGCTCTTGGGATGCTCCAGCCGTCCTGCTGCTGTGAGGCACATGGAGGGGCCAGGTGAGAGCAGCCCCACCGACGGCAGAATGAGCGCCCAGCTCCTTGGCCATCCAGTTCAGTTAGGCCTTAAGTGACTGCAGCTCCAACTGACATTTGACTGAAAACTTCTGGCTTAAGAGATCACAAGGGGCCGGCGCCGCGGCTCACTAGGCTAATCCTCCGCCTGTGGTGCTGGCACATGGGTTCTAGTCCCGGTCGGGGCACCAGATTCTGTCCCGGTTGCCCCTCTTCCTGTCCAGCTCTCTGCTGTGGCCCAGGAGTGCAGTGGAGGATGGCCCAGGTGCTTGGGCCCTGCACCCCATGGGAGACCAGGAGAAGCACCTGGCTCTGGGCTTTGGATCAGCGTGGTGCGCCGGCCGCAGCGGCCATTGGAGGGTGAACCAACGGAAAAAGGAAGACCTTTCTCTCTGTCTCTCTTTCACTGTCTAACTCTGCCTGTCAAAAAAAAAAAAAAAAAAAAAAAAAGAGTGAGAGAGAGAGAGAGAGATCACAAGGAAGAGCCACGCTGAGCTCGGCCAGCTGAAGAACCAGCAGTGGTAACGAGAAGTTGTGTTAAGCCACTAGTTGAGGAATGGTTTATTATGTAGCAATGGATACCTGGAACACTTCCACTAGCAAAAAAGGGATAGTTTGAGTATCCATAATATTTGGACTGCCACGGATTGAAAGGCAGCAATCATTTGATTAAAGTTCATAAGGGTACTTAAATCACTGACCACTGGAGGGTGTCAGACAGCCAAAACAACTAGTATATGAAGGGAAGAGAAAGCATCAGCATTTCTTATATAAAACATACCTCTAGGGGCTGGCACTGTGGTACAGCCAGTGAAGCCGCCACCTGCGGCTCTGGCATTCCATATGGGCACCAGTTCGAGTCCCAGCTGCTCCACTTCCAATCCAGCTCCCTGTTAATGCATCTACTAATACAGCTGCTCCTGGCTCCTGGCTTCAGATGGGCTCAGGTCTGGCCGCTGTGGCCATTCGGGGAGTGAACCAGTGGATGGAAGACCTTTCTCTCCGTCTCTTGCTCTCACTGTCTATAACTCTACCTCTCAAATAAAATAAATAAAATCTTAAAAAAAAAAAAGACTGATGAAAAGTGGCCACAATTCTAGATTGATGGCTTTGGCCAGGACCATTTCTTAGAGAGCAAATGAGGATCACTAACATTTGCACAATGTTGCGGGGGTTTTGTTTTTGTTTCTTTTTTTAATTGAATTTTACATTTTTATTTATTTGGAAGATCTCTTCCATCTGTGGGTTCATTTGCTCACAACAGCTGGGGCTGGGCCAAACCAAAGCCAGGAGCCAGGAACTCTATCCCAGTTTCTCATGGGGGTGGCAGGGACCCAAGTACTTGAGTCATCACCTGCCACGTCCCAGGGTGCATGTTAGCAGGAAGCTGGAATGGAAGCGAAGCTGGGACTCAAGTCCAGGCATTCCCATATGGGAGACAGGCATCCCAAGTGGCATCTTAGGGGCCGTGCCTACAGTGCCAGCATCCCATATGGGCACTGGTTCGCATCCCAGCTGCTCCACTTCCTATCCAGCTCCCTGCTAATGGCTAATGCATCTGGGAAAGCAGTGGAAGACGGCCCAGGGCCCCTGCACCCGTGTGGGAGACCTGGAAGAAGCTCCTGGCTCCTGGCTTCAGATCAGCCTCAGCTTAGGCTGATGCAGTTATATAAGGAGTAAACCAGTGGAGAGAAGACCTCTCTGTCTCTCCCTCTCTAACTCTGCCTTTCAAATAAATAAAATAAATCTTAAAAAAAAATCTGGTGAGGTGAGGACTTCTGATGTATTATAATGGGTTCTGCAAACTCAGAGACTTTTTTTTTTTTTTTTTTTTTTTTGTGACAGGCAGAGTGGACAGTGAGAGAGAGAGAGACAGAGAGAAAGGTCTTCCTTTGCCGTTGGTTCACCCTCCAATGGCCGCCGCGGCTGGCGCGCTGCGGCCGGCGCACCGCGCTGATCCGATGGCAGGAGCCAGGAGCCAGGTGCTTTTTTCCTGGTCTCCCATGGGGTGCAGGGCCCAAGCACCTGGGCCATCCTCCACTGCACTCCCTGGCCACAGCAGAGGGCTGGCCTGGAAGAGGGGCAACCGGGACAGAATCCGGCGCCCCGACCGGGACTAGAACCCGGTGTGCCGGCGCCGCTAGGCGGAGGATTAGCCTAGTGAGCCGCGGCGCCGGCCTTGCAAACTCAGAGACTCTTAATGTACATTTCCTAAAACTGTTCAGAGCCTGCTGAATTTTCTCACTGGGGGACAGGCTGTAAAGGAGAGATGTGTGTGTTCCAGAGGTAATGTATACTTTCTCCTTACTTTAGGATTTTAAGATGGGAAAAAGGTTTTGTTGAAGAAAATGTGGTAGAATCCAGAACTCAAGAACCTCCTGAGGGGCCTCTGTTATGGTGTAGTGGGTTAAGCAGCTGCCTGGGACATCAGCATTCCATATTGGAGCCCCTGGTTCGAGTCCTGGCTACTCTGTACTTTTTTATTTATTTATTTTATTTATTTATTTTTTATTTTTGACAGAGTGGACAGTGAGAGAGAGAGAGACAGAGAGAAAGGTCTTCCTTTTGCCGTTGGTTCACCCTCCAATGGCCGCCACTGCCGGCCCACTGCGGCCGGCGCACCGCACTGATCCGAAGGCAGTAGCCAGGTGCTTCTCCTGGTCTCCCATGCGGGTGCAGGGCCCAAGCACTTGGGCCATCCTCCACTGCACTCCCTGGCCACAGCAGAGAGCTGGCCTGGAAGAGGGGCAACCAGGAAAGAATCCAGCGCCTCGACCGGGACTAAAACCCAGTGTGCCGGCGCCGCAAGGTGGAGGATTAGCCTGTTGAGCCATGGCGCCGGCCTAATTTTTTTTTTTTTTTTTTTTTTTTTTTTTTTTGACAGGCAGAGTGGACAGTGAGAGAGAGACAGAGAGAGAAAGGTCTTCCTTTTGCCGTTGGTTCACCCTCCAATGGCCGCCGCTGCAGCCGGCGCACCGCGCTGATCCTGGCAGGAGCCAGGAGCCAGGTGCTTTTCCTGGTCTCCCATGGGGTGCAGGGCCCAAGCACCTGGGCCATCCTCCACTGCACTCCCTGGCCATAGCAGAGAGCTGGCCTGGAAGAGGGGCTACCGGGACAGAATCCGGTGCCCCGACCGGGACTAGAACCCGGTGTGCCGGCGCCGCAAGGTGGAGGATTAGCCTATTGAGCCACGGCGCCGGCTCCTAATTTTTTTATTTTTAAAGATTTATTTATTTATTTAAAAGTCAGAGTTACACAGAGAGAGAAGAAGAGGTAGAGAGAGAGAGAGAGGAGAGGCAAAGAGAGAGAGAGGTCTTCTATCCACTGGTTCACTCTCCAACTGGCTGCAATGGCTGGAGCTGCGCCAATCTGAAGCCAAGAGCCAGGAGCTTCTTCTGGGTCTCCCACGCGGGTGCAGGGGCCCAAGGGCTTGGGCCATCCTCCACTGCTTTCCCAGGCCACAGCAGAGAGCTGGATTGGAAGTGAAGCAGCCAGGTCTCAAACCGGTGCCCATATGGGATGCCAGCACTTCCGGTCAAGGTGTTAACCCGCTGCGCCACAGCACCTGCCCCTACTCTGTACTTTTGACCCAGCTTCCTGCTAATGTGGCTGGGATGCAGAGCAAGATGGCTCAAGTGCTTAGGGCCCTGCCACCCATGTGGGAGACCCCGACGGAGTTCTAGCTTTGGACTGGCCTAGGCCTGGCTGCTAAAGACTCTCCCTGCCCCAACCCTCTTCCCCTGTTACCCTGCCTTTAAAACAAATAAATAAATAAATCTTAGGGGGAAAAAATCTCCCGAGAGCATAGGGATGGCTGACTAAATGCATGACCCATGGAGATCTCCCAGCTGACCCAGGGCTACTGAAGTTGAATCAAAGAAGCCAAACAATTTGGTTGAACAGAGCACTGGACTGGAGTCAGGGCACCCCTACTCCCGACCTGGCTCTGACTTGTCATACCATGGATCAGTCAACTCTGCTCTCGGAAACTGAGCCTTCTGACGCTGAAATGAAGGCATGGGACTGAATTCGAGTCACCAGCTGAGGTCTATGGTGTCTTATGGTATAGGACTGGGTTGGGGCAGTAGATGCCCGAGGGAGTGAGTAGTGCCCAATGTTCAATTACTCGTTTCAGTAAAAACTCAGTACCACTAGCCTGTGTCTTGTGAAGGATTTAAGACTGATTAATTAATTCACTTGCCCATTCTATCAAGAAGAGAACAGAGCTGGCGCTGTGGCGTAGCAGGTAAAGCCACCACCTGTGATGCCGGATCCCATGTGGGCACAAGTTCAGGTCCTGGCTCCTCCACTTCCAATCCAGCTCCCTGCTAAGGCACCTGGGAAAGCAGCAGAAGATGGCCCAAGTGCTTGGGCCTCTGTGCCCGTGTGGGAGACCGGGAAGAAGCTTCTGGCTCCTGGCTTTGGCTTGACCCAGCCCTGGCTGTTTGGGGAACATTTGAGGAACTGAACCAGTGGATGGAAGACTTTCTCTCTCTCTCTCTCTCTCTCTCTCTGCAAAACAAAACAAAAACAGAGACCCAGGCAGCCATACTCGTGTCTCCTCAGGAAGAGCGCCCACCTTGATGACACTGTCCTTGCAGTCCACCACACGCTCAAACGTCTGGCTGAGGATTTCAATGTCCCTGTGCAGCTCCCTGGTCTTCACTTCCCGCAGGATGGCTCTCCACTGCGTGTTGATTTTATTGAGGTTCAGAGCACTGTTGTGCTCCTCCTTGGCCAGCTTGTCCTGCGTACAGGAATAAACACACATCCAGGAGGTCAAGGCCAAAAACCAGGCTGACACTTGAACCCCTTGTAGGACAGGGAGCTGAGCACCTGGCGACACAGCCGGCTGCAGTCTGTAGTGACCCCTCTCCAGGGAACACGTCACCACTCCGGACGGCGTGAGTGACAGCTGGCGGCTGACCTAGCTCCCCGCCTCCAGAGCCGTGTCGCTGCGCGGGGTTCACCGGCCCTACAGGAGGTGGGGGGCCGCCATCACCTTCAAGAACTGGCTGAGGAGCCTCTCTTTCTTCTTGGCTATCTCTTCCTCCGCTAGCAACTTCTGCTGAAACAGCAGCAGCTGCTCCTCTTCCGACAAAGGGATCTTGGCCTTTTTCCCTCGTTTAGGCATGGCTGCGCGGGTCGGGGGTGGGGGACTGGACCCAGGCACGAAGCTTCGGCCCGCCGCGGCCCGCGTTACAGGTGGGGCGGTGGAAGGGAGAGAGAAGATGCCCTGAGAGAGAGAGAGAGAGAGAGAGAGAGAGAGAGAGGGAGGCCTCCCGGAAGTACCCTCGGCTGGGCAGGGGACAGCACTGCTGCTGCCCCAGAGACCGCTTTCCAGGGAGAGAGCGGCGTCTCGTCTCCTAGCAACGAGTGTCTGGCCAAGATGGCGCGACCAGAGGCCTGGAGGAGGGGCTCTGTCTTGGAGCGCCCCCTGCCGGCTGGAGGACCGCGGTAAGTTTCGGAGAGAGTCTTTTTCTGTCTCCTGGGTGCTGTTTTTCATCGTATACTTTATTCACCATAACCAGAGAGACGTTGTCTTCATGCCGTCACGCACACAGATACAGCGCTATATGCATATGTAGCCCAAGTGCGTTCCTCCTTGGACACACATACAAGTCTTCACACGCGCAGCCCATTGCTGCTGTAAATAATGGATATTTTCTTTTAAAAATAGATTTAGTTATGGATTTACTTACTTGAAAAGAGAGAGAGAGAGAGAGCTTCTATCCATTGGTCCACTGGTTCACTTGCCAAATGGCTACAATGGCTGGGGCTGGGCCAAGCCAAAGCCGGGAGCCAGGAATTCCATCCAGGTCTCCCACATGGATGGCAAGGGTCCAAGTACTTGGGCCATCCTGTGCTGCCTTCCCAGGCACGTTAGCAGGAAACTGGGAAGCGTGGCAGCTGGGACTTGAACCAACACTCCAAGATGGGATACCAGTAGCAGCTTAAGCAACTATGTCACAATACTAGCCCCAGTGATGGATAGTTTTCTAGGCTAATTCCTTTGTTAGCTTTCTCAGTGTCGTCTGCAAGCATCTCATGACTCCAACACACAGAGCACCTCCATTTTCCTTCTGCTCTGATTGCAACAATGATGTCCACTGCAGCAGGGTGAAGCTTAGCACCAGCCCATGTTAAACCTAGACATGATATTTGCTCCAAATTTAATGGCTCCCTGTTCAACCTGCTGATATGGCAGGATAAAAGGATATTTGTGAAGTAACATTAAGATTAAAGAACCTCTTTGTAGGGGCCGGAGATGTGGCATAGCAGGTTAAGCCACCGTCTGCAATGCTGGCATCCCATAGGCACGCCTGTTCGAGTCCCGGTTGTTCCACTTCCAATTCAGCTCCCTGCTAATGTGCCTTGGAAAAACAGTTTCCTTGAGCCCCTACACCCATGTGGGAGACCCAGATGAAGCTCCTGACTCTTGGGTTCAGCCTGGCCCAGCTCTGGCTGTTGAAGCCATTTTTGGTAGTGAGCCAGCAGATAGAAGATCTCTCTCTATATATATCTGGTCCTCTGTCTCTGTAACTCTGATTTTCAAATAAAATAAATCTTAAAAAAGATTAACTTCATGGTGTGTAGTAATAGTTCCTCCTTTTGCTTTTATGGTGGGAAAGTTTCCAGGGTATTTTCCTGTCATTGACAATTTCCTAAGAAAGATAAGGAGTAGGAAAAGCGTGTCAGCTGGAAATGACTCATAAATGTAGAACAAATTATCTTGTAGGCGTGTCTCAAGGGGTCAAAGTTTAATTATGGACTGAGGTACCCAGCTAAAAATTCCTGTAATTTTTACACTTTTAAATTAGATTTATTTTTATTTATTTAACAGGCAGAGTCTCAAAGAGAGAGGGAGAGACAGAGAAAGAGATCTTCCACCTGCTGGTTCAGTCCCCAGATGGCTGCAACAGCCAGGGCTGGATCAGGCCAAAGCCAAGAGCCAGGCATTCCATCTGGGTCTCCCATGTGGGTTTTAGGGGCCCAAGTACTTGGGCAATCTTCCCCTTATTTCCCAGGTGCATTTGCAGGAAGCTGGATGGGAAGTGCAGCAACAGGACTCAAACCAGAGCTCCAAAATTGCAGGCAGCAGCTTAACCTACTGTGCCACAATGCTGGCCCCTAAAATTCCTTTAATTTTTTTTTAAGTGGTACTGCCTTAAGCTAATGTTTGGTGTACTTTGTATAGCTTATTATTATTATTATTATTATTATTTTAAAGATTTATTTATTTATTTGAAAGGTTGAATTACAGAGAGACGGAGGTAGAGAGAGAGAGAGAGAGAAAGTCTTCCAACCACTGGTTCACTCCCCAAATGGCCGCAATGGATAGAGCTGGGCCAATCTGAAGCCAGGAGCTTCTTCCAGGTCTCCCACATGGCCCAAGTCCTTGGGCCATCCTCCACTGCTTTCCCAGGCCAGGGAGCTGGATTAGAAGTGGAACAGCCGGCGGTTCTAGTTCCAGTTGCTCCTCTTTCAATCCAGCTCTCTGCTATGGACTGGGAGAGCAGTAGAGGATGGCCCAAATCCTTGAGCCCCTGCACCCATGTGGGAGACCGGCAAGAAGCTCCTGGCTCCTGGCTTCAGATTGGCGCAGTTCTGGCCATTGCGGTCATTTGGAGAGTGAACCAACAGAAGGAAGACCTTTCTCTCTGTCTCTCCCTCTCACTGTCTGTACTCTACCTTCAAATAAATAAATAAAATCTTTAAAAAAAAAAAAAGAAGAAGAAGTGGAGCAGCTGGGACTCAAACCGGCATCCATATGGGATGCTGGCACTTCAGGTGGTGGCTTTACCCACTATGCCACAGCACTGGCCTGAAAATTCCTGTAATGTAACTGCAGTAGGAGCGTTAGGTAGTATGTGACAGGCAAAGGAATGGTGAGAAGCAGGTTTGCCATCTATTCCCACGGTGGCACACTCTTTGAAGATAGGAATTCAGAACACTTGGGAATTCAGAGCAGAATCAGTGGTTCCCACATCAATTAGAAAATCAATATTCTTGGGGTCGGTACTGTGGTGTAGCAGGTAAAGCCACCGCCTGCTGTGCCGGCATCTTATATGGATGCCGGTTTGAGACCCGACTGCTCCACTTCCAATCCAGCTCTCTGCTGTGGCCTGTGAAAGCAGTAGAAGATGGCCCAAGTCCTTGGGCCCCTGCACCCACATGGGACACCTAGAAGAAGCTCCTGGCTCCTGGCTTCAGATTGGCACAGCTCTGGCCATTGCAACCAATTGGGGAGTGAACCAATGGATAGAAGACCTCTCTCTCTCTCTCTCTCTCTCTCTCTCTCTCTCTGCCTCTGCCTCTCTGCAACCCTGCCTTTCAAATAAAATAAATAAATCTTCAAAGGAATAAAATCAATATTCTTACCTGTGACATCCAGGGTCACCCAGTCCTCCAGGGGTTAGGTGGTTATGAGTTATGGGAGCTGCCTGAACACCCAGGAGCCTTCAGTCCTCAAGTAAGGGAGTACTCCCCTCCCCTTGGAGCTGAGAGTGAACCCATTTCCAGTGCCTTCTTACGTGCATCAGGGGCAGGGAACGGGCGGGGACATTCGCCTCCCCAGAGTCCAGCTTCCCACACCTGAAACGTTATCTCTTGGGCTTCTCGCCCAGGGTTGGACGCTCCCTGGGTTGGCACTGAGGTCTTGGGGTGCTGGCTCTGATGCTGTCCTGAGAACCTGTTGTCTGGACTACTGTTCCGTGGGCTCCTCCTCAGCCTGCCTCTATTGGTCAACACCCCAAATGCTACAGCATCTGGTTCAATGGAGTTAGGGGCCCATTTCCAGTCTGGAGTTTATCCGGATATCTGGGGCTGCCTGAGAAAGTGAGTACCAAGTGCAACCAATCCTTCAAGGGTGCTGGGATCTCTGTTAGTTTATCTCCTTAAGGCCTCTACCAGCCATCCCTGGAACCAGGCTGGAATCTTCTTTTTTTAAAAAATTATTTTATTTCATTTTATTTATTGAAAGTTAGAGTTACAAAGACAGAGGGAGAGACAGAGAGAGAGAGAGAGAGAGAGAGATCTTCCATCTGCTGATTCACTCCCCAAATGACCACAACAGCCAGGCTAAAGCCAAGAGTCAGCAGCTTCATCCGGGTCTCCTATGTGGGTGGCAGGGGTCCAAGTCCTTGGCTTTCCCAGGAGCATTACCAGGAAGCCAGATAGGAAGTGAAGCAACTGAGACTTGAATTGGCGGCCATATAGGATGCGTGCGTCGTAGCAGATGGCAGCTTGATGCAGCACACCACAGTATCAGCCCCCTACCTCCCTGGCTTTTGTTTATATTGATTTCAGTCAGTCATGGAAAAACAGGCATGAATTCTACTGCTCCAGTGTCTCTGTCAGCCACCTCTCTCAGAGGACAAAGGCCACTTCTACCCGGTTGTAAGTGATTCCAGTGGGGTTATCCTCCAACAGGGTGGATGCAGTGGACTAGTAAAAGGTGAAAGAGAATTGGGGCTGGAGGGGCACGGAGGTGGGGGCTCCTCACCCCTGGGATGGTTCTAGCAAGTGGACAAGCTGAGGGGGAGGGGGCTCAGCACAAATGTTTCCCTGTGTCTCCAGGAGGGCATGGGTATAACAGAGCCTACAGCTCCCTCTAAGGGTGGGATGTTGAAAAAGTGCCATGCAGGCAGAATGTAAGAAATCTAGCCATTTTTGTTGTGTCTTACAGAAGACGATCGATTAAAGGTGGGGGTCCCACTTGGTGGCCGGGTTTCCCAATTCTCTACCTTATTTTGTGGCCAGACACTGTTGCAAAACAAGCCTTTGCTTGTTTAGAACATCTAGTCTAAAGGCTTCATGTGGTGAGTCCACGGGAATGGACAGGGAGTTATCCATGGCAGGAATAGCTTCCTTGTAACCTAAGGAGAAAAAGCATAAGAGGAAGAAACGGGGGAGCCCTGCAGCATAGCAGGTAGAGCCACCGCCTGCAGTGCTGGCGTCCTATAGCGGCGCCGGTTCGTGTCCTGGCTGCTCTACTTCCGACCCAGCTCTCCCTATGGGAAAGCAGTAGAAGATGGCCTGTATGGGATGCAGGTAGCAGTTTTATCTGATATACCACAATGCTGGCCCTTACTCTTCTTTAAAAAAATTTTATTTAGTGGCGTAGTGGGCAAAGCCGCCACCTGCAGTGCCAGCACCCGTATGGGTACTGGTTTAAGTCCTGGCTGCTCCTCTTCCAATCCAGCTCTCTGCTATGGCCTGGAAGAGCAGTAGAAGATGGCCCAAGTGCTTGGGCCCCTGAACCTGCATGAGAGACCCATAAGAAGCTTCTTATGACTCCTGGCTTCAGACCAATCCAGCTCTGGCCATTGTGGTCATTTGGGGAGGGAACAAGCAGATGGAAGACTCTCTCTCTCTCTCTCTCTCTCTCTCTCTCTCCTTCTACCTCTCTGTAGCTCTGCCTTTCAAATAATAATAAATAAATTTTTTGAAAGTGACAGAGAGAAGGGGAGAGACATAGGGAGAGAGACCTTCATCTGCTGGTTCACTTCCCAAATAACTGCAACAGCTGGGGCTGAGCCAGGCTGAAGCCAGGATCCAGGAGCTCCATCCGGGTCTCCTACATGAGTAGCAGGGACCCAAGTACTTGGACCATCATCTTATGCTTTCCCAGGCACATTATCTGGGAGCTGGAGTGGAAGTGGAGCATCCAGGACTGGAAGTGGCACTGCAGTAGATGCCAGTGCCACAAACAGCTGCTTAACGCACTGCACTGCAAACACTGGCTTCCTACACAGGAGTCTCTGTGTTTGCTTTTCCCGACAAAATTCTTTTGATGTTTTAGTGTAACTAATAAAAATAACTGTAGGAGCAGGTACCTTTAGCTGAACATCTACTATGTTCACCTGCTGTGCCACAATGCCAGCCCCTACTCTTCTTGACATCTCATGATGTGGATGGGGGGTGGCCAAGGGGTCCAGGGTCTTGTCATCAGTGTAGGGACACAAAGGCTGGTGGAAAAGGATTTATTGACAGAGCCAAGTTCACTCAAGGAGTGAGGGCGAGCGAGTGGGCTAGGTAGGGAGCTAGTTAGTGAACCGAGGAGGTAGGAGTCTGCCAGCTTCCTTCTTGCTGCAGCCCTGCCCTGCTGAGAGCCCCACCGCCTTCCATGCCAACTCAGCACCTCCTTCCCATGATGCACTTGAACCTCATTCCTCCATTGGGCGGAAGACAGCTTGAAGAGCATGTGTACGTGCTGAGCTGCAACGGAGATACCATGAAACCTTCCAAGAGGATCAACACGCACACTGAACCCTGCCCAAACTCCGCCCCATGTGTATATTCAACCAGTGCACTCCCTACCCCATAAAGGAGGCAGCTCCAGTTTCAGTGGGGGCAGCAGCAGCAGTGATGCTAGCAGATTCTGCACATGGAGTGAGGCTGCCCACATTCACCTCTGTGTGTGTCACCTCTTTTAATAAATCCTGTTCTGTGTCTCTACTTTGAATCCTTCTGTCATGCTGAGACAAGGACTTGGAGTAAATTCAGCTGGGGACACCCCATCACATAGCACGGGCACCCCTGAGAATGAGCTGGTGTGTGCGCAGGGCCTGAGGCAGATTCTTCAAGGGTGGGTGAATTTCTGATTGCACAGGTGCAGTAGGGGCACACGCTCTGACATAGATTACGTGTGTCATTAGCATCTTCGGTCTCCTCCCAGGGGTATGTTTTTTACGATTATCATGAAGCAAAGGTTGGTCAGTGGATAAGATGACCACTTGGGAGTAATGGCACCTTATGGGCACTGTGGTGTAATGGCACCATATGGGTGCTGGTTCGAGTCCCAGCTGTTTCACTTCTGATCCAGCTCTCTGCTATGGCCTGGGAATGCAGTGGAGGATGGCCCAAGTCCTTGGGCCCCTGCACCCACGTGGGAGACTGGAAAAACTCCTGGCTTTGGATTGGCACAGCTCTGGCCATTGTGGCCATTTGGGGAGTGAACCAATGGCTCTCTCTCTCTCTCTCCCTTTCAAATAAATAAATAAATCTTAAAAAAAATTTACAACCACACTTGATCTGGTAAAACCAGTTTTTGCTGGTCTGCTCCATCCACGGAGGGGGCTTGGGTCTGACTGCTTAATCACTGTTGGTCTGTCAAGAGATATCTGTGACGTCATTAATGAGGTCGCCTGCCCTAGGCCTGTTTCTTCTCTGTCTTGCCTCACTAAGCCAGCTATGGTTCCCGCTCCAATAGCTCAAGTAAAATTAACAATACCTAAATATTATGACATAAAGTTGATAATTTATGTTCTATAAGGGAACAAGAACTTATGTATGCAAGAGTACACACACACACACACACACACACAAACATATTCATAAGTAAACAAGGAAGAAACACTCATGGTGGGGCCGGCGCTGTGGCGTAGCAGGTTAAGCCGCCGCCTGCAGTGCTGGCATCCCATATGAGCGCTGGTTTGAGTCCAGGCTGCTCCAGTTCTGATCCAGCTCTCTGCTAATGTGCCTGGGAAGGCAGTGGAAGATGGCTCAAGTAGCTGGATCCCTGCATCCACATGGGAGATCCAGATGAAGCTCCTGGCTCCTGGCTTCAGCCTCGCTCAGCCTTGATTGTTGCAGCTACTTGGGGAAGTGAACCAGTGGATAGTAGAAGATTCTCTTTCTCTCTCTTTCTCTCTCAAGATTTTATTTATTTATTTGAAAGACAGAGTTACACACAGAGAGAAGGAGAGACAGAGAGAGAGAGAGAGGTCTTCCATTCACTGGTTCACTTCCCAATTGGCTGCAACAGCTGAAGCTGCGCCAATCCAAAGCCAAGAGCTAGGAACCAGGAGCCAGGAGTTTCCTCCAGGTCTCCCACGTGGGTGCAGGGGCCCAAGGACTTGGACCATCTTCTACCACTTTCTCAGGCCATAGCAGAGAGCTGGATCAGAAGTGGAGCAGCCGGGACTAGAACTGCACCCATATGGGATGCTGGCACTGCAGGTGGTGGCTTTACCTGCTACACCACAATGCAGGCCCCGCTCAGCTCTCTTTGATAGTCAGGATCACCCACACTGACCAGCACAATCACTCCTTTCTTTGGCTGTTGATGCAGAGGCGTTAGTAAAGGGGCCCTGTGTCAGGCTCAGCTTCCAGTTCAGTGCAGTCATTGCTGTGCCTCCTACTGGAAGTATTTTACTCTTTGGAATTAAGACTTCGACGCCAGCAGGGCATGAGACTGGGGAACAGAAAACATAAATTTTACTAGTGGATCACTAGGGATAATTGAGACCAAGTCCCTGTAATGCAAAAGGGGCACCTAGTGTGTCTCATCTGTCTGCCTTAGCTCAAGGTTTATCTGTGCATTGGGTAAGTGGACCCAGGTTTGGGGATTCTGTAGCAACACTTGAAACAAGTCTGGGAGATTGTTCTCAACATAATGGGAGCAGTGTCACTTCCATTCTACCTGCTTGATTCCTGGATCCTGGCTGTGGGAGGATTAGCTCTGAGTCAGAGCACCTTCTGAAAGACCCTGCCCATGGTGCTGGCACTGTTACTTGGGGCTTTAAAAGATCAGCCTGGGGCTGGTAAAGCCGCCACCTGTGGTGTTGGCATCCCATATGGGCTCCAGTTCAAGTCCCAGCTGCTCTACTTCCTATCCAGCTCTCTGCTATGGCCTGGGAAAGCAGTAGAAGATGGCCCAAGTCCTTGGGCCCCTGAACCCACTTGGGAGACCCAGAAGAAGCTCCTGGCTCCTGGCTTCAGATCGGTGCAGCTCCAGCTGTTGCAATCAATTGGTGGATGAACCAGCAGATGGAAGACCTCTCTCTCTCTCTCTCTCTCACTCTCTCTCTCTCCTTCTCTCTCTGTGTAACTCTGACTTTCAAATAAATAAATCTTAAAAAAAAAAAAAAGATCATCCTGCTGTTTTATCATGCTATCTACTTCAGCCTGATGAAGAACATAGTCAGACCAATGAATTCTGTAGGCACGGGCCCACGGTCACACTTCACTTGCCGCACAGTGAGTTCCTTGATCAAAAGCAATGTTGCGTGGAATACTGTGAGGGCGGATGAGGCAAGCCATGAGTCCACGGGTGGCAGTTTTGGCAGAAGCATTGTGCACAGGGAAGACAAATCTGGATTTGTTCTTTTCCTTGTTTATTTGCCATTTGCACATCCTCTTTTGTGTATATCTGTTCGTGTTTCTTGCCTGCTTTTATATCAGATTGTATGCCCTTTGTTTATTTTTATTTTTATTTTCATCTACTTGAAAGGCAGAGTGACAGAGTGACGGGGGAAAGAGAGGGAGATAGAGATGGGCGGGGGGGAGGGCTTCCATCTGCTGATTCACTTCCAAACATCTGCAACAGCCAGGACTAGGTCAAGTTGAACCCAGGAGCCTGAAATTCCATCTGAGTCTCTTTTTGTTTGGACTAACAAAATATCTTAGAAATGTAAAGTAATCTTTTTGTAGACTTGCTATTTGTTTTGTGCACCGTTTAAGAAGTCTTCTGGGGTCATCATTGTCACACATCTGGTTAAGCCACCACCCAGGACACTGGCACCCCATAAGAGTAACAGTTCAAGCCCCAGCTGTTCCATTTCCAATTCAGCTCCCTGCTAACAGCTGAAGATGGCCCTAGTGCTTGGACCCCTGCACCCACAAGGGAGACCCAGCTGGAGTTCTAGGCCACTGGTTCTGCCTGGTCCAGCTCTGACCATTGCAGCTATTTGGGGAGTGCACTAGCAAATGGAAGATCTCTCTCTCTCTCTCAGTCTTTCAAATAAATGAATAAATATTTTTAAAAAATAAACAGGTGAATTAGATACAAATGTAAAAGGAAAAACTATTTTTAAAAAAACCTTGAGAAAATAAGTTTGGAGCCTATTTTCCTGATGCATTAGCAGAGATCTGGATGGAAAGCAGAGCAACCAAGACTGGAATCCATGCTCATACGAGATGTGATGACGACACAGGTGGCAGCTTAACCCGCTGTGCCACAACACCACTCCTGAAGTTGATTTTTTTTTATTTACTTATTTGAAAGGCAGAGTTACAGAGAGGCAGAGGGAGAGAGAGAGAGAGAGAGAGAGAGAGAGAGAGAGAGAGAGAGAGAGAAGGTCTTTCATCCACTGGTTCATTCCCCAGATGGCAACAGCTGGAACTGGGCTGATCCGAAGCCAGGAGCCTGGAGCTTCTCTCATGTGGGTGCAGAGGCCCAAGCACTTGGGCCATCTTCCACCTCTTTCTCAGGCCATAGCAGAGAGCTGAATTGGAACTGGAGCAGCCGGGACTCGAACTGGTGCCCATATGGAATGCCGGCACTGCAGGTGGTGGCTTTACCTACTACATCACAGCACCAGCCCCCTGCAGTTGGTTTTTAAAAATGTACTTATTTATTCATTCATTTGAGAGACAGAGACACACAGAAACAGACAGAATGATAGAAGAGAACTCCTACCTCCTAGTTCACTCCCTGAAATGGCCCCTGTGGCCAGGGGCTGGACCAGGCTGAATCCAGGAGCCAGGAACTCAATTCTCATCTGAGTGGCAGGAACATATCTACTTGAGCCATCACTGCTACCTCCCAGAGTCTGTGCTGGCAGGAAGCTGGAGTCATGATGAAGCAGGATCTTGAACAGGAACTGAGTATTGAACGTAGGCAGTTGATGTGGAATGCAGATACATTAACCAGTGTCTTGACCCTTAGGCCAATTTTATACATGCCTTGGGGATATTTCCTCACTGCCATGCAGGCCTGGGTCTGTGTTGGGTGCTTTATTCTATTCTGATGACCAATCTATCTGTCCTGTACCAATACTGCTCTGTGTTAATTATCATAGATTTGTTATAAAGTGTTGGTATGTGCTAAACAAAGAACTTACATTGTGTTCTTCTTGAAGGGAGACTTGGTTATTCTTGGCCTTTTGGATTTCTATATAAATTCATGAATCAGCTGTCAGTGTTCAGGCTGCAGGGATTTTGTGGGAATTGCACCAAATCTCTAGATAAGTTTGGAGAGAATTATCATCTTTGTAAGAACGAGTCTTCTAATTTGTGTGAATATGCTATTCTACTTATTTATGTTTTTCTTTGATTTCTCTTAAAATTGTATGTTTTCATCCACAAGTGTAAACATATTTTGTTAGAATTATTATTAGATATTTGATATTTTATTCCAATGAAAATGCCATCTTTTCTTTTTAAAGATTTATTTATTTATTTGAAAGGCAGGGTTACAGAGAGGCATTGACAGAGAGAGACAGAGAGAGAGAGATCTTCTATCTGCTGGTTCACTCCCCAAGTGGCTACAATGGCCAGAGCTGGGCTGATCTGAAGCCAGGAGCCAGGAGCTTATTCTGGATCTCCTATGCGGGTGCAGGAGCCCAAGTACTTGGGCCATCTTCTACTACTTTCCCAAGGCATAGCAGAGAGAAGGATTGGAAGTGGAGCAGCCATGACTCGAACTGGTGCACATATGGGATGCTGGCGTCACAGATGGCAGCTTTACCGGCTACACCACAGCACCAGTCCAGAAAATACCATCTTTTCAAATTTTTTTTGTTTGTTACTGACATACAAGAACAAAATTGACTTTTTGGAAGTTAATCTTGTCTTTAGCAATACCCCTAAACTCACTTATCACCTCTTCCTAAAAAAGCTAATTGACCTGTTTTGAAAGGCAGAGTAACAGAGAGAGACAGAGAAAGATCTTCCATCTGCTGGTTCATCTCCCAAATGGCTGCAATGGCTGGGGCTGGGCCAGGCCTAAGCCAGGAGCCTGGAACTCCATCCAGGTCCTCCACGTAGGGGTGTATTTGGGCCACTTTCTGCTGCTTTCCCAGGCACATTAGCAGGGAGCTGGATTAGAAGTGGAACAGCCAGGACTTGAACTGGTGCTCCCATTTGGGTTGCTGGTTTCAGACAAAGCTGCTTAACCCCCATTCCACTTAGTAATTCTTGCACTCTATTTATAGATTTCTCTAGATTTTCTATATCACAATTGTATCATCTGTGAATAATAGCATGTTTGCTTTTGCTTTTTCTCAAATCTTGTATTCCTTTGTCTTGCTTTCCTATGCTGGTTAGGACATTCAGGTCCTAATAGTAAACAGTGTCAGTAGGGCTGGGCAAATGGTTGGGGGCGATTTGATTCAAATGTTTCAGCCTTTCCCCGCTAAGCATCATGTTTGCTCACAGGAATTTCAAAGTTACTTTTTATCGAATTAAAAAAGCTTTCACTCCTTGATTTACTAGGAAAATCAATCAGCAGGCACAATGAATCAACATTGGATTTAATCCAACACCTTTCTGTATCTATTTCTCTGAAGTGCCCCTTCATCATAACCAAGAGTCCATATACATGAACAAAATAATTGGGATTTTTCTCACATGTTTGGTTAATACAGTGAATTACACTAATTTTCAAATGGTAAAATAACTTTCCATTTTGGGAATGAGGTAAAGGTATTATGCTATATTATCCTTTCCGTAAATGGATAGGTACTGTTGGCTTACATATTGTTTATAGTTTTTGTGTCTGTAACCAGGAGCGTAATCTTCCATTTATGTAATGTTTTATCAGGTTTTGGTATCAAAACTGCACTTGCCCTAAAAGTGAGTGGAAGAGAGCAGTCTTTGTTTCTATTATTTGGGAAAATTTATGATAACTTGGCGTTATTTCTTATTTGAAAGTGTGGTAGAATTTCACTGGTGCCACCTCTGGACCCAGAACCTGGGTTGTGGTGATTATTTTTAAGTTACAGCTTTATCGAAACACAATTCACATTTAAAATGCACAGCTCAGTGGGTTTTGGTATATTCATAGCATTGGCCAAACAGCACTGCATGCAATCCATTTTAGAATATTTTTACTACTCCATAAAGAAGCCCCACACCATTATAACTGAATTCCATTATGCAGGAATCACAGATTCATTTAATTACAAGGTTTTTTTTTTTTTTTTTTTTTTTTTCTTCCTTCCATTGTGGTCAAACCCAAGTGACCACAGTAGGGGATAAGCTCTCTGCCACTCTTGCTGCAGGGACTCAGTGTCACTAATGAGATGCTGCCTGTGGCATTGTGTTGGGTACAGGGACACACAGAAAAGAGGAGTGAATGGGGACACTGAGCTCTGGACTCTGCAGATCCCTGAAACTCCAGCCCCCCTACGCAGGAGGCAGGAACCCAAGCACTTGGGCCATTATCCACTGCCTCTCCGGTATGTACATTACCAGGAAGCTGGATCGAGGGCGGGGTGGCCAGAACTCGAACCAGTCACTCCAATGCGGGATGCGGGTGTCCCAGGTAGGGGCTGCATCTGCTGCGCCCATCGCGGGCCCCAACAACTGCATTTTTGAGCGCTGGCTCTTTGAAGTGCTGCGTATGCATTACCTCATTGGATTCTTACACTAACCCCGTGAAGTGGGTGCTACTATTATTTTTATCTCACAGGCGAAAAAAGTGATGCCTAGCGAGGGTTAAGCGATTCACTCCAGGGTATACAGCACCTGGACAACGCCCCTTGGGAGGGGCCGGTCAGTTCGGAGGACTGCATCTTGAGTCCTGGCGAGGAAGCCCAGCGATTCCCGGCCACCCCGGCTGTTTGCCATGAGCGTTTCCCTTGCGCCTCTCCGGTACCTCTCTCTTCTCAGCGCGGCGATGGATGCAGAGGTCCCCCGTTGCCATGGTGATGTGAGGAGGCTGGCGCGCCGCACGCCGAGTGTAGGCGATGCTGAGAACCGGCTGGGGATCCAGCATCGGACCGCGAGAAAAGAGATCGATGGGAAAGCCAGTCTGAAAAAGCCTGGCCTCCCGGGAGCTCCAGAGGGACCTCCACCCCTCCGCGTCCCCCTTCAGCCCCTGAGCTCCTAATCGGGGAGTGGAAGACCAGGCCTGACCGTGGACTGGGAGGCCGGTCCACTGCGGACGCCGGGCGGCTGCGCCCCGCCCTCCGTCTGCGAACCACCAGGGGCTCCGCCGCTGGTGCAGAGGAGCGAGGGGCAGCCAGCAGGGGGCAGAGTCGCTCTCGGGAAAAGCGTCCCTCTGTGCCCCCCAACCCCCCTTCTTCTCCGCGGCTGCCCCAGCCATCCCTACCTGCTTTCACCAAGAATATTTTCAGCAGCCAGGCGCCCGAGGTGGATTTCAAGCCAGAAGATGGCTTCGGGCAGAAGCTGGGAGCCGCGGAAGCCTGGGTCTCAAGCTGGGGGCGTGGGGGGGAGGGTGGGGGGTGGAGAGGGCACAGGGTCAGGGGCTGAAGCCAGGGGCCCCGCCCCAGCAAAGGCTTCTTCTGAGGGTTTTCTTGACCCAAGGAAAACATTAAAAGCATCCGAACCCTGAAGAGGAGCCATAATCATAAACTCAATAACTGTGGGATACCAACTACCACAGTCACAACGGATGCACCCAATCAGAAACAAGCGTGTATGGGATGTCTACACAGTGGTCCACAAGCTTTTCCCCGAGCGGGGGAGGGGTGTCACCTATCCTTTGCGATTATATGAAAAAATTCAGACTTCCACCCAGAAAGATGCACTAGCAGCCCCCAAACATTTTTTGCACCCATTGGCCCCAAGGCTTGAACTTCCTGCTCTCCCATGGGCCAGTCTTTGGTGCTGGGCGCTGGGGCTATAATAACGAATGAGATCATCGTGACCCCCACGCAGAGGAGCTTAACAGGCTGGTGGCAGGCATAGGCAGGTAAGAGATGCTTAAAACACAGGAGAGGGCCAGTGCTGTGGAGCAGTAAGTTAATCCTCTGCCTTCAGTGCCGGCATCCCATATTGATGCAGGTTTGAGTCCCGGCTGCTCCACTTCCGATCCAGCTTTCTGCTGTGGCCTGGAAAGCAGTGGAAGATGACCCAAGTCCTTGTGCCCCAGCACCCATGTGGGAGACCTTAAAGAAGATCCTGACTCCTGGATTCGGATTGGCCCACCTCTAGCCATTTTGGCCATTTGGGGATTGAACCAGTGGATTGGAAGACCTTTCTCTCTTTCTTTCTCACTACCTATAATTCTGTCAAATAAATTAATAAAAATCTTAAAAAAAAAAAAAAAACGGCTAAAACCACAGCAGAGCAGGGGCTGGCACTGTGGTGTAGTAGGTAAAGCCAGGGCCTGCAGCGCCAGCATCCATATGGGCACTGGGCTCCCTCAAGGACACACAGAAGAAAGCTCGTGGTTGTGATGTGAAAGTGCAGGTTCCACGCTGGGGATGAGCACAGGGTAGAATGGAGCTGGCAGGAGGGGCATCAATCCCAACCTTGGGGATCAAGCCCAGGGCCCAAGATAGGGTTGGGGAGCTGTGGATCAGTGGTACCTTCACTGTATATTCAGATACCCTCTGCCTCTGACCACAGCTGGAAGGGAAAGGGCAGCATGCGCTCACCTGCTGTAGCCTCCCATGAGGAAAAGCTGATCTCAGGGTAAATTCAGCTCTGCCTACATCTTTTTTTTTTTATTTTCTTTCAATTTATGTATTTGAAAGGCAGGGAGAGAGACAGAGAGAGAGTTAGATAGAGATCTTGCATCCACTGGTTCACTCCCCAAATGCCTGCAACAGCCAGAGCCCCAGAGCTTGGAACCAGGTAGATGGCAGGAACCCAATTATTTGAGCTAGCCCAAGCTCCTTTATCAGCATCATCTGGCTT
Organism: Oryctolagus cuniculus; assembly: GCF_964237555.1. Taxonomy (NCBI): domain Eukaryota; kingdom Metazoa; phylum Chordata; class Mammalia; order Lagomorpha; family Leporidae; genus Oryctolagus; species Oryctolagus cuniculus. The sequence goes on along the minus strand of NC_091442.1, from coordinate 52,361,278 downwards.
GCTTTTCTTTCTTTTTAAAGATTTATTTATTTATTTGAAAGTCAGAGTTACACACAGAGAGGAGGGGGGGAGAGAGAGAGAGAGAGAGAGAGAGAGAGATCTTCTTCAGCTGGTTCACTCCCCAATTGGCCGCAACATCCGGAGCTGTGCAGATCCAAAGCCAGGAACCAGGAGCTTCCTCTGGGTCTCCCACTTGGGTGCAGGGGTCCAAGCACTTGGGCCATCTTCTACTACTTTCCCAGGCCATAGCAGAGAGCTGGATCAGAAGTGGAGCAGCTAGGACTTGAACCGGCGCCCATGTGGGATGCCGGCACTGCAGGTGGCGGCTTTACCCGCTACACCACAGTACCCCCCCCCCCATGCTTGCTTTTCTTCCCTCACTCACAGTTGCCCCGTCACACAGTTCTTTCCCGCCCTAGGTCTGTCTTACCTGCTGTTGCCTCTGCCCTGAAACATCACCCCCACAACAACACACTATAACTGACCTCCTCGCACTCTGTAATCACTGCCAGTTCTTTGGGGACGCCTTTTAGGCTCCATCCCTTTATTAGATTCTTTCTGCAACTCCCTCATAACATGCCCTACCATTTTTTTTTTTTTGACAGGCAGAGTGGACAGTGAGAGAGAGAGACATAGAGAAAGGTCTTCCTTTTGCCGTTGGTTCACCCTCCAATAGCTGCCGTGGCCGGCGCGCTGCGACCGGCACACTGCGCTGATCCGATGGCAGGAGCCAGGTGCTTCCTCCTGGTCTCCCATGGGGTGCAGGGCCCAAGGACTTGGGCCATCCTCCACTGCACTCCCTGGCCACAGCAGAGAGCTAGCCTGGAAGAGGGGCAACTGGGACAGAATCCAGCGCCCCGACCGGGACTAGAACCCGGTGTGCCGGCGCCGCAAGGCGGAGGATTAGCCTAGTGAGCCGCGGCGCCGGCCCTACCATTTTCTTTTATAAACCGTATTACAATTTGCAGTCAACTGTTTAGTTGTGCTTATTCATTTAATGTGTAATCCTCACCATACACTCGGGAGGGCAAGGACCCCATCTTGTTCTCTGCTGTGAACTTTGCTCTCTGCATAGTGCTGGGCACACGGAGATACACTATAACATTTGACCAAATGGGTACGGAACTTAGAGGAGTCTCAGAGTTCTGCTGGTCCATAGTTCTTTCCCTCGACCACACGAGCAGTAAGCAGTCATATTCCTTCTTCTTGCTTACTACCAGCAACAGGGAGCTCACTACTTCACCAAGAAAGGCATGAACGCAGGCACACGCACAAACCCCTATACTCACACAGCACTTCCATGTGCTGGATCATTCCCCAAAGGCCCCCAACAGCAGGGCTGCCCTGGGGCCAAAGAGAACTCTGTCCAGGTCTCCCACATGGGTGGCAGGGACTCAGTCAGCTGAGCCATCACTGCTGCTTCCCAGAGTGAACACAAGAAGAAGCTAAAATGGACAGTAGCGCTGTCCCCAGCACCTAACACCCGCCTCTGCAGGAACTGCTTAGATGGCACAGAGAAAGCTTGCGGGTGGAGGGGGTGAGTGTGAAGCTGTCTCCAACCGTTCAAGAAGGCAGCTCCACGGGCTGGTGTGCAACGCAATAGGCCAAGCCAGCGCCTGCAATGCTGGAATCCCATATGGGTGCTGAGTCCCAGTTGCTCCACTTCTGAGCCAACCAACCCCCTGCAGCAAAGATGGCCCCAAGTATCTGGGCCCCTGCCACCCACATGGGAGATCCAGAGGGAACTGCATGTTCCTGGCTTTGGCTTGGCCAGCCCAGACCATTGCAGCCATCTGGGGAGTGAACCAGCAGTTGGAAGATCTCTCTCTTTGTCTCTGTCTGTTTCTCCCTCTCCCTGTAACTCTGCCTTTCGAATAAATTAATTAATTTTAAACAAACAAACAAATAAAAAATGCATCTCCGGAGGGCCAACAAGGACTTGGAGATGACAGCGCACCAGACTTTTCTTTGAAAAATCACTGCCTTTGGTCAGCACCCATATTTATGACATCATCAGTCTCCTTGGCACTCTAGTAACTGGAATACAGATCCAGCCATATGTGGGAGGAGAAAGCAAGAAAAAAAAGCTTTGGGGCCCATGCTGTGGTGCAGTAGGTTAACCCTCTGCCTGTAGCACTGGCATCCAACACAGGAGCCTGTTTGAGTCCCAGCTGCTCCGTTTCTGATCCAGCTCCCTGCTAATGTACCTGGGAAAGCAGAAGGTAATGGCCCAAGACCTTGGGCCCCTTTATCCACATGGGAGACCCAGAGGAAGCTCCTGGTTCCTGACTTTGGATCAGCCCAGCTCTGGCCATTGTGGCCATCTGGGGAATGAACCAGTGGATGGGAGACCTTTCTCTCTCTCTCCCCTTCTATCTTTCTATAACTCTATCTCTCAAATAAATAAATAAATCTTAAAAGAAAAGAAAGCTGTGCTTCTCTCCTAACATGTAAACACAGGCATTTTTCTTTTCTTTTTTTTTTAAAGATTTATTTATTTATTTGAAAGGCACAGTTACAGAGAGGTGGAGGGAGGGAGGGAGGGAGAGAGAGAGAGAGGAAGTCTTCCATCCGTGGTTCACTCCCCAGATGGCTGCAATGGCCAGAGCTGGGCCGATCCAAAGCCAGGAGCCAGGAGCTTCTTCCGGGTCTCCCACATGGGTGCAGGAGCCCAAAGACTTGGGCCATCTTCTACTGCTTTCCCAGGCCACAGCAGAGAGCTGGTTTGGAAGTAGGGTAGCCAGATCTCCAACCGATGCCATATGGGATGCCGTCACTGCAGGTGGTGACTTCACCAGCTACACTACAGTGCCAACCCCACAGGTACGTTTTTTCTAGGAAATGGTCTTATTAGTGACAGTTGGGCCCAGGCTCATCCTGAACCAGATGAGCTGTACCACTGTCAGCCACATTCTGGGTCAAGTGGCATTTCTGGACCCACTTAACATTTTTCTCCGAGAAAAAGATACATTTGGATTCCAAACAATCAAGTTCTATAGGAACCCTAGAAATAGCAAGCTTCCAAACTGGGAACTGGCCCTGGAGATGTATTTAGGTAACACAGAGCAGGAAAATGAAGGGATGAGGACAGGCTGGGCCTGCTCAGAGAAATCTCCAGGGTTGGCGCGGTGGCATAGCGAGTTAAGCTGCCACCTACGGTGCCAGCATCCCATATGGGTGCCAGTTCAAGTCCCGGCTGCTCCACTTCCAATCCAGCTCTCTGCTATGGCCTGGAAAAACAGTAGAAGATGGCCCAAGTCCTTGGGCCCCTGCACCTGCGTGGGAGACCTGGAAGAAGCTCCTGGATCCTGGCTTTGGATCAGTGCAGCTCCAGCCGTTGTGGCCATTTGGGGAGTGAACCAGTGGATGGAAGACCTCTCTCTTGCTCTACCTCTACCTCTCTGTAATTCTGCCTTTCAAATAAATAAATAAATAAATATTGTTAAAAAGAAAAATTTCCAAGAGTATGAAAAGGAGGGCAAGTCAGAAGAACCTGGGCTAAATCCAACTCTGTGAGTTACTGGCTTGGGCCCTTGCCTGCTTTCTCTACTCACCCTCAGATTCTTCTCTTTAGCAAAAGAGCAGCACAGTTTTTATCTCACCAAGTTGTAGCAGTAGTACCATATGGCCTGGCACTTGATGCTCTCTGAACATGGGCATTGTGATCTTTTCTAGTTACATTTTCAAATGTAAATTTAAATTATTTTCATTGTATTTGAGAGAGAGAGAGAGAGAGAGAGAGAGAGAATGAATGTTCCATCCACTGGTTCACGCCCCAAATGCCCGACAACCCAGGGTGGGCCAGCTTGAAGCCAGGAGCTTGGAACTCCATCCTGGACTCCCTTAAGTGTGGCAGGCCCATCATCTGCTGCTTCCCTGCATTAAATAGCAGGGAGCTGAATGGGGATACAGGGTGTGTGTGTGGGGGGGGGGGGGGCTTAAGCCATTGCTCCAAATGCACAGCCCTGTAATGTTTTCCAAATAAGAGTCTTTCCGGTCAGTGTTGACAAGGTCCGTGAGCTTGTTGGAGGGCTGGCATTCCCTAAACAGCGGCTCCCGCGTGGAGACCAAAAGGGGGCGCCCGAGCAGCGGCAGGGGCGAGGGGGCAGGTTGGCTGTGTCTGCAGACACTGGCTGCCCGTCCTCCCTTCCTCCCCTTCCTCCTCCTCCGCCCCCCCCTTCTCCACCTCCGCCTCCCCCACCCACCTCGGCTCTGGTCGGTCGCTCTGCTCCGGGCAGTCCCAGGCTTTATCGCTTAGCCGTCTGAACTCTGGCCTTTTCTCTTTGTTTACCTATTTGGCTGGCTTTCTCCTCTGGGAACAAAGAAGGTGTTCAATTCTGGGCAATGCCCAGCTTCGGCACCGCACCCCCGCTCCCGCCCCCTTTCCGAGGAGGGTGTGGGGGGGCTGCCCCTGTCTCAGACTCCTGGATCCTGAGAGGCCCCTTCCCACGGTGCCAGGGAGCTGAGGGTCTGAGCCGTTTGGCTGACACCCGTATTTTCCTCCAGCTCTGGCCCCATTCCTGTCCCCAGCGGAGGCCCCGAAGCTCCACTTGGCTGGGCTGGAGACAGCGCCTCTCTCCCCGTTTTCGGGCCAGGATTTGGAAGCTCTGGTTTCCATAGCAACTCTGGGCATTTCATTAAGGGAGGAGGCCTTCAGATCTTCTGGGCTGGGCCGGTCCAAATCTCAGCCGGGCCAGGAAGGGTACCCTGACCACGGTTCCGTGTCCATTTTGGCTTTCCCAAGCCACCCCTGACACCTCCCAGCCCACCTCACACCTGAGTGCCTGCCCCAGACCTCTCAAACCAGCCAGAGCAACCCCAGGTCTGAGGACCAGGATGTTTCCATCCTGAGCCACTCCCACCTTTCGTTTCTGGACTACAGGCCTAGGGCTAAGGGCAGGGGATAGCCCATTTTTTGGGCCTGCCTCCAACTTCACTGCGCAGTGTGGTTATGCTGAACTTGAAGGGGAAGTGTGTTGCACAAGGTCATTATGTTCAGCAGTTCCTCAGAAGCCATCTGTGATCTCAGGCTTCAAAACACTGCCGTTTGCTGGCTGGGAGACCTTAGGCAGATTCCTGCACCTCTCCAGCCCTCCCTATCCTCATCTGTGAAATGGGTATAACACCACTTCGCAGAATGGTTGGCATCTGAGAGCACTTGGGAAAGAGTGTTGTTGCCTGTTGCTGCTGTTAACTCTTCTGAGAGGTGGCTGCAGGGAGAGCCCCTTCCCCCACTGCTGCCTTGAACAGGCTGGGGGATTGCCCTTGGCATCCACCTGCGTCCTGTCCTGCCCTGCCCAGGCTGCTGGAAAGTGCTCCAGACCTGGATTGGAAGTTGGCAGCTTTTGCGAGAGCCACGTCAGGGGCTGGAATTTCCAAGTTCAGGTCCCAGTTCCTGAAATTCCTGTCTCGCATTAGCTGTTGCTGTGATCACTTTCCCCCATTTCTGGCTAGGTTGGTGTGTATGTGTATTTTCTTTTCATTGTATTTTTAGACTTCGGAAAAAATAAACACAGTTCCCACACCAGCACCTTCCTGATCTTTTGGTTCTTGGTGGGTGTGGGAATGGGGCCCCTTCCCCCTTCCCCTCCCCCACATTCCTACCTTCTGCTGAAAATTCCCGGATTTATCCCACCTACCTCCCATCACTGCCCCTCCCATCCCTGAGCACTGATATCTGAAGAGCATAGCTCGGTTCTGAATTGTATCCTTGGGGTCTTTTATCCTTTTTTATGTTTTTTATCTTGTTTCCTGCCTTCTAGAAACTTCTCCCCTACCCTGCATTCCTGGCTGCGGCATTTCCCCCTGGCTTCAGCCAAGGCAGCTCCATCCCTGCAGGTCTGGGCTGTCCCACACAGCACTCAGATTCCAAGGATGAGCAGCACAGAGAGATGAACCCAGGACCCTGCACCCTACCAGTTAAAAAGATAGTATTTAAAAGGTAGGCTTTTAGCCTAGCAAGGTGCCAACCAACATCTGGGGGCCGACATGGTGGTACAGCAGATTAAATGGCTGCCTGAGTCACAGGTATCCTATATAAGCATTGGTTCAAGTCCTGGCTGCTCCACTTCTGAGCCAGCTCCCTACTAATATGCCTAAGAAAGCAGTGGATGATGGCCCCCACCTGCTTAGGAAACTTGGACTGGATGGAGTTCCTGGCTCCTGGCTGTTGTGGTCACTGGGGAGTGAACCAGCAAATGGAAGATTCTCTCTCTCTCTCTCTCTCTCCCTCCCTCTCTGTAACTCTGCCTTTCAAGTAAATAAATAAATCTTTGAAAAAGGAAAAAATAAAAAGATGCCCACATTGCATGTCACGGAGCCTGGGTTCAGATTCTGGCTTTCCTCCTGATTTCAGTTCCTGGGAGGCAGCAGGCGTGAGGGTTCAAATACTTGGGTACCTGCGATCCTCAAAGGAGACCCAGCTTGAGTTCCCAGCTCCTCACCGTTGTGGGCATTTGGGGACTAGAACAGCGGATGGGAACTCATGCGCTCTTGCTCTTTCTCTCCCAACCTCTCCCTCTCCCTGTCTCTCAATTTTTTATTTATTTTATTTTATTGACAGGCAGAGTTAGACAGTGAGAGAGGGAGACAGAAAGAAAGGTCTTCCTTCCGTTGGTTCACTCCCCAAATGGCCGCTACGGCCAGCACGCTGCGCCGATCCGAAGCCAGGAGCCAGGTGCTTCCTCCTGGTCTCCCATGCGGGTGCAGGGCCCAAGCACTTGGGCCATCCTCCACTGCCTTCCCGGGCCACAGCAGAGAGCTGGACTGGAAGAGGAGCAACCGGGACTAGTACCGGATTAGAACCCGGAGTGCCGGCGCCGCAGCGCTGGCCCCTGTCTCTCAATTTAAAAAGCAAATAAAACAAAAAACAAACAGGGGTCAGTGCTGTGGCGTAATGGGTAAAGCTGCTGCTAGCAGTGCTGGCATCCCATATAGGTGCTGGTTCCAGTCCCGGCTATTCCACTTCCAATCCAGCTCTCTGCTATGGCCTGGGAAAGCAGTAGAAGATGGCCCAAGTCCTTTGACCCCTGCACCGGCGTGGGAGACCCAGAAGAAGCTCCTGACTCCTGGCTTCAGACCAACCCAGCTCTGGCCATTGTGGCCATCTGGGGAGTGAACCAGTGGATGGAAGACCTTTCTCTCCATCTCTCTCTCTGTCTATAGCTCTACCTCTCAACTAAATAAAATTTTAAAAATTACTAAATAAATAAAAAAGAACATCTTAAAAAAGAGATACAGAGGTGATAAAGGGAAGTGACAGAGGAGAGGTGTGGAACCAGCTTCGGGCACAGGAAATAAATTTGCATTTTCCTGGAGAGTGCTGTGTGAGGAAAGACAGTCAAGGGGTCAGTCTCTGGTGAGTCTTGTCTCCTTCAGGGGAGAGGAGGTGCTGGGCGTGGGCGGACTGAGGCTGGTTATTGGAAGGATGTCACAGCTGTGCCAACCCAGGCTGCTGGCTGGGGAAATCCGGAGTCCCTGCTAGGAAGCTGAAACTCCCAGAGGCTGTGGCTTGTCCAAGGTCACAGGTAGCAAGTGCTGAGCCCGGGGCTCACAACACCTGCAGCCCCTGTGCTGCCTGCACTGGGTGGTCAGGAGCCCCAGGGAGTCAGGTGGGATGCCCAGTCAGGTTTCAGACTTCTAATCCCCGTCAGCCTTCCTGGAATAATTCTCGTCCTTCCCACTGGAGACTTAAAGACTCAGAGTGATTCTCCCAAGGTTGCACAACTAGTAATTGGTAGGGTCAGGCTTCAAACTCCGGGCAGCATAGCCAGAGCCTGCACTCCCCCACCTGTCACGGTTTCTGGATTGGACCTGGCTGGTTCCCCAGCCAGAGCCTCAGGGCTCTCCCACTCCCACAGGACTGAGGACTGGGGACTGAGCGAGTGGAAGGCGGGAAGCCCTTGAGCACTCTGGCGGCACACGGTCTGGGCTCTCTTCACTGGGTCTGCCTGCCGCCTGCCGTCCGTGATTAGTTCTGTGCCAAGGTTAATGCTCTTGGCCTTCAGCAACCTGAAGCAAGGCCCTTCCTCAATATCGGTCCTCTGTGGGTCCTCAGGATTACAGGAAAACAAGTGACTGCCTAGTGAGGCTTGCCCCAGGGCACTGTGGGAAAGTCTCAATGCTGAAGGTGGTGCAGGCTCCCGGATCCACCCAGAAATGCAAATCTGCCTTTTGGATCTTGGGAAAAACTCACCCTAACGAAGAAATAATTCCAGTTAGAAGTTTGCTGCTTTGGGTTCCAGTCTCTTTTCTTTTTTAAAAGATTGATTTATTTACTTGAAAGGCAGAAATACAGAGGGGAGAGAGAGAGAGAAAAAGTAAGTAAGTTTGTGGAGAGGCAGGTGTTTGGGGCAGCGGCTTAAATCCCTTCTGGGGACTGCAATACCTTACATTGGAGTCCCTCTGCTTCCAATCCAGCTTCCTACTAATGCACATCTTGGGAAGTGGCAGATGACAGCTCAAGTACTTTGGTCCCTGCCACTCATGCGGGAGACCTGGATTGATTTCTGGACTTCTAGCTTTAGACTGATCCAGCCTTGGCTCTTGCTGGTGTGAATCAGAAGATGGGAGCTTTCTGTCTCTCTGCTTCTCAAATAAGTCAGTGTCAATCACGTACAAAATTTTAAGAGATTCTGCTTGCTGATAACATCCAATCCAGAACAAAGCTGTACCTCATTGGCCCCTCGACCAGATCACCAGGTCTAAGTCCAGCTCTCACTCTTTCCTAACCCCTTTCACTGTACTCGTTTTGAAAGGAATCAATAAACCCAGTGTTGTTCAGCAACAGGTGTCTGCCATGGTCTTTGGCTACAGAGCACTGACAGTCAAGATCAACATGTACGTATTCTCTTTGTTAATTTCAAATTTCCACAAACTTTTTTTAAAGATTTTATTTATTTGAGAGGCGGAGTTACAGACAGAGAGAGGGAGAGACAGAGAGAGAGGTCTTCCATCCACTGGTTCACTCCCCAAATGGCCACAATGGCAGGAGCTGGGCCCATCTGAAGCCAGGAACCAGGAGCAGCTTCTGGGTCTCCCACATGGGTGCAGAGGCCCAAGAACCGGGCCATTTTCTACCACTTTCTCAGGCTGTAGCAGAGAGCTGGATCAGAAGTGGAGCAGCTGGATCTCGAATTGGTGCCCATGTAGGATGCTGGTGCAGAGGCTTAGCACCAGCCCCCATATATATTCTCTTAATACTATAAGCTCTTATATATCTTTGGACTTGAAGTGCATTCTATATGTTTGCCGCATAATTCCCTTCCTGAGTATGCTCTCCGCAAACTGCTCTACTCTCAACCCTGAAATCTTTCTTTCTTTCTTCCTTCCTTCCTTCCTTCCTTCCCTCCCTCCCTCCCTCCCTCCTCTCTCTCTCTCTCTCTCTCTCTCTCTCTCTCTCTCTCTCTCTTTCTTTCTTTCTTTCTTTCTTTTAAAGATCTGTCTATTTATCTGAAAGGCAAAGCTACAGAGAGCAGAGAGAGAGAGAGATCTTCCATCTGCCGGTTCAATCCCTAGATGGCTGTAACAGCCAGAGCTGTGCCAATCTGAAGCCAGGAGCCAGGAGCTTCTCCTGGATCTCCCACGCAGGTGCAGGGTCTTAAGCACTTGGACCACCTTCTACTGCTTTCCCAGGCCATTACAGAGAGCTGGATCAGAGGTGGAGCAGCTTGGACTCAAGCTGGTACCCATATGGGATGCTGGCACTACAGGCGGCGACTTCACCCGCTACGCTACAGTGCTGGCCTCAATCTGGAAATTTCTGTTCTAGGAAGCCAGATTGATTCTGTAGCCCTTGCTGTAGCACTGAGTCAAATCTGCTATCAGAGTGAGGCCCAGGTGAAGCCATCCTCTGCTAGGACCACCTACGCAGAGCTGGCCCCTGCCGCCTCAGCACCTCTGCTGCACTTGGTCTAATTCCTTGTCAGGCTCTTTGCCTTTCACCCCTGTTTGCTGCAAACTCGCCAAAGGCAGGGACTGTTTCTGAAACACTTGGTCAGCGCTGGCATTGTGGCACACAAGGTTAAGCCACTTCTTGTTTCGCTGGATCCGTCATTTCCTATACAGCTCCCTACTAATGCATTTGGGAAACCAGTGGAAGATGGCCCATGTAATTGGGCCCCTGCCACCCAGGTAGAAAATCCAGATGGAGCTCCAGGCTCCTAGCTTCTGTCTGTTCCAGCTCCAGCTGTTGCAGCCATTTGGGGAGTGAACCAGTAGGTGGAAGAATTCTTTCTCTCTGTCCGTCACTCTGCCTTTCAAATAAAGAAATCTTAAAAGCAAAGCAACTTGGGGGCCGGTGCTGTGGTGTAATGGGTAAAGCCGCTGCCTGCAGTGCTGGCATCCCATATGGGCACCGGTTTGAGTCCCAGCTGCTCCACTTCCCATCCAGCTCTGCTATGGCCTGGGAAAGCAGTGGAAGATGGCCCAAGTCCTTGGGCTCCTGCACCCAACTGGGAGACCAGGAAGAAGCTCCTGGCTCCTGGCTTCGGATCAGTGCAGCTCTGGCTGTTGCAGCCAATTGGGGAATGAACCAGCAGATCTCTCTCTCTCTCTCTCTCTTTCTCTCTCTCTCGCCTCTGCCTCTCTGTAACTCTGCCTTTCAAATAAATAAATACATCTTTTTTTTTTTTTGACAGGCAGAGAGGACAGTGAGAGAGACACAGAGAAAGGTCTTCCTTTGCCATTGGTTCACTCTCCAATGGCCGCCGCGGCTGGCACGCTGCGGCCGGCGCACCGCGCTGATCCGAAGGCAGGAGCCAGGTGCTTATCCTGGTCTCCCATGGGGTGCAGGGCCCAAGGACTTGGGCCATCCTCCACTGCACTCCCTGGCCACAGCAGAGAGCTGGCCTGGAAGAGGGGCAACCGGGACAGAATCCGGCGCCCCGACCGGGACTAGAACCCGGTGTGCCGGCGCCACAAGGCGGAGGATTAGCCTAGTGAGCCACGGCGCCAGCCAGCAATAAATACATCTTAAAAAAAGAAAAAAGCAAAGCAATTTGGTCAGCTCTCTGTTGGCTGGGCCAGATAAAAACCAGCTGTCAAAAGGTATTTTACATCAAGCGTCCCCAAGTGCCAGGGGCTGAGACCCCTGTGCTCATGAGAAAAATGGCTCACCCCGAAGAATGGCCACCTGATCAGACCAAGGGACAGGAGGATGGACCTTACCCTGCTGGCCTCCTGGGAGATGAAGGCATAGGGTGCCAGTGAGCTCTTTGCAAAAATCCTCAGGACAGAGAGAGCATGGGCTTGTGTAGCTGCTGGTAAGAGTCACGGTGAATTTTAATTTGCTACCTCCTCAGGCTTCTTTGTGCATTCTGCTAGTGTCCCAGATAGGGAACTTATCGGGGGAAATCAGAACCAAAAGAGATAAGGCAGCTCTGAGCTTGGAGCATGAGGCCCACACACACTGCTCCTCTCTGTCTTATGTTGCACTAGAAGGTATTGTCCAGGCTAGAAGTTTTAAAGTTATGTTCCTTGGGGCCAGCGCTGTGGCGTAGTGAGTAAAGCTGCCGCCTGTAGTGCCGGCATCCCATATGGGCACTGGCTCAAGTCCCAGCTGCTCCACTTCCGATCCAGCTCTCTGCTATAGCCTGGGAAAGCAGTAGAAGATGGCCCAAGTCCTTGGGCCCCTGCATCACTGTGGGAGACCCGGAAGAAGTTCCTGGCTCCTGGGTCCTGGCTTCAGATCAGCTCAGCTCTGGCCGTTGCGGCCAACTGGGGAGTGAACCAGTGGATGGAAGACCTCTCTCTCTCTCTCTCTGCCTCTCCTTCTCTCTCTGTTTCAACTCTGACTTTCAAATAAATAAATAAATAAATAGATCTTTTAAAAAAAAAATGTTCCTTGGTGCTCTTTCCTGGAAGGAATCCAAGGAGGGTAGGGAGGCTGAGGGAGCCCCATACCATGATCCCCATCCTCATTCAACCACAGCAACTTTTTCATCTTTTTTTTGTGCTTAGGGATTTGATTTATAAAGAGAGTATACATTCCACATGTAAACATGTGGAAGACACAAAAACAGCCAACCTGATTTCCTCAACAGATAAATTGCAAGAAAAGAAAAGAAAAAAAGATACGACAGTGATGTGGTTAAGATGCCACTTTTGGGGGGGGGGTGCTCTGTGGCATAGCCGGTAAAGCTGCCACCTGCAGTGCTGGCATCCCATATGGCATAGTGAGTAAAGCCTGCAGTGCCGGCATCCCTTTTGGGCACCAGTTCGAGTCCCAGCTGCTCCACTTCTGATCCAGCTCTCTGCTACAGCCCGGGAAAGCAGTAGAAGGCAGTAGAAGATGGCTCAAGTCCTTGGGCCCCTGCACCCACTGGGGAGACCTGGAGGAAGCTCTAGGCTCCTGGTTTCAAATCAGCCCAGCTCTTGCTCTCTCTCTCTCTCTCTTTCTTTCTCTCTCTCATCCTCTGCCTCTGGCTCTCTGTAACTCTGCCCTTCAGATAAATAAATCTTAAAAAAAAAAAAAAAAGGTGTCACTTGCAGTACCTATATCCTGGATAGGAGTGCCTGTGTTTGAGTGCTGGATCCACCTCCGATTCCTGATTCCTGTTTCCTGTTAATGTGGACCCTGGGAGGTCGTGGAGATGACTTGGATGGGTGGGTCCCTGCTGCCCACATGGAGGACCTAGACTGAGTTTTGGGCTCTAGGTTTCAGCTTGGCCTAGTCCTGGCTGTGGTAGGTGTTTAAAGAGATGAATAAGCAGAGTCTGTCTGTCTGTCTCTGCATTTCAGAAACAAAAATAAATGATTAAGAGGGTCTGGCATTGTGGCACAGTTGGTTAAGCCACCACCTCTGACACTGGCATCCCATATGGGTGCCAGTTTGAGTCTCAGCTGTTCCACTCTGATCCAGAGCCCTGATAAGGCACCTGGGAAAGCAGAGGAAGATGGCTCAAGTACTTAGGTCCCTGCACCCATGTGGAGACCTGGACAGACTGGGCCAGTCCTGGCCATTGCAGCCACTTAGGGAGTGAACCAGCAGATGGAAGACCTCTCTCTCTGTCTCTACCTCCCTCTGTAACTCTGACTTTCAAACAAATTAACCCATCTTTAACAAATAAATAAAGACTTGTGGAACTGTTAGGTAAGAGATTAGCCTATGCGTATAGGAGGGGCCTATAGAAAACAAGGCACCCAGGAAGGGAAAGGAAGCCATGCAATATTTTACACGACAAGTTCCTGCCCATATCACCATAACTTCACATGTGCTCCCAGTATTCCCTCAAGGAATGCTAGAATGCTCTCTGCCCAGCACCCGCGTGGGCTCCCCAATCTGATTACATTGGTTAATAAAACTCTGGGAGGAATTTTACCCATTTCACACCCAGGAAACCCTTTGTCCAGAAGAGGGAGGGAGGAAGGAGAAATGGAGAGAGAAGCGGACCCCATTCTCTTAGAAGCCCAAGCGTGGATACAGACTGCATGCTCAGCTCTCAGCTCTTTCCTAAGCTGCTCACCTGGTCTGTTGGGTGTATTCTCTCCATCAAACCATGAAACCTTACTTTCCCCATCTGAATGCCTGGGCATTCTTTCTCAGATTCCTTCACATCCTTTCTGATGGATTCCTTATCCCATTAAACCTTGCTCCCTTGCTGACCGCTCCCCTCTGTCTCATGTTTGAATTCTTTGTTTATTTTTTAAAAAAGTTTTATTTATTTTTTTTGAAAGTCAGAGTTACACACAGAGAGAAGGAGTGGCAGAGAGAGAAGTCTTCCATCTGATGGTTCACTCCTCAACTGGCTGCAATGGCCGGAGCTGCACCAATGCAAAGCCAGGAGCCAGGAGCTTCCTCTTGGTCTCCCACGTGGGTGCAGGGACCCAAGGACTTGGGCCATCTTCTACTGTTTTCCCAGGCCATAGCAGAGAGCTGGATCAGAAGAGAAGCAGCTGGGATTTGAACTGGCACCCACATGGGATGCCGGCCCTGAGGCGGTGGCTTTTTACCTGATACACCACAGTGCTGGCTCCAGAATTCTTTCTTGTATAAGGATAAGGACCTATTCCACTCATTTCCGCTAATAGAACCTAAAGTAAAAGTCACTTAAGAACCTAGTCGGGTGAGCATTGTGGTACAGCAGGCTAAGTCTCCAGTTGGGAGACTGGTTCTAGTCCTGGATTCTATGCTTCCAATCCAGCTTCCTGCTAATAATGTGCCTGGGCAAGCAGCGGAAGATGACCCAAATGCTTGGATTCCGCCATCCACATGGGCAACCTGAACGGAATTCCAGGCCCCTTGGCTTTTGCGTGGTGCAGACCTGGCTGTTGTGGGCATTTGGGGAGGAAACCAGTGAATAGGATTTGCCTGCCTGTCCTTCTCTTCCTCTTAAATAAATACTATTTGACTGCCTATGTTAACTTTTTCTACCCTCTGGTGATTCTAACCCTTGGAGGTGGGTGGAGCTGGAGGTGGGTGGAGGGCATGCAGGTCCCTCTGGCCCCAGAGCCTTCCACCAAGCAACCTTGTTAGACATCAGCTTATAAGTGCCAGAGGGTGGGAATTCAATGAGGGAAGAAATGTAGAAGCAGTCTGATATTTGCATATCAAAAATCTTGCCTTTGTTCCATACTCTTGTTAGGTGGGTCCCAGCCTTCCCCTGGGGGCAGCTTAGGGGAATCTCCCCAGCTCAGTGTGTGTGTGTGTGGGTGTGTGTGGGGTGCTATTAGGTCCAATAACTTCCACCCTCCTACCGTCTGCGGTGGGCCTTGGAAGGAAGACATTTAAACATCCTTTATCACGGGCAGTTGTCCCTGGGTGGGGGCAGCAATGATGGAGTTCAGATGCAGCAAGGGTTTGGAAGTTGAAGCAACCTGAACAGAGCCTTGGATTGCTCTGTTTTGCCCAATTCCCAGGAGGCCTTGTTGGGCCTGTCTAGGTTGCTGGATAATCAGTGGTTCATGTAGTTGTGTGCATCCATCCATGGTTCTGCTTAGTGTACTGGCTCCCAAAGACACCTGGGCTCTGAAAGGGTGGGCTGGTAGGCAGCTCCAGTCCCAGGCCTGGTCTTTCCAGCCTGGACTTTAACCAGGTGACACACAGCAGTCTGTGTCCATGGATGTCAGCCTGGCCCTGCACCTGTGTGATTCATCCAGGAAGCTGTCCCAGGCAGAACAAATGCTGCTGCCAGGCCTTGGGTGGGAGGGTAGCTGGCCAAATAGTCAGTGGCTTTGTTTGCTTTCTTCTCTCCCTCTGTCCCATCCCCACAGGTGGGAAGTGGCTTGGATGGGAATTAGAACATAGGTACAGGAGTCCTAGCAGGGATCTCTGCCCCCTCCGCCCCACCCCTGCCCACCACGCCCCCCTGCCTGCCCATAGTTTCCTGCTCTTCTCCTGGGACAGTCCCTACAACTCTGACTTCACCCCACTTTCTGCTTCCACGGTAGTTTATGGTTTTTGACACTCACTGATGGACACTCAAGATCTCTTCCTCGCGCTGCAAGTCTCCTGCCCCCTTCCTAATACAAATGCAAAACAGCGTGGGAGTCCCCTGTCCAGGGGGAAGCCACAGTGCAGCTTTAAGAGAAAGGGGAGAGAGGACGAGGGCGCTGACTCAGATCCTCCTACCATTGGCTGCCGGAGGGGATCCCACCTCGGTGATTGGCCGAGACAGAGCCCGCCTACTCTTGCGATTGGCTCCGCCAGGCCTATATAAAGGGCCGCGCGCCGTCCCCTCGCTCAGTCGGAGGGAGGCCGAGGATCCCGGTGGAGTTCGCATTCTGAGACGCCCCTAGCGGCACCTTCACCTCCCCGCGTCTGAGCGCCCGTTCCGCGGCGGCTGCGACCATGAAGGAGAGACGCACTCCCCAGCCAGTCGTGGTCAGGTGCAAGCTCGTCCTAGTGGGAGACGTGCAGTGCGGGAAGACGGCGATGCTGCAGGTGCTGGCTAAGGACTGCTACCCGGAGGTGAGCGCAGACCCCACCTGGCCATCCCCCGCCGCCCTCGAGCTGGAGGGCCGCCCGCCTTAGCTTCCCCCTGAGACCTGTCCCACTTCTGCTGCCCCGCTGGCTCCTCCTCACCCACAAGGCCCCGATCAAACCCCGCCCGCCTCCCTCCGCCCCGGAGTCTGCTCTCAGGAGAGCGAATTGGACGCATTTGAGTCTGGGGTTTCTGGACTGAATCGCTGCTGTCCCCCCCCCCCCCCCGAAGGTTCAGGTTTTGCTGCTCCTCTATGCTGCTGCCCTGGGCCAGGGGCTTGCAGGGGGAGAGCAGACCACGGCAGGATTGGCTGCAACTGGCAGGCAAATATGAGTGTGTGCGCCCCTGACCATTTAGGTTCGGGGCTTGTCTCTGGCTGGGGGTCCGTCACATGTCTCCTGCCATACAGCAAAGTGCCTCTGTCTCTCCAGCCTCTTCTTCCCACGTGTCCCACGTGGGCCTCCCTGCACCATGCATCCCCTCCTCTGGCTCCTGATCTCCTGTCACCTTGATGTCTTCGGTGGGTGGGTGGCTTCTGGTGTGGCCAGCACTGATCAGAGGATTATGGGGGGGGGGGGCAGGGGCCCAGTGCCCAGGTGTCACTGGTCCCTCTCTTTTCTCAGACCTACGTGCCCACCGTGTTTGAGAATTACACAGCCTGTTTGGAGACAGAGGAGCAGAGAGTAGAGCTCAGCCTCTGGGACACTTCGGGTAAGACGTGGCCCCAGATGCCCCTTTGGTACCTGTGCTGGTCGCCGCCACCTTTTAAGGGGTGGGCGGTGGTAGAAGGGAGTGTGGCGCTTGCAAGGGCAGGCAGAGAAGGAGATCTGTGGGGTGGGGGCAGTTGGATGGCCCTGGGGTTGCAGAATGGGTGAACCCCAGAAGCCACTCACTTTGGGGCCAGTTATGGGACTGGGATGTTGATGAGGAAGAAGGAGCCAGTGATACTCCTGGTGGGGGGCGGTCAGAGAGGGCTTCTACCTTTCACTGCCTGCCGCCCAACACGCAGGCACATAGCCTCAGCCAAGCCAGGACAGAGGCAGGGAGACAGGAGCCTGCCTTGAGGGAAATATTGCTCTGGCTCCACACTCCCCTGCCTGCCGCAGCTCCAAGCTCGCCACACCGCTGCGGCTCAGGAATGAAACGATGCATCATCGGGTGTTTGGGGCGGGTGGGGGAGATGGCTTAATACAGGACAGAGTCCCGCTGTGCGAGGTGGCTCATGGGGCGGAGGGGGCTTGGTTGGCACTGACTGTTTCCCCTGGCCGGGGTGAGGCAGGAGACGCTGTCGTTCTAGAACATAGAAAGCAATGTTTCTCAGCCTCCTGGCCCTGAGCCCTTCATGCCCGGCTATCCTTTGCTTTGATCCTTAGCCTCTCCCGCTATCTTTGTATCCCGGTTTCCTTCTAATAGACTGGCTGAGAGTCACAATGAAGGAGTAAATATCAGGAACAGGAAAAAAGAAAATAAAAAGCCCCCCTGCTCCCCCCAAATACAGTTTCAGGCTGAGTTTAAAGGGGAACACCAAATCACTAGAGGTTTATGTTACATATATTTAGTACACTGTCCTGCTCTCCCAAATATCTCCAATGTTGAGATGACTGGGGGTAGGGAAGTGGGGGGGGCAGAAAATGAGACTCCCCTTGCTCCTCATGCTCCCCCACCCCCTCCCCGCCAAACAGAAATTTCTCAAGCCGGTGTGCTTTCCCCCAGGTGGAGGTTCCAGGGGTGGGGAGGCGGGGTCTGCTCCTGGACCGCGCTGCTGTGCCGGTTGGCTGGGACTGGAATGCAGGGCTGCATGATGTATGGTTTTTCTTCCGCTGTGCCCTCCCACCTCCCGGTCTTACTGCAGCTCATCTCCCGTTCACTACCACCGCCCCAAAACCTCTGCTGCTTCCTCACCCACCCCTCACCTGCCCCCCGCAGCAGCCCTTGAATCCCAATCCGATAATGGAGAATCAGGTGGTGAGTGAGCTCTCTTTCCCTGTGTTGTAACCCCACTCCCCAGTTTCCAAAGGCAGGCAGGCTCTCAGTCATCCTCAAACTCCCCCCTCTTTCAATAAGGTTCCCCATTAGAAAGGAGGAAGTGGCAGAGTTCTGCGGGATGGGGCTTCCCAGCCTTGGGGCTGGGCCCCCTCTTCCCATCAGTCCCTGGCTCATCTTAGGGGAGGGAGATTGCTTGGAGCCCAAGCGATGGCCCTGCCCTCCCTCCGCCCCCAGGACTGCAGCGCTCTCTTCGCCTTGCCGTGGGAAGACCACCCCCCACCTCCCGGCTCCAAGAGGGATACGGGCAGATTGCTGAAGGAGTGGGCAGCTATCCCAACTCCCCCTTACTGCTTTTATTGTAATGACCAACGCCCCCCCCCAAGCTTGGATTCCCCCCCAGTTTCCATGGCAATTGCGGAGTAGGGAGAGGGGCTGCTTGCTGTTCTGAGCAGGGATTGTCTGGATTCCAAATCTGCCACTATTCCTTCCCCAGGGTGTAGAAGGGGCAGGCTCCGTCCCTAGCATCCACCCAGGTCAGCCCACTGGTGCCTCCTTGCCCAAGAAGGACCCTTGCTGTTGCCTAAATCCCCAGCGGTTGGGTGCTGCTGTGCCTTTGAGGTTGCCACCCTGGCATCTTAGCATGTAGGGGCTGAAGCCTGCCTCTGGTCCTTTTCAGGGTAAAGCAGATTTGGGCAAGTGGAGAGGGAGCCGCTGAATCCTCTCCTGCCAGCCTCCTAGAGTTTGGACCCCATAGCAAATAAGCAGGGCCGCTGCCCGTTATGTAACAGGCAGCTTGTTTCTTCATTGGAGCCCTGGGGGCCGAAGAATGGAGCAGAGGTTGGGCTGCAGGTGAGCCCCAGAGAAGAGCAGGTCTCCCTGTTGGGGGGTTGGGAGCATCTTTTGAGATGCAGAAAACAAGTGGACCTTCCGCTGACCCCACTGCTGGAAACCCAGGCAGCGCCTCACGCCATGCCCCACCCCTTTTTACCTTCCTTCCCCTTCTCAGGGAGTCGCAAGGACTTTGGGCAGGTGGTCGTGGCCTAGGCTTACAGGCTGCAGTGTGTTTCCCCTGGAAGATGGGTGGGTCCTAGAGGCTCAAGGATGGCATTCCCAGGGCTCCTTTGGACCGGGGCCTGTAGAGGAAGGAAGATGCCATGACTCACCATCAGCCTTTTCCCCTCCTACCAGGCTCTCCCTACTATGACAACGTCCGTCCACTCTGCTACAGCGACTCAGACGCCGTATTGCTGTGCTTTGATATCAGCCGTCCGGAGACGGCGGACAGTGCGCTTAAGAAGGTAAGGCCGGAGCAGAGAAGCTCTGTCATCTCTAAGCCAGCATGGGGACAGGGAGGAATTTTGGGAAACTTGTCATCTAATCCTTTCTTGTGTACCAGCAAGAAACTGAGGCCAGAGGGCAAAAAAAAAAAAAAAAAAAAAAGGAGAGCGATTTGCATGAGGCTGCACTGTTAATCACAGCCTGCGACAGGAGCCCAAGGTGCCCCAGTCCTGTGCACCTTTCTGTGCACCTGTACTGTTCTGTCAGGGGCCCCACCAGAGAGGAGGGTGTTGAGGGCTTGGGAAGTGAAGGTTTTGGTGGCTCAGGGATGGGCCCTCAGGCCCTGGCAAGCCATGCAGTTTAGAATTGAAGTGCTAGTAGGATGCACCTGGGTGTGGGTTACCAGATCTGCCTATGCTGAGTACAGGGAGCCTTGTGGGAAGACTCTGGGAGTAGGTCCTTCCCTTGGAAAGGGACTGGGGGCATCGCCCTGCACCCTAGACTTGTGAGGTCCTTTGACTGGCAGGAAGGGCACATTCGACCTTGGCACAGAGTGTGTGGGAGAATCGCCCCCATACTCTCTTGGGTGTCCAGCCTCTTGACAGAGGGGACAGGCTCCTGGGTCAGCACTCTGGTGGGCCCAGAGGTCTGTTGAGCAGGAAGATGATGTAATTAAGTAGCCATGTGGAGGTGTTGTGACTCAGGGAGGACTGGGCTGGGGACGGGGGTGTGGTGTTGCCAGTTGGGCTCCTTGTACCACTGACCGACCTTCCTTCTGTCCTTCCCCTTCCTTTCTCCCTGCTTGACCCCCAGTGGAGGGCAGAAATCCTAGATTATTGTCCCAGCACACGTGTTTTGCTTATCGGCTGCAAGACAGACCTGCGAACAGACCTGAGCACTCTGATGGAGCTGTCCCACCAGAAGCAGGCCCCCATCTCCTATGAGCAGGTGTGTGTGGGGAGTGGGGGGAGGCTACAGGCAGAAATAATGACCCTTGCTCAAACTCTCCTGCCATGGCTAGAGACAGCTGGAGTTAGGGGCCATCTATAGTTAGCAAACTTGGGGCAGGCGTTTGGCATGGCAGCAAAGTTGCCTCTTGGGACACCTGCATCCCATCTCAGAGCGCCTGGTTCAAGTTCTGGCTCCTCTTCTTCCAATCCAGTTTACTGCTAATGTGTTCCCTGAGAGGCAGCTGGTCTTGGGTCTCTGCCACCCATGTGGGAGACCGGGTTGAGTTTTGGGTTCCTTACTCAGCCCTGCCTGTTGCAGGCACTGGAGTGGCCAGAAGATGGAAGATCTCTGTCTGTTCCTCTTCCTTTCAAATAAATGAAAACAAATAAGTAAAATTGTCACCTAGATAGAGATACTTGTTTCCTTGGGTGTGTGCTATAAATTAACAGGTGAGCCATTCCTGTGTGGGTCAGCATTTCGAGACCACTTGCACTGGAATCATTCGGGGGGGGGGGGAGTTGCCAAAATTTCAGATTTCTGGCTGTATACTCAGTAAAGAAGATTTGGGAATCTTACCTTTTTTTTTTCTTTAAAGATTTTTATTTATTTGAAAGACAGTTACAGGGAGAGATAAGGCCAGAGATAAAGAGAGAGAGAGAGAGGGGTTTTCCAGTCCACTGACTCACTCTGCAAGGGCCAGAGCTGGGCTGATCTGAAGCCAGGAGCTTCTTCTGGGTCTCCTACAAGGTGCAGGGGCCCAAGGACTTGGGCCATCTTCCACTGCTTTCCCAGGCCATAGCAGGGAGCTGGATCAGAAATGGGGCAGCTGGGACATGAACTGGCACCCATATGGGATGCTGGCGCAGCAGGCTGGGGCTTTAACCTGCTATGCCTCAGTGCTGGCCCCTCCTCATCTGATTTTATCAGTTGAGAGAAAGCAAGCTCCCTGCTGCTGGTTCACTCCGCAAATGCCCATAATGGCCTGAGTGCTGAAGCTGTGAACTGGGAACTCAATCTGGGTCTCCCACATGGGTGGGAGGAATTCAGCTACGTGAGCCTTCTCCTGCTATCCCCCACGGTCTGCATTAGCAAGAAGCTGGAATCAAGAGTGAAGCTAGGACTCCATCCAATGCACTCTGATGGGCCATATGGACATCCTAACTAGCATCTTAACCACTAAGCCAAACGCCCACCTCTCCAGAATTTGCATTTTTAAAGAGAGGCTTGGTTAATTTCTTATGCACATGGGAGTGTAAGGATCCTTATATATATATATTTAAAGATTTATTTATTTATTTGAAAGTCAGGGTTACAGAGAGAGAGGGAGAGAGAGTTCTTCCATCCACTGGTTCAATTCCCAGATGGCTGCAATGGCCAGGCAGAAGCCAAGAGTCAGGAGCTTCCTTGTGGTCTCCCATGTGGGTGCAGAGGCCCAACCACTTGGACCATCTTCCACTGCTTTTCCTAGGCCATTAATGCAGGAAGCTGGATCAGAAGTAAAACAGCCGGGATTCGAACCGGCAGGCACCTGTATGGGATACCGGTGCTGCAAGTGGCAGCTTTACGATATACTATAATGCAGCCCCCAGTTATTTGTTTTAAGCCACATTTCAGATTAGAATTCTATGGGGAGCTTTTATAAATGCTAAAGCCTTGGTGTGGGCTTTTGGTGTGGTGGTTAAATTGGTGGCTGGGATGCTAGCATCTCAGAGTGCCTGGTGAAAGGCAGAGTTGAGAGAGAGAGAGAGAGAGAAAATTGTCCATCTGCAGATTCACTCCACAAATAGCTGCAACAGCCAGGACTAGGCCAGGCTGAAACCAGGAGCCAGGACCTTCCTCCTGGTCTCCCACATGGGTGAAGGGGCCAAACACTTGGGCCATCTTATGCTGCTTTTCCAGGCCATTAGCAGGGAGCTGGACTGGAAGTGTAGCAACCATAACACAAACCAGCACCCGTACGGGATGCTGGAGTTGCAGGTGGTAGCTTAGCGTGCTACGCTACAACACCAAGCTATTCCACCTCTGATCCAGCTTCCTCATTGAGTGTGTACCCTGGGAGGCAGCAGGTAATGGCTCAAATACGTGGAGAGACCTGGCTTGACTTCTAGGCTCCTAGCTTCAGCCTAGCCCAAACCTGGCTGTTGTGGGCATTTGTGATTTGTGGAGTGAGCCAGCTGTTGGAAGATCTCTGTCTCTCTCCATCTTTGCTTTCCAAATAAAAACAAAATAGGTAGTTTTTTTTTTTTTTTTTTTTTTTTTTAAGATTTATTTCTCTATTTGGAAGGCAGAGTTACAAGGAGGCAGAAAGAGAGGTCTTCCATCCACTGGTTCACTCCCCAGGTGGCCGCAACAGCCAGAGCTGTGCCAATCTGAAGCCAGGAACTTCATCCAGGTCTCCCACGCAGGTGCAGGGGCCCAAGCACTTGGGCCATCTTCCACTGCTTTCCCAGGCCACAGCAGAGAGCTGGGTGGGAACCAGCAACACAGCCCTACAGGTGGCAGCTTTACCTGCAAGCCACAGCACTGCCCCCAATGGGTAGTTTTTAAAATGCTAATACTTAAGCCCTGGGTTTTCAATTGTCTCAGGGGATCCTATTGTACAGCCTGGGCTCACAGTTCAGAAATCTCACTGGCTGAGGTGGGGGTGGGAGACAGCTCTCTGGACCCCTGCTTAATTGACAACCTCTCCCCCTCCTCCCACAGGGCTGTGCAATAGCCAAGCAGCTGGGTGCAGAAATCTACCTGGAAGGGTCAGCTTTCACCTCCGAGAAGAGCATCCACAGCATCTTCCGGATGGCCTCTATGGTGTGCCTGAACAAGCCCAGCCCAGCGCCCCCACGGAGCCCCGTCCGGAGCCTCTCCAAACGGCTGCTGCACCTCCCCAGTCGCTCTGAACTCATCTCCTCCACCTTCAAGAAGGAAAAGGCCAAAAGCTGTTCGATCATGTGAAGTGGGAGCCACGGGGGAGGGGAGACAACCCCCCACTTCCTCCCTTGGGGTGCAGAGGCACAGGGCGAGGGAGGACGAGACGACTTGAGGACACTGGACATGAGATTTTCAGGTGGCCATGGTGAGGGCTTGGAAGGAGACAGGACTGGGACAAGGACCTGACGCTGAGAAGGAACCATCACATCCACGCCAGGTACTAGATTGCAGGGGGCATCTGCCCCAGTGCCCTTGGCTCCAGAACAAGGGAAGATGCGGGGGTGCGGGGAGGCATGCCGGGGCTCAGGGGCCCACGGGGGGCCTCCATGCCTCTTCCACACAGCTCTTCCATGCAGGCCAGGGGACGAGAGGGGTCCTCGACCCTTTTCCTCCCCATCTAAGGAGGTGGCGAGTGAAGAAGCCAGCAGGCAGCTCCCTTGGGAGCATGGCCCAGGTGCTTCATAACTGAAACCGGACAGGCAGGAGCTGGTCAGAGCTGATGAGAAGCGAGTCTCATCTTTGCATAGCTCATGTCTCATGGGGAGGTGACATCACACATCCACACACGCTTCTCACCCAAGTCCCCAGATCCTTGCGGAGTGTGGGGGTGGTGGTGCTGCAGAGGCAGGGCTGGGTGGGGGGGTCACCAGACTTCTTCTGCCCTTGGGGCAGTATAGCTGGTGTCTGTTTTATAGACTCGTCTTTGGAATTGGGGGGAGGGGGGGAGTGTTTTCATCTGTTCTATGTTCTGTGTTTAAAGAAGAAAACCTATTTATTAATGAAAAATATAATACATAGAAAGAGTGGGCGCCTTTGGTTGTTTTTGTTTTTCTGTTTTCTTGGGTCATGAAAAAGAAGGAAAAAGCTGGAGCTCTTTCACCTTCCTCCAACAAGGCATCCCTTCCCTCACCATCCTCAGCCCCAGCCCCAAGCCCACCCAAGTCCTACTAAGCCAGAGTAGAGCTCTGAGCCCTAGAGCAGGGTCTCCCAACCTTGGAATGGTTGTAGTGGTAAGTTTCACAGCCTCTGTCCACCAATGGCTTCAGATACTGGTAAGGGTCCCTGAGGGCCAAACTACTCCCCAGAAACCCTGGCCCTGGAAAATCTAGAAGAGACAGGTGTCTGTCTCTGCCAACGCTGCAACCCATACCCCGCCCAGCAGAAGGGGCACAGATTTAAAAAGCTGGAGGGTAGAGGAGAGGTTCCTGGGGTTCTCGTCTCTGAGTTCAAGGAGAGGTGGCATCTTCTGCCTTCAAAACCTGCCGATCTCAGTGCAACAGCTGGGGCTGGGCCAGGCTGAAACCAGGAGCCTGGAACTGCATTACAGTCTCCCACATGGGTGACAGGAACCCAAGTTCTTGGCCATCAGCCATTACCTTCTCAGGTGCATTAGCGGGAAGCTGCAGTGGCAACTGAGCCTGATGCAGCACAATGCCAGCTACCAAGCAAAATGTTATTATGTATTGAGTACTTACTGAGCTTGCAGCACTGTGCTGAGGGCTTCATGCACATTGTTTGATTGAACCCCATAGATTATAGCTACCATTAGTTAAACGTTTCCCATGGGGGCCCAGCACTGTGGTGTAGCTGGTTAAGCTGTGACACCAGTATCCCATCTGGGTGCCAGTTTGAGTCCCGGCTGCTCCACTTCCAATCCAGCTCGCCACTGTGGCCTGGGAAAACAGTGGAAGATGGCCCAGTTGCTTGGTCCCCTGCACCCATATGAGAGACTCAGAAGAAGCTCCTGGCTCTTGGCTTCAGCCTGGCCAAATGCTGGCTGTTGTGGCCATTTGGGAGTGAACCAGCAGACAGAAGATCACTGTCCCTGTCTCTGCTGCCCCTCTCCTAACCCCAGCCTGGTAACTCTGCCTTTCAAAATAAATGAATCTTTAAAAAAAAAAAAAATGTTTACCATGGACCAGGGGCACTGGTGAATTATTTATGTTGTTTATTCCTGTGGGAACCCTTTGAGCTTTATAGATAGAAAAAAAAAAAAGGTTCAGGGCCAAAGATACACACCCAGAGGATGGGAGAACCTGGATGCAAAGGCAGGTGGTCTGGCTCCAGAACATGCGTGTTTAATTGTTGTTCTGTCCTATCCTGTGACATAAGTGGCAACATTAGCCTTGTCTCATAAATGAGGAAAGAGAAAGCCAAAAATACTATATAACTTGTACAAAATTCTGACCCAACTACCGATGAGCAATAATATTGCTCATCGGTAGTTGGGTCAGAATTCAAACCAGTTCTCACCGTTAACTGCAATCCACAGGCCTCTTACGGCCAGCTGTGCTGTGCCTAGGTAAGGGACCCACGCATGATCCTTACTTGAGCACAGTCTGTCCATCTCCAAAGATGTGTGTTTGTGAGAGAACTAACAGAGTAAGATAAGTGACTAGCTTTTTTTTTTTTTTTTTTTTTTTAAGATTTATTTACTTGAAAGTCAGAATTACAGAGAAGGAGAGGCAGAGAGAGAGGTCTTCCATCTGCTGGTTCACTCCCCAGTTGGCTGCAATGGTTGCAGCTGCACCGATCTCAAGCCAGGAGCCAGGATCTTCTGGGTCGGTCTCCCACATGGGTGCAGGGGCCCAAGGACTTGGGCCATCTTCCACTGCTTTCCCAGGCCATAGCAGAGAGCTGGATCGGAGATGGAGCAGCCAGGACTTGAACCAGTGCCCATATGGGATGCTGGTACTGCAGGCTGCGGCTTTACCAGCTATGCCACAGTGCTGGCCCCAATCTTTTTTTTTTAAAGATTTATTTTGCCAGTGCCGCGGCTCACTAGGCTAATCCTCCGCCTTCCAGCGCCGGCACCCCGGGTTCTAGTCCCAGTCGGGGTGCCGGATTCTGTCCCGGTTGCCCCTCTTCCAGGCCAGCTCTCTGCTGTGGCCAGGGAGTGCAGTGGAGGATGGCCCAAGTCCTTGGGCCCTGCACCCCATGGGAGACCAGGATAAGCACCTGGCTCCTGGCTTCGGATCAGCATGGTGTGCCAGCCACAGCACACCGGCCGCGGCGGCCATTGGAGGGTGAACCAACGGCAAAGGAAGACCTTCCTCTCTGTCTCTCTCTCTCTCACTGTCCTCTCTGCCTGTTAAAAAAAAAAAAAAAAGATTTATTTTATATATTTGAAGGGCAGAATGACAAAGAAGACGACACACAGCAAGAGAGTTTTTACCAATCTGCTGGTTCACTCTCCAAATGGCCACAATGGCTGGGGCTGGGCCAGGCTGGAGCGAGGAGCCCAGAACTCCATCTGCATCTCCCATGTGGGTGGCAGGGGACCCAAATACCTGGATCTTCATCTGCTGCCTTCCCAGGTTCATTAGTAAGGAGCTCAGTGGAAATGGAACAGCCGGGGCTTGAACTGGCACTGAGATATGGGATGCAGGTGGCAAGTGGTGACTTAACCCACTGTGCCACAATGCCTACCCCCTAAGTGAGTGTCCTTTAACCCCAATGTCTTATATGTGTTATGAGAGAGATGTGCACAGGTATTAGGAGAAGCCTGCTATTATGAACCTGGGTAAGCTTTGTGACATTTCTGGGTCCTGTCTTACTCATTGTGAAAGACAATGAGGGGCTGGTGCTGTGGCATAGCGGGTAAGGCCGCCACATGCAGTGCCGGCATCCTGTGTGGGTGCCAGTTCAAGTCCTGGCTGATCCACTTCTGATCCAGCTCTCTGCTATGGCCTGGGAAAACAGTAGAAGATGGCCCAAGTCCTTGGGCCCCTGCACCCATGTGGGTGACCCAGAAGAAGCTCCTGGATCCTGGCTTCGGATCAGTTCAGCTCCAGCCATTGTGGCCATCTCGGGAGTGAACCAGTGGATGGAAGACCACTCTTTCTGCCTCTGCCTCTCTGTAACTCTGCCTTTCAAATAAATAAATAAGTCTTTTAAAAAAGAAAGAAAGACAATGAGAATGGTAGCCCGAAACTAGGGAAAGAACCTCGACTCTGGAGTTGAATTCCGACCCCTTTTGACTATATGGCTTTTGAAGGCACAATGGATTTTTATGGGCTACAACCTCCTTTCTAGTAAAATGGAGTTAACACCCATCTCACACTGCTATGAGAACTAAGTTAAAGGAGTGATGTAGGGCCAGCGCTGTGGCGTAGCTGGTAAAAACATCTCAGTGTGGGCATCTCATATGGGCGCCGGTTCAAGTCCCGGCTGCTCCACTTATGATCCAGCTCTCTGCTGTGGCCTGGGAAGGCAGTAGAAGATGGCCCAAGTCCTTGGGCCCCTGCATCCACACTGGTGACCAGAAGAAGCTCCTGGCTTCTGGCTTCAGATCAGCGCAGCTCTGGCTGTTGCGGCCATTGGGGAGTGAACCATCAGAAGATAGACCTCTCTCTCTCTCTGCCTCTCCTCTCTCTGTGTAACTCTTTCAAATAAATAAATGAATCAAGAAAAAGAAAATTATGTAAGTTGTGTCCAGCACAGCATGAGGCACTTGGCTCCTAAAGGTTCCCCAGAATCATGGCTGGTCTCTTAGTTGGGGTCCCTTTCTGTGAGGGGACAGCCCTCTAGTGTTCATTTGGCAAATTACACCCAATAGATCTCAAGACTCGATTTTCCCTTCAGATCTGTTCTAGGGTTCAAGTGGCGAAGTTTTAAGAGCAGAAGTATGCTTATCCTACGGCTACTTTAGGCCACTATGCCTGATGCTCAGGGCTTTAGGATAATGTCAGTCTACTCCTAGGCTCTTCTTGGAGACTGAAAATGTCACCAGAGAAAAGAGCCGTGGAAGCCATGGGGTTCTTGTCTTCATTCAAGAAAAAATTGAGACGTGAGACAGAGTGAAGCTACAAGGTTTTACTGGGGACAGGGCATCCCTCAGAAGGGACAGAGAGCACCCAGTCACTCCGTCTGGGGGAGAGCGAGGTTACATGGTTGAATGGAGAGAATACACCTGGGCAGGCCAGGCGGGCGGCTCAGCAGAGGGCAGAGGGCTGAATGCATGGTCTGTTTGGACTCCCTAGGTTGTTAAGGGAGTCTGTTTACCCACCTCCCCCTCTCCTCCAGGACAAAGGACAGGGAGCTTGGTGGAAGGGTTTGTTGGGTGAAATTAGCAAATTCCTCCCCAGATTTGCTGGTGCCAGGCAGAGTAGAGGGGTTTCCTTTAGGGTGCCTGTGTTTTAGGGTCCCATGTTATCAGGTCAGGTAACCCATCTGGTCCTGAGAGAGAATTCTGGGACCAACTGGGAGGTTATCAGGGTCTGGGCAGGACTTTGCAGTGCAAAATGCTGGGCTTCTGGAGCTTCCACAATAGGTGCTGGTCTTCAGGCCTGTCTCTCTCTCTCTCTCTCTCTCTCTCTCTCTCTCACACACACACACACACACACATACACACACACACAGGCTAATTTCTAACTTCCTACCTAAGAAAAACATTCAAAGAGAAAACAGATATATAGCCATGGGGAACCAAGACAAGCTAATGATGGGAAAACAAAGGAAAGAGGCCTTGGTTCGGCTTTAGGGGAAGAATCATGATCCAAAAAGACCAACAAGAAACAAAGTGAGCAAAGTGAGCACAGGATTTGTGATAAAACAGCTTCAGTGGGAGGCTGACACTAGGAAGAAGAAAGAGACCCATATAGGGTTCGGTGCTGTGCTGTAGTAGGTTAAGCCTCTGCCTACGGTGCAGGCATCCCACATGGGCACTGATTCCAGTCCTGGCTGCTCCACTTCCAATCCAACTCCTGCTGATGCACCTGGGAAAGCAGCAGAGGATGGTCTCCACTTGGGAGACCTGGAAGAAGCTCCTGGCTCCTGGCTTCAGATTGGCCTAGGAGTGAAGCAGTGGATGGAGAATCGATCTCTCCTTCTCTCTGTCTGTAACTCTACCTCTCAAATAAATAAAACCTTAAAAAAACAAACCAACACAAAGGTAGCCCAAAGACTGCAGGGGTCCCTACTGGAACCTGAAGAAAAAAGATGCATGGGGCCAATGCTGTGGCGCAGTGGTAAAGCCAACGCCAGCAGTGCCGGCATCCCATATGGGCGCTGGTTCGAGTCCTGGCTGCTCCACTTCCGATCCAGCTCTCTGCTATGGCCTGGGAAAGCAGTAGAAAATGGGCTAAGTCCTTGGGCCCCTGCGCCCGCATGGGAGACCTAGCAGAAGCTCCTGGCTCCTGGCTTTGGATCGGCACAGCTCCTGCTGTTGTGGCCATTTGGAGAGTGAACCAGCAGATTCAAGACCTCTCTCTGTAGCCCTGCTCTTCAAATAAAATAAATAAATCTAAAAAAGAAAAGAAAATGAGAGAAAAGAAAAAAAAGAAAGAAAGAGAAAGAAGGTGCCACAGCCCAGATCAGAGGATGAAGTGTTAACAGTAGGGGAGATTGGTGGGGCAGGTTGCTACACTGTCCTAAGCCTGGTGGAATTCCTCACGATAAAGAATTGTACAACTCTCATCTTATAAAATGGGTAACAATCTAACGAGATTTTTGCTTTTCCACAAACGGTACTTGTGGTTGCTCGCAGTAGCCCATCATAGAGCCATGCTATAGAAATGCAAAGCCTTAAACTCATACCGTGTAAGGCACGGGCCACGACGGTCGCTACCGTAGCTTTTGGAAGGCCTGCAGATTCCAGGAAGACTGAACCGCGGGAAGATCTGCAGGAACCCGGCCCACTGCTAACTTCCCTCGCACACGCCAAGCTTGGCGAACCACATTGCCCAGCAGTCCCTGCGGCCTTCGGCAGGCGCGGGCGCCGTGCATCCTGGGATTGGTAGTTCTGAGGGCCTTACTGTCGGCTTAAGCTGCCCAGCGCCGCGAACTCGCCTTCCCAGCTTGCCGCGCGGCAAGGGGGTGCATCTCGGCGACCAGGAAACGGGAAAGATGGCGGCTGTTCGGCGACGTTGAGGCCGCGTTGGGCGGTTCCGACTCAGGGTGGTGAGTTCTAGGCAGGGGAGATGGTTCCCTCGAGGTTGTAGAGAAGGCAAGTGTCGGGGGCATGGCTGTGGCCCCTGCCTCCGGGATGAGGCGCGGAAGAACGCCTCGGGGAAGAGGCGCGAGCCGGGGGAAATCTCAGACGGGCAGGAGCGCAGGGGCGCGGGCCCCAGGGGGAGTGCTGGCTGCTGGGGCTCAGGCCACGTTCTGGACGATGTTCCGGGCTCAGACCTTTGGCCGCCGGCACGACTGATTGTTTCCTGCCTCTCGTAGCCCGGTGCCGCAGTCACACTGGAACTTGAATTTTTCTCCCAGAAGCAGCCCGTACTTTCCCGCCTCCGTGCCGTCGGTATTATTAGGCCGGGAATTAGGGAGTTGTTTCTTTCCTTACCCATCCCTAAGGGATCAAGGGCCACTTTCTCAGTGGAGCCTTGCAGAAGTGCTTCTTCGAACTCCCCTACTAGTTCATGCGAGCCTGCCGTACTAGGATGGGTTCTCAGACCCTCTATTGTCGTAAAGCTTCTTAGGGATGGGACTTCCTGTTGTAACTCGCACAGTGTCCTGCGCTGTGCCTTATATGCGGTAGATGGTTGGAAAATACTTAACAGAATGGGAGTTGGGGGGGCGGGGAGACCTGCCCCGGCCGTACAAGAACGGAGGAACTAAAAAGTTCAGGAAATTGGAGAGGAAGGCTGCTGGGAGGCATGGCCGGAGTCCACTTGAGTTTCTGGTTTGCTCTGTGCCACTGAGACAGCTCTTGTCAAGGTCACAAATAATCTCTATTTCCCCAAATGCTGTACTCACTTCTCTGCCCCCTAATCTTTTTTTTTTTTTTTTTTTTTTTTTTTTTAAGATTTATTTCATTTATTTGCGTTACAGAGAGAGGCAGAGAGAGAGTGAGGTCTTCCATCCTCTGGTTCACTCCCCAATTGGCTGCAACAGCTGGAGCTGCTCCCATCCAAAGCCAGGAGATTCTTCCAGGTCTCCCATGCAGATGCAGGGGCCCAAGGACTTGGGCCATCTTGTACTGCTTTCTCAGGCCACAGCAGAGAGCTGGATCAGAAGTGGAGTACCCAGGACTTGAACCGGCACCCATATGGGATGCCAGCACTACAGGCGGCGGCTTTACCCACTATGCCACAGCGCCAGTCTCTACAATATTTCTTACTGCTGCTGTGCCTGACCCTTAAGTGTTTAGAGTGTCCCAGAACTTACTATGGGGTTCTCTTCTTTTTCTTTCTTTAACTCTACTTCCTAACTGGGTAATATCATTTAGTGCTCTGTGGCTTCAAAAGCTATGTACCTGTGACTCATGGTTGTCCCCAGACCCTCTGTTGAGTTCCAGGTTTGCATTTCCATATGCCTTCTGAGACTCCCCTCTTGGCTGTCTTATTACAGAGGTCTCAGCTGCAACCTGGCCGAAAGGAACTTTTGGTTCCGTCCTCAATCTCTTCCTTCCCCAGTCTTTGGTTGGTTCTCTATCAGCAACTCAAACTAACAGACTGTTCAGACCACAAATTTAGGAGCTATTTTCTTTTTTAAAGAAATTTATTTTTTATTTATTTGAAAGGCAGAGTTACAGAGTGAGAAGGAGAGACAGAGAGAGAAATCTTGCACGCACTGGTTCACTCCAGAAGTGGCCACAATGGCCAGCCTGTGTCAGGCTGAAGCCAGGAGCCCAGAGCTTCCTCTGGGTCTCGCATGTGGGTGCAGGGGCCCAAGCACTTGGGCCATCCTCTACTGCTTTCCCAGGTGCATTAGCAGTGAAGCAGCCAGGACTTGAAACAGTGCCCACATGGAATGCCGACATCACAGGCTGCTTTGTCCGCTGTGCCACAATGCTGGCCCTACAGTTTGATTTTTAGTTGCAGACATCTAAGCTAACTCCTGCCTCAGTACTTTAGTACTTGCTGTCTCTTCTACCCAATGAATTATTCTCCCTGAACAGATCTGGTTCTGTCTTTCCCATCATGGAAGTCTCAGTTTAAATATAAACTAAAAATTCTTTCTTGAGCCATCCATCTCTTGTTCATGTCACCCCATTTTATTCTCCTTGTTCATAACTATTTGAAATTCACTCTACTATATTGCCTTTTTTTAAAAATTTTTTTAAAGATTTATTTACTTGAAAGGTAGAGGGACAGAGAGGGAGAGCTACAGAGACAGATCTTCCAGATGTTGGTACCCATCTACCAAATGGTCCTGAGCACTGGGGCCATCTTCTGCTCCCTTTCTAAGAGGAGCCTTATCAGGAAGCTGACTGAGAAGCAGAGCAGCTGGTACTGGAACCAGCACCCTGATATGAGATGCCTGTGTTACAAGCAGCGGCTTAACCTGCTATGCCACAACATGCCCACCTCCCCTGGTTTCTTTGGTTTTGTTTGTGTTTTGTTTTGTTTGGAAGACTTAAGGCAGAAAGAGATTTTTCATCTGCTGGTTCACTCCCCCCCAAGTAGTGACAACAGCTGTGTCTGGGCCAGGCTGAAGCTAGGAGCCAGGAACTCCACCCTGATCCCCTGCCTGGGTGGCAGGGGTCATCTGCTCTCTTCCCAGGCCCATGAGCAGGAAGCTGGATCAGAAGTGGAGCAGCCGGGACTCCCAAGTGGCATCTTAACTCCTAGCACAACTGTGGCCCCCAGAGACTTGGTTTAGTTACTGCTAATTTCTGCCACCTTATACATGCTCAGTGAATATTTACTAAAAGAATGAATGATGTTCAGGCTGCCTTGTAGGAAAGATGTCCTCTTTTCTGGACTGTTCTCTCAGGACTTGTCTTAGTCTGCTTTCTGTTACTGTAACAGCATACCTGCAACTGGGCAGTTCTAGAGTAGACGTTAATTGATTGCAGTTCTGGAAACCGGCAAGTTAAAGAGCGTGCTGTGGTACCTACATGCCACATCATAGTGTGGCAAGACAGCAGGCATACCAGAGAAAGCTTGCCTTTTTTTTTTTTTTTTCTTCCAACTCATCTATATTTGTTACAACCTTTTAAAGCAAAATGATTTGGGCACTACGTTGAGAGCTTGCTTTTATAGCAAAGCCGCTCCCATAATAACCCATCAGTTACCTGAATGTATTTATCAATTTATGAGGGCATTGCCTTCATCAGCCAGATCATCAGCCAAAGATCCCACTTCTCAAGACTGCTGTATTGGGAACCAGGTTTCCAACATGAAATTCAGGAGCCAGGGCTGGCGTCGCGGCTCAATAGGCTAATCCTCCGCCTGCGGCAACGGCACACTGGGTTCTAGTCCGGTCGAGGCGCCAGATTCTGTCCCAGTTGCCCCTCTTCCAGGCTGGCTCTCTGCTGTGGCCCGGGAGTGCAGTGGAGGATGGCCCAAGTGCTTGGGCCCTGCACCCCATGGGAGACCAGGAGAAGCACCTGGCTCCTGGCTTCGGATCAGTGCAGTGTGCCAGCCGCAGTGCGCCGGCCATGGCGGCCATTGGAGGGTGAACCAACGGCAAAGGAAGACCTTTCTCTGTCTCTCTCTCTCTCACTGTCTAGCTCTGCCTGTCAAAAAAAGAAAAAAAAAATTCAGGAGCCACACGCAAACCCTACAAGTGGAAGAGGCTTAAGTATTTCTGTGTGGTACACATGCTGTACTAATGTAGAGAATTTTGTCTTTTTCAAGTAATTGTGAGATAAAACAGGCAGTCTTCAGTTTTTTTTTTTTTTTTTAAGATTTATTTATTTATTTATTTGAGAGGTGGAGTTAGAAAGAGAGATCTTCCATCTGCTGATTCACTCCCCAAATGGCTGCAGTGGCTGGAGCTGGGCTGATCCAAAGCCAGGAGCCAGGAGCTTCTTCTGGGTCTCCCACAGTGGTGCAGGGGCCTAAGCACTTGGGGCATCTTCTGCTGCTTTCCCAGGCACATAGCAGAGAGCTGGATTGGAAGGGGAGCAGCCGGGACTCGAACCAGTGCCCATATGGGATGCCGGCACTGCAGGCAGCGGCTTTACCTGCTATGCGACAGTGCTGGCCCCTGTCTTCACCTTTTAAAAGTGTTACTTTGCGGCCCAGTGCCGCGGCTCAATAGGCTAATCCTCCACTTAGCGGCGCCGGCACACTGGGTTCTGGTCCCGGTCGGGGCGCCGGATTCTGTCCCGGTTGCCCCTCTTCCAGGCCAGCTTTCTGCTGTGGCCCGGGTGTGCAGTGGAGGATGGCCCAAGTGCTTGGGCCCTGCACCCACATGGGAGACCAGGAGAAGCACCTGGCTCCTGCCTTCGGATCAGCGCGGTGTGCCGGCCGCGGCGGCTATTGGAGGATGAACCAACGGCAAAGGAAGACCTTTCTCTCTGTTTCTCTCTCACTGTCCACTCTGCCTGTCAAAAAAAAAGTGTTACTTTGCTCATTTTTGTGTACTGTGAAAAGCTACACATAGGTTTCAAATTTGTTTTTGTGGGACTGGCGCTGTGGTATAGTAGGCTAAGCCTCTGCTTGTGGTGCTGGCATCCCATATGGATTCTGGTTCATGTCCTGGCTCCTCCAATTCCATACAGCTCTCTGCTGTGGCTTGGGAAAGCAGTAGAAGATGGTCCAAGTCCTTGGGCCCATGCACCCATGTGGGAGACCTGGAAGAAGCTCCTCACTCCTGGCTTTGTATTGGCCCAGCTATGGCCGTTGCGGCCATTTGGGGAGTGAACCAGTGGATGGAAGACCTTTCTCTCTGCCTATAACTCTACCTATCAAGTAAATAAATAAAATCTTTATTAAAATTTTTTTGCACCAAAATAAATTATTTTTCAATTCTATTTCTGATGAACTTGTGGAAGTACTGTTGTTATTTGAGCTTTTCACCTATAAAGTAATTATACTGTTAGATCTATCTCATAGGGTTTTTTTTTAAATTATTTATTTATTTATTTGAAAGGCAGAATTACAGAGAGGCAGAGGCAGAGAGAGAGAGAGAGAGAGAGAGAGAGAGAGAGAGAAAGAGAGATCTTCCATCTGCTGGTTTGCTCCCCAGATGGCCACAATGGCTGGAGCTGTGCTGATCCGAAGCCAGAAGCCAGGAGCTTCTTCTGGGTCTCCCATGCAGGTGCAGGGGCCCAAGGACTTGGGCCATCTTCTACTGCTTTCCCAGGACATAGCAGAGAGCTGGATCAGAAGTGGAGTAGCCAGGACCAAACTGGCACCCATATGGGATGCCAGCACTTCACGCAGCGGCTTTACCCCTTACACCGCAGCACCGGCCCCCTTTGGGTTGTTGTAAGATCAAGTAAAGTACATATAAGCAGTTGAGCGTGGTGCCCAGTGCATCATAAATATTCCTGGTACCCACAACAGATGGCAGGAGAGCTGGCTGACAAAAAGGACCGAGATGTGTCACCTTCTAAGGAGGAAAGGAAGCGCTCACGGAGCCCTGACAGAGAGCGGGATAGGGACCGGGACCGGAAGTCTTCCCCCGCTAAAGAGCGGAAGCGGCACCGCTCAAGGGATCGACGCCG
Source organism: Oryctolagus cuniculus (assembly GCF_964237555.1). Taxonomy (NCBI): domain Eukaryota; kingdom Metazoa; phylum Chordata; class Mammalia; order Lagomorpha; family Leporidae; genus Oryctolagus; species Oryctolagus cuniculus. The sequence continues at coordinate 52,325,872 of NC_091442.1, read as the reverse complement.
CGGGGGCAGCCGCTCTCGTTCCCGTTCCCGTTCCAAGTCTACAGAGAGGTAAGGAGCCGCCGTCTGTCTGTGACACCGGAAGGGGGTCCATTTCCTGCTGCTTCATCCTTGGTTCTTCTGATGCGTTCAGTATCAGGCATCTCCCTTTTCATGCCCCAGCTGTTGGACTGGCAGGTGTTTTCCGGTTTCCTCCGTGGCCCAGCTCTGAAAGGGACCTTGTAAGAGGAAGATCCAAATAATCCAGGAGAACCATTCACCTGTTCACCCAGCCTGTGGTCTGTTGTTGCCATTACTGCTTAGCAGGACAGCTGGTCTGTAAGGTCCTCTTAGAATTCCCTCACAACTTCCCCAGTTTATAAGACATTTCCATGGGGAGCATAGAGCCTCAAAACTCCCACCAGGGCTGCAGGGAAGCAGGGTGCTCTGGAAATATCAAAAGACTTCCTGAATTTGCTGTCTTCCAGAGAGCGGCGGCACAAAGAACGAGAACGGGATAAGGAGCGAGATCGGAATAAGAAGGACCGAGATCGAGACAAGGATGGGCACCGACGGGACAAGGACCGGAAGCGATCCAGGTACCGAGGGGGTGGGGCTGGGATTTCACGGAGTGCTCCCGCTTCCTCTCTGCATTCTGTGGCTGATCCTGCTTGTAGTGAGTTGAGTGCACACCTGTCTTTCTTAAAAGCACGAACCTATGTGCCAGATGGCCTTGCCCCCACGTTGGAGACCCAGAAGAAGTTCCTGGCTCCTGGCTTCTGTCTGGCCCAGCTCTGGCCATTGCAACCATTCAGGGAGTGAACCAGCAGATGGAAGATCTCTCTCTGTCTCTCCCTATCTCTAACTCTGACTTTAAAATAAATAAATCTTTTAAAAAAAAACACATATCTTTTAAAAGCTCTAACACTTAAATTTTTAAAAAGATTTATTTATTTACTTGAAAGAGAGAGGGAGAGACAGAGACATCTTCCATTGTCTAGTTCACTCCTCAAGTGGCCACAATGGCCAGGGCTGATGCAGGCTGAAGCCAGGAGCTTCATCTGTGTCTCCCATGTGGGTGGAAGGGGCCCTAGCACTTAGGCCATCTTCCATTGCTTTCCCAAGTCATTAGCAAGGAGCTGGATCAGAAATAGAGCAGATACAACCCAAACCTGGTGCCCATATGGGATGCTGGTATCATAGGCAGTGGCTTTACTTGCTGCCCCACAACTCCAGCCCCTTTTATTTCCTTTTTATTTAAGAGGCAAAGACAGAGAGAGGAACGGACAGCGATCTTACCATCTGCTGGTTCATTCCCCAGATGACCACAAGAGCCAGGGCTGGGCTGGGCCAAAGCCAGGTGCCTGGAACTCCATCTGGGTCTCCCACATGGGTGGCAGAGGCCCAAGTGCTTGAGCAGCTGTCTTCCAGAAGTCAGGACATGCATTAGCAGGACGCTGGGTCAGAAACGGACTCAATCCGGGCACTGTGGTGTAGCTGCAGATGTCCCAAGTGACGACCTCACTGCTGCACCCAACGCAGGCCCTGGGTGTCTTCTTCAGAGAGTGTAATAGTTAGTGAAGTCACAGTACTGTGAGGCTCAACTTGTTCTTAGAATTTAGAAAGTAATTTGAAACGCTTGCCAGCCCATAGAGTGTTCCTTTAGGTCCATTGGCCCACTCAGTTTCCTACCAGGATATATGTTTGTTGGAATAGTTTAGTGTCCTTGAGCCTTGATCTCTCTGCTCTGGAAACTTTCCATGTGAGGTTCTATTTTTTATTTTTTTTAAGATTTATTTATTTATTTGAAAGAGTTAGGAGGAGAGGGAGAGAGAGAGAGAGAGAGAGAGGGAGAGAGAGGTAGAGGTCTTCCATCCACTGGTTTACTCTCCAACTGGCCATATGGCCGGAGCTGTGCGATCTGAAGCCAGGAGCCAGGAGCTTCTTCTGGGTCTCCCACACGAGTGCAGGGGCCCAAGGACTTGGGCCATCTTCTACTGCTTTCCCAGGCCATAGCAGAGAGCTGGATTGGAAGTGGAGCAGCAGGGACTCGAACCGGCGCCTGTATGGGATGCGGGCACTGCAGGTGGCAGCCTTGCCCACTACGCCACAGTGCCGGCCTCCTTGTGAGGTTCTGAACAGACCAGACTGAGCATGCCACACAGTCAGTGGAGTTGCCTGAGACTTTTGCAGTCTGTGGGCACTGCTGTGTGTATACATAGTATCTTCTTGGCTTCTGGGGTAGTCTTGGAGGTTAAATTCGCTGTATATTATAAAGCTGAGGCGGCTTTCCTAACCCTGCAGCTGCTGTGTGGAGGCACTGTTTGGATGTCAGTAGTGAAGGGCGACTTCCTGGGAGAGTTTTAGGCTCAGGAAAGAGGAGTCAGGTAGAACGGGGCCAGTGTGGTGAGTCTCGGAGAGCTTCCCTCCTGTTTTGGGGCTCAGCCTAAACCTCATCCAGGACCTGGGAAAGACAGCAGTATGGACCCTTCCTGTTCCCTTTCCTTAAAGCTTATCTCCTGGCCGAGGAAAAGATTTTAAATCTCGGAAAGACAGAGACTCTAAGAAGGATGACGAGGATGAGCACGGTGATAAGAGGCCTAAGGTAAGGAGGAGGAAGGTCTTTGCAGCCTCTCACTCCAGCCCTGCTTCCTGGATCTCGTGCGGCAGGGAGCCTTCAGGGACTGAAGTCCTGTGTTTCATCTGCAGGTGCAGCCACTATCCCTGGAGGAACTTCTGGCCAAGAAGAAGGCTGAGGAAGAAGCTGAGGCCAAGGTGAGAGCTTGGGAACGTGGGGTGCCCTAAACAAATACCACGGGAACAGCAGCAGGGTTTCATGTCCCAGTTCTGGCGACCAACTTGGCGCCGGGAATGAAGGTGTCAGCGGGATTGTTTCTTCTGAGGCCCTGCCCTTAGCTCGTGGTCTGCTCTCTCTTCCTCCGTCTTTACCTCGCCCTCTGTCTGTGCACGCGTGCACCTGCTGTCTCCCTGGGTGTCCACATTTGCTCTTCTAAGGATGCCAGCCATCCTGGATTGCCCCCCAGTGACCTCATTGTAACCCAGTCACCTTCCTAAAGGCCTTGTCTCCAAGCCGCTACATCTTGGAGTACAGCGTTTAGGGTTTCAACATATGAATTTGGGGTGGGGCTGGGTTGGGGGGAGACATAGTTTAGGTCGTAGTCAGATCTGAGGCCTGTTTCTGTTTTCCTTAGTAGGTGTAATGCCTGAGAGCGCATTTGTGGGCTCCCAGCTGTGCTATGATTGTGCATATACCTTGCTCCCAGATTCTGATCAGTGACGTGGCTGTCCCCTGCTCCAAGATCCTCTGTTTATAATCCCAATCTGTTTTATAGCCCAAGTTCCTCTCCAAAGCCGAGCGAGAGGCCGAAGCTCTGAAGCGGCGGCAGCAGGAGGTGGAAGAGCGGCAGCGGGTGCTTGAAGAGGAGAGGAAGAAAAGGAAACAGTTCCAGGACTTGGGCCGCAAGATGTTGGGTTTGTTTTTCCACCCTGTGCCTGCCCTAGTTATGGGGTAGGAAGGAGGTATATGGGATTGTGGTGTCAATCAGGACACTGCACTGGAGTTTGGGTGAGGGGAGATGGGGGGAGGTTGGAAGAAAAGCCGCTCTCTGTTACAGCTTCATGTTTTCTGTGCTCTCAGTGTGCCCCTTGTTTTTCCCCTTGGCACCCCTTGTCTGGGTCCCCTCCCTTCCCTCTCCCTTTTCTCTCTTACTGAACTCCTCTGCAGTGTTTCTTCCTTTGGCCTGCAGAAGACCCTCAGGAACGGGAGCGTCGGGAACGCAGGGAGAGGATGGAGCGGGAGACCAACGGGAACGAGGATGAGGAGGGGCGGCAGAAGATTCGGGAAGAGAAGGACAAGAGCAAGGAGTTGCATGCTATTAAGGTGCAGGCTCCCACCACCAAATAACAAGATGTAGTGACTTGGCTGTTCTGATCTCTGCGTGTGCCACATGGGCCTTGAGGTTGATAGGCGTGGTGCTGTCTCCCCGGACAGGAGCGTTACCTGGGCGGCATCAAAAAGCGGCGCCGAACGAGGCATCTCAATGACCGCAAGTTTGTGTTCGAGTGGGATGCATCCGAGGACACATCCATCGACTACAACCCTCTGTGAGTAGCTTCGACCAGGCCGTCCTAGAGAGAGCCAGGGACTGCGAGGTAGAAGTTAGCTCATGGAGGGTGGGAAAATTGGTGGGCCGTTACTCAGCCAGCCCTAAGAGTGAGGAAGCACCCTGGCTAGGAAGGAGAGCTGTGGCAGGTTGGTAATTAGCCTCCTGCTGCTGTAACAGCCCCTTCTCTCTTTTTTTGCTTCCTCTGGCTCAATCCCAGGTACAAAGAACGGCACCAGGTGCAGTTGCTAGGGCGAGGCTTCATTGCAGGCATTGACCTAAAGCAGCAGAAGCGGGAACAGTCACGTTTCTATGGAGACCTGATGGAGAAGAGGCGAACGCTGGAAGAAAAGGAGCAGGAGGAGTGAGTGATCGGGGCTGGGGCAGGGGGGCTGAACCCAAAGTCTCTGCAGAAAGCAGTTGGTGGGCGCTGAGGCCACTCCCTCCGTGGGTGCCCCCCAGGGCAAGACTCCGCAAGCTTCGCAAGAAGGAAGCCAAGCAGCGCTGGGATGATCGCCATTGGTCCCAGAAGAAGTTGGACGAGATGACGGACAGGGACTGGCGGATCTTCCGCGAGGACTACAGCATCACCACCAAAGGCGGCAAGATTCCCAACCCCATCCGATCTTGGAAAGACTCTTCTTTGCCGCCTCACATCCTGGAGGTCATTGATAAGTGCGGCTACAAGGTGAGGAGGCGCAGTTGTGTCCTTACTTTCTAGGGAATGCTGACTCAGTTTGGGAATAGAGGTCGCTGGTCCTTGACTGTTTGGTGCCTCCTCTGCCAGTCGGCGCCACAGTGGCTTTGTCTGTCCCTCCTTGGTGCAAGTGTTGGCCTTCAGTGTGTGTTTTTTCTTGGGTCCTCATTCTTTTGAACTGTGTGCTAAAATATGTCAGTGGTAGTGGTAGCCTGGGCAGTGTAATTCTGCCTGTACCCATTTCTTTCCTCCTGGGTCACTGCAGGAACCGACACCTATCCAGCGTCAGGCAATTCCCATTGGGCTGCAGAATCGCGACATCATTGGTGTCGCTGAGACGGGCAGTGGCAAGACGGCAGCTTTCCTCATCCCGTTGCTGGTCTGGATCACCACGCTTCCCAAAATTGACAGGTGGGCTCAGTTGGCACCAGTTGGAGCGGGCTTTGGTGGATAGGAAAGGTGAAAGTCAAAAGTGGGGTTGAGTTTTAAGTCGGTTACCAACAAGCTCCCTTCTTTATTCTGGGTCTGATATTAGGGAATAAGTGCATCACGATTTCAAAGAAGGGATGCTTCTGTTGCGGGCAGGGACCACTCCCTGGAGAACTTCCCTATCCTGGAGTCTCTTGAGTTTGGAGAGGGATTATTGGCATCCTTTTCTCACCGCCTCCCCATGTCCATAGCCACCCTTAAGAGTGACCATATCTTCCTCTGTGAGTGGGTAAGAACCAAAGCTGACGAAGCTGTGGGGTGCCGCATTTACCACAGGATCGAAGAGTCGGACCAGGGCCCTTACGCCATCATCCTGGCTCCCACCCGCGAACTGGCTCAGCAGATCGAGGAGGAGACTATCAAGTTTGGGAAGCCCCTGGGCATCCGCACCGTGGCTGTCATTGGTGGCATCTCCAGGGAGGACCAGGGCTTCCGGCTGCGCATGGGCTGCGAGGTTTGTTTCCCTGGACAGCAGCCAGTCAGCTAGTCTGGAAATCTCTGTTCTGAGGCTCTGTTTCTGGTTTCTAGAATATATGTGCAGTAAAAATTCAGGAAGGGCCTGAGGTATATTTATATATATAAAACAGCCCATATATATATGGGCTATTTTTTTTTATTTTATTTTATTCTATTTATTTGAAAGGCAGAGTGACAGAGGGAGACAAATAGATCTTCCATCTGGTGGTTCATTCCCCAAATGCCACAACAGCCAGCTTTGGCCCAGTCTGGAGCCAGGCATTCCATCTGGGTCTCCCACGTGGGTAGTAGGGGCCCAGGTACCTATGCCGTCATCTGCTGCTTTCCCAGGCACATGAGCAGGAGGATAGATCAGAAGCGGAACAGCTGGGACCTGAACCGGCGCTCTGATGTGCTATCACGGCGTTGCAAATGGCAGCTTAACTTGCTGTGCCACAGTGTCTGCCCCTGTGTGCCGTTATTTACCAAGAGCTCATGCAACAGGGATTATGTTGCATACGGTATATATTGTATAAGCTCATTAATTTTCACAGTGACCATATTGGAGTAGGTAATGGTATCTCCCAGCTCCTCTATAAATGTTAAAAATTTGCCCAGACTGACACGTGGCTGGCAGGCAGTGGGTGGAGCTGAGATTCTCTTCCAAAGCCTGTGCTCTCAAGTACAGTACTCTCAAGTCAGTGACCGCGTTGCCGTCTCGGGAAGAGGGACAAGAGTTTTTTACAAGAAGTCTGCCTGTAGGAATTAAGTCTTCTGCAGACTTCTGAGTGTAATTCCTTTGTTTAGCCCCTCTCTGTGACATCTGTTAGCTTCTCTCCTTTCTAAGAAATTTCCTTCTGATGTTACCGCCTCTGCCTAACCCCTGGGCTTTACCCAGAGACCTCATGCATCCTTGAGAAGTCTAAGAGAGCCAGCGAGTGCGCGCTGTCCTACCAGTTCTCAGGAGCGTTCGCTGGCAAACATGCTTCGCAACCGTGGTCCCCATTCCTTGGCCCTGGCGATCTGCTGCTTAACCGAGTGGCTGGCTCACTTCCGGGAGAAGCAGGGGATGCCTGCCGGGGCCATATATGATTACACTGTACCCCCCAGATTGTGATTGCTACCCCGGGACGTCTGATTGATGTGCTGGAGAACCGCTACCTGGTGCTGAGCCGCTGTACCTATGTGGTTCTGGATGAGGCAGATCGGATGATTGACATGGGCTTTGAGCCGGACGTCCAGAAGATCCTGGAACACATGCCCGTCAGCAACCAGAAGCCAGACACCGACGAGGCGGAGGACCCCGAGAAGATGCTGGCCAACTTCGAGTCAGGAAAACATAAGTACCGCCAAGTAAGGCTGCTTCCCTAACGGGAAAGCTGGGCAGCTGCCCACAGATGCTCCTTGGCCCCCTTGCCTCAGGTGGGCCCAGAGTACTTGTTTTCAGAATGGTTAGATGTTCCTAGGTGCAGTCCTCGGACAGGTCTAGGGGTGGCACCATTGAGCTTACCCCGGAAGAATGAGTCTCAGGGACCCAGAGCACAGGTGCCGGCAGCTGCTCTTAGGCCCTCTGCCCTGAAGAACGGTGCGGGGCAAAGACGAGAGGGCAAAGGACACAATATCCTAAGGCAGGGGTTACTGTAAGAGACAGAGAGCTCCCATCCAGGGTTCAGTCCCCAGATGCCCCCCACGATGGGGGTTGTGCTGTGCTAAAGCTGGGAGCCAGGAACTCAATCCAGGTTTTCCACAGGAATAGCAGGGGCCACTTGCTGCCTCTCGGGGTCTGCATTAGAAGGAGGTAGAGCCACACTCGGGCACTCCAGTAACGAATGCGGGCATCCCGGGTGGCATCTTAACTGCTGTACCACCTGCTGGCTTCCCTCGTTTTAGCTTGCCTCGCCTGGGTTAGGCTGCCTGCAGACATGGTCGGGTATGCCGGCTGGGGCCCAGAGCTGAGCCTCCTGTTTCCACAGACAGTCATGTTCACGGCCACCATGCCCCCAGCCGTGGAGCGTCTGGCCAGGAGCTATCTTCGGCGACCTGCTGTGGTGTACATTGGCTCTGCCGGCAAGCCCCACGAGCGGGTGGAACAGAAGGTCTTCCTCATGTCTGAGTCAGAGAAGAGGTACGGAGACAGCTGACCTGGGGGCAACCAGGTTGAGAGGGAACTTCCTGCAGGGCCGTGTCGAGGAGCTGCTCTCCAGGACGCCAAGGGCCTTGCTGATCCTCAGCTCCTGTTCTTGGGTCAGGGGCGGGCACTTCGCTGGCGTGGCTGCTGCATCACATCTCATCTTTCCTCTCGTGCCCCTTTCCCCAGGAAGAAGCTGTTGGCAATCCTGGAGCAAGGCTTTGACCCGCCCATCATCATTTTTGTCAACCAGAAGAAGGGTTGCGATGTGCTGGCCAAATCCCTGGAGAAGATGGGGGTATGTCTGGCAGGGGAGAGCAGAGGGCGGCCTGCAAAGACCACCAATGACACTAGAGGGGTCCTCAGGGCCTGGGCTTTCAGTCCCACTCAGGGCCAGAGGGACATGGAGGACCCTGTCCGTTCCAGCAGCAGCAGCCAACGCTGCCTGGGGTCTTCATCCATGAGAGATGGGCCCCGCATTCTGACAGAGTCTGGGCACGTGGAACAGAGCAAGCCAAAGCAGTGTCTGCAGATGTTTGGGAAGGGATGTGATGGTGTCAGCGGGGCAGCGTTGCTAACCATGTCCGCTATTGCTGGCGCTGGGGCTTGAAGGAAGGGTGCATCCTCGCCACCCTGCTCTTATCTCCCTGAACTTCTACCCTGATCTCCGTCTGATTCTCTCCCCAGTCCTTCTCAGCTGTCTGACTCCCTGTCTCACCCCAGATGGCTTTGTCCTTGTCCTTACCCTGTCTGTCCCCGCCGCCCCCCACTGGTGTCTGCCCCCACTTTCCTGAGCTCATCTGTTTCCTCCTCCCTCTCAGGAGCCCTTATTCTTTCCCTCTCTCCTGCCCTGCCACCCCCCGCCCCGCCCTCCCCATCTGTCTCCGTCCTTTCTTGGATGTCTTCTCATGCTCCCGTTGCTGGCTCTTCACCCCACTGTTGTCTCCCAACAGTACAATGCGTGTACATTGCATGGTGGAAAAGGCCAGGAACAGCGAGAGTTCGCTCTGTCCAACCTCAAGGCCGGTGCCAAGGATATTTTGGTGGCTACCGATGTGGCTGGTCGTGGTATCGACATCCAAGATGTATCTATGGTTGTCAACTACGATATGGCCAAAAATATTGAAGGTAAGTGGGGGAAATTAGGTAAGTGGGGGGAATTAGGACTCCTTGCCACTTCCCACGCAAAGTCACGGTGCCACCCTGGGGAGACCACTGCTGCCATCTCTCACGGCTCCAAGTCTGGAGTCACTTGTTCAGTGGGCAGAGCTCTGGCACTTTACCTTACCTGGACTTGTCCAGCCTCTGTGGTAGAGGTGTGGGGAGGGAGGAAGCTGGGCGGCTGTTGGTGTGGCCGGATGTGGTGCAGTGGTTGACCACAGCCAGCCGTGGGAACAGGGAGATGGGTACCCGTGGGAAAGCGCCACAGGTGCTTTTGGTCAGGCAGTGCAGGGCACACTCAGTGCTGGGGAGGGGGCGGCCTTAGAAGTGGAGACTGAGGGGCGCCCCTCCTGTTCCCCAGATTACATCCACCGCATCGGCCGCACTGGGCGAGCAGGCAAGAGTGGCGTGGCCATCACCTTCCTCACCAAAGAGGACTCCGCTGTGTTCTATGAGCTGAAGCAGGCCATCCTGGAAAGCCCAGTGTCTTCCTGTCCACCCGAGCTGGCCAACCACCCAGATGCCCAGCACAAGCCAGGCACCATCCTCACCAAGAAGCGCCGGGAAGAGACCATCTTTGCCTGACACAGCACTCTTCCCGTAGGCCTAAGGGCATGAGCCGAAGCTGCCGGGTGCCTCCTATCCCTCTCTCCAGACTCTTAACCCTGGGTCCTGGCAGCTTGGGTGACAGTCAGACCGCCTGGCCCAGACCTCCACTCTGGAGGCCTGAGCATGGTGTTGCAAGAGGGGAGGAAGTCACCACCGGTGTGGCCCTGCTCTGCCCCTCCGGGGGCCTTTGTGATTGTTCTGGGCTGTCCGCTCACGCCAGGTCATGGGGGCAGCAGTGGGCACTACCCATCCCTGCCCCTTGTCCTGGGTGAGAGCCTGGCTGCCTGGCTGGGCCCTCCTTTGGCACAGGTGGGACTGTGACTGGAAGCTGCAGCAGCGTCATGGCCCTAGATGACCCGGGGAGGGGGTTGGGGGGTTCTGGCACGGTGAGGACTGTGGAGCTCGGACTCTCATCTTGACAGCTGCTTCCCCACTTGGATTCTAGAGCAAGTTGAGAGCCTTTGGGACTGCATGTCCCCAGGCCCAGGGGTGCTGTGCACTCCAGGCATTCCTCCCCCAGGGAATTTTTAGTAGATGTGGGGACAGGGTGAGCTGGCTGTGTTCATCTTTAAGTCACTGAGTGAAGTTTCTGTTTTCTATTCTCTGAGAAGATGAGTTTGTATGTTCTGAGAATAAATATGGGAATATTAAGGTTGTGTCTAGTTTTAGCCGATTCTCCCTGCCACCACACAGGACAGGAGAACCGGGTCTTTGCCAGCAGTCATACGTCTACAGGTGTAGAAGCCGGGGCAAGCCGGTCTTGCCGCAGCCTCACACACATCTCAGAGCTTTTGCTTATTGGCTCTCCAGGGGCTGGGGCTACTGCTCACTGAAGAGACAGGTGCCAGAGGCATCACGGTGCTGAGCAGGGCCCAGTTGAGGGAGGTCTTGAGAGGGCTGTGGTCCCCTTCCTACCTCCCTGCCCCCCAACCATTAGTATGCTCTTCCTTAGTCCTCAGAAAGAGCTTGGCAAGTCCATGGAATTCAAGTTCCAGCTATGTCCAGGGCTTTTTTTTTGGCCTGAGGCAGGGACAGTGGAAAGCTGTGACTAAGCCTCTTCCCCACCTCGCAGAACCGGCATCTTGGAGTCCCTCCAGATACCCGGCCATGAGGTGTGGAGGGGGTGCTGGGGACTACAGTGCCTCCCCCAGCCCTGCCTCTCAGCTCTCAGTGGCTCCTTGGAGAGAGAAGCGAGACCAGAATACTCTACCTGGCCACACTGGAACAGAACATGGCTACCTGTGCAAACAGAACAGAAGGCTGGCGGACTGTGCATGGTGTTTTATTCGTGATGACAGCAAGGTTGGGCAGGGTCTCGTGGAGCATGCTCTGAAGGTCACACACAAGAGCCAGAAGGCAAGGATAGGGGTAGACAGGGCCTCGGGGGCTGTCCACTGTGTCCCCATTGCTCCCTACTCAGCCCTAACCTAGCAAGCAGCAGCTGTGAGTCAGGGAGAAAAGCCTGGAGCCCCGGTCTCCCAGGAGCCATGAAAGGCGAGGACAGAAATGACGGGATGCGAGGGCGAAGGAATGAGGATGGCAGGGAGGCCCCCAAAGCTGTTGTTAACGTCTTCTGCTACCCAAGCCTGCCCGCCCTCCACAAGCCGCAGTCCAGTCCAGGCCGGCCCCGTCTGCTCTCAGCCGGACCACGCTCCTGGTCCCTGGTCCTGACAGGTATCGAGAAGCTTCCAGGTAGGGTGGGGAGAGGCCTTTCCTCCAAGAGCATCTGCCGTGACGTCTTTCTCGGGCCCCAGCCTAGCCTGCCTGCCGCTCCAGTCTCAGATGTGGAGGCCCCCGGCCCCAGCTGACGGGAGTGCCACCTGTCTGGCTCTGATTGTCTCATGTCTTGTGTGTGGCAGTGAGGTGAGAGTGGAGGCCTTTGGACCCCCGAGTCCCTTGACTGTTAGGACTTGTGCCTGCTCAGGAACCTTGTGTCCTCGTGCCATGGTGCCCATACCCCAGCCTCTTGTCACTCTGAGGCGGCTCCCTTCCCTGAGAGGTGGGAAGGCCCCTGCTAAGGAGATCCTGGCCTGAGGGTGCTGCCCAGAGGGGCAACTTGTTGTGCAGGAGAGGAAGGTGCCAGGGGTGCAGCACACACAGCTAGTACCTGGAATGGGAGCCTGGGGCGAGGTGTGGGGGGGTGGTCACTGTGCCCAGGAGGGAGAGGGACCCCTGCTTCTCCCATAACCTTGGGAGCTGGGGCCGGGCAGGGGGTTGTGGGGGCTGAGCCTAGCGCCAGCCTAATGCCAGTCTAACTCCGGCCTGCTTGGAGTGGGTACCCCAGCTAGGTGTGCCTGTGCCCGCTAGGGTGGGAACATCAGGAGGCTGTCAGTAGCTATCCTTGGGCCAAGGCCGATTGCGCTGCCAGTTCCGGTCATTGTGGTTGTGCTCCGAGTCCTGGGCGAGGAGCCGGTCTTGGGGGTCGTGCCCGTTAGCACTGGGCAGCCCCGAGGTGTGTTGTCGGTGAGGCTGGTACAGGTCCTGGTAGGCGTCCGCATAGTCTTCCTCCAGGTGGCGTGAGCTCCGCTGGGAGGACCCCGTCCAGGCCTCGTCTGAGGGCATCAGGCTGTCCCGCTCCAGGGGTGAGTGCTCCTCGCCACGCTCCCCCAGCAGCTGCTGGCTCTGGGGGCCACACAACAGCTCTCAGGGAGGCAGCACACACCTTGAAGGCCTTGGCCTGCCTTCCACCTCTGGCAGGGCGAGGGATTTGGCCCCCCACCCCCACTCAACTCTCAATTCCCAGGAACGGGAAACCCTGCGAGGAAGCATGGCTCCTCATCAGAGTCGGAAACCTGGAGCCATGGCTCCGGCAACATTGAGACTCTGCCTTCAAAACCATGGTGGGTGGTAAGGGGAAGACTATCAAAACTGTGTATCTCCTGACCCCTAGAAAGTGCATCTCTGACCACCCAGGAGGTTGATTTATTCCCTCTCTCCTCAGGAGGCTCCTGGGCCCATCTGCACTGGCTCTGTCCAGCAGAGCTGATAGTTCTGCAGGCCTGTGGCCTTCTGAAGGGGAGGCCTTCTCTGGTGGCGGGGCCGAGCCAGCTAGAACTGCTTACCTGGAGTCCAGGGATGGCACTGGGGGGGCCCAGGAGCCCAGGCCCGGGGGCTGGGTGGTGGGTGGCCCGCCAGTACACCTCGAGGTACTCGGCCAAGTGTTCACAGGCATCTTCCAGCTGGTTCTCATCCAGGATCACATCAAATGACTCCTAGGCAGGCAGGGAGGGAGGGAGGGAGACTCCTGGCATCCCCATTGGCAGCCACACCCCCACCCCTGCCATCCCCCGTGATCCCTGTGGAAGAGCGGGCCCAGGAGCAGCCGGCCCGGGCACTCACTGGTGGACACTGCACCAGCTTGTCATACGCCATCATTTGTACTGTCAGGTGCTTCATCTGTGACTTTCCCCGGGAGCGGATGAGACGTTGGAGGACCTGGGGGAGGAACAGGGGCAGGTAGAACTAGGCCTGGAGTGTCCCCCATACACACTGATGCAGCCTCGGTAGCAGGTGCAGAGGCCTCAATGGTGATAAGCAGCTGCCCTAGGCAGGTGTGCCACGTTCCAGGGGGCAGCCCTGTGGACCCCTGTTGCCTCCCCCCATTGCAGACCCTACCTTCGGTGAAGAGACTTTGACAAAGACGATGATGGGAGCCAGCGAGGTCTTGGCCAGCTGTGCTGGGTGGTTGATGGTGTCGGCATCCAGCACCACCAGCTGCAGGGATTTGGCCAGCTCGAAAATGCGCTCAATCTCACTCTGTACTTCGGCTGAGGGGGGGGAGGAGGCAGCCGGGCTCACAGGGGGCTCTGGGGGCTTCCAGGGGGTGCATGGGAAGGAACTGGAGGGAGAGGGAGAGGGCATGGGGTAGGTGGTGGGCTTTTGCTGATCCCCAGGGCAGGGAGGGAGCTGGGCGGAAAGACAAGGAGGAGGGGGAGGCAGGTGAGGGGCGGGAGATGCCTGGCTCTCACCGATGCTGGAGCGGGCAGAGGAGCGCTCAATGATGGTCCTCTTGCCAGGATTGTTGAGCACGGATCGCTTGGCCAGGGAGAGGTCAGCGGTGACACGGGTGATGGAGATCCTGGTGGAGGGGAGGGGTGAGGGTGGAGCGGAAGCGCAGGCCACCTCTGACCCCGGAGCCCACCCACTCCAACACATGCCACAGGCCCCCGGAAGGAGGGCAGCAAGCTTCTGCCAGATCCTCCCAGCACCTGGGCTGGGGCAGCTTACCTGCCATCGAACCTATGTTTGAGGAAGTCGAAGAGGGCCTTTTGCATCATGTCTGTGACCTGGGACGGGGAGGACAGGGCCACATTAGGAAAAGCCACACCCCCTCCAGGGCGGGGCGGTGTGAGCAGCCCTTTCCATTGCCTCCCCCCACCCTGCCCCGCCCCGCCCCTGATGGCGACCCTCTGGGGTCAGGGGTCTCCTCTCACCTCGTAGCCTTTCAGGGAGGGCCCCACCAGCACCACAGGCCGCATGGAGGGCACCACATCGTACGGGGGAACGTGTTCTGCCTGCAGAATGGACAATCCCACAACATCACGGCCCCAGACCTGCCTGGTGCCTGGTGAGTGACTGAGGGCAGAAGTTCTGGGCTCCCTCCCTTCTCCGCTCTGCCCCTCCAGCTGTGACTGCCCAGAGCCCTAAGCCGTGAGCCCCCAGCCCAGGCCCCTTCCTCCACTCACCTGCTTTTGCTTCTGCTTGGCTTTTTGGAAAAGGAAATAAGAGATTAAAGTTGGTGAAGGGGGGAATGGGCCCTGAGGGGGGCGAGGGAGTGGCAGCCCCTTCCCCAGGGAGACAGCGGGCTCCTCCCAGCTCTCTCAGTCCCCTCCGCCAGCCCCTTCCCCAGCAGCTCACTGGAGAGACTCCTTTTGCCCACCTACCCAAGACAGGTGGGGTGGGGGGCAGCTACCTAGAGATGGAGGAGGGGAGCGTCGGTTGCCAATGTCACTCAGGCTAGAAGGGTTTCCAGATCTCCTGAGTGGAGAGAGAGCAAGGGAGAGAGAATGCATCAGTGTGTGTGTGTGCAAGTGTGTGCGCACATGTGTGTGTGTTCTAAACAACATTTAATAGTTGCCCAAACTTCCATATGCTTTAGTGAGAGAGGTGTATGTGTGATGCGTGTGCGTTTCTTTGTGTGGTGTAAACACATGGAGCTGGGGATGAGTGCATGCATTTGATACAGATGTGATATATATGTGTGTGTTTTGGGGGTGATACGTTTATATGCTCATGGGTCAGCCTGGCTCTCACCTGGCTTTCTGCTCCTGTTTCAGCCGGATGCTCTCCAGGCGCTGGGGGCTGGGGATGAAGGCGATGTCCCCGCCCTCTTTGACTAACCGCCCGATCCACCAGTCATTGCTGTACTTCTGGGGAGGGGGTGGACAGGAAGGGGTGGTGAGAGGGGTGGGCCCAGGGCTCAAGGCAGCTCTTCCCTGGGAAGGAGGCTGGGAGGTCTGAGAAAGGTGGCAGCCAGTTTGGAGCCTGAGCCACCAGGATTTCGGGATGAGGCACCCCAGCAGTCACAGGGGACTTCAGGGGCTGCTAACACAGCTGCTCACTCTACAGCTCTGGGGACTGTGGTCTGAGACAGGCGCGGGGTGGGGGAGGGGAACACCAGGGCCCAAGGTGTGTGTGGATAGTGGGCTCAGTCACCTCTTTAATATGCAGAAAGTCTTTGGCCTCAAAGTTGATACCCGAGCCCTGGACTGGGCACTCCTCATCCAGCACACCGCAGTAGCTGACATTGGTCCTCACGGCAAACGCCACCGGTTTGTGCTGGAGAATTCGGCCACAGGAATGCAAGTGAGAGGCGTCTCTGAGCACCCAGCCAGCTTCAGTGTCCCCCACCCCGCCCCACATCCTCTTCCAAGCTGCCTGATGCCCCTGGGAGCTCAAGCCCCGGGATGGGTTCCTTCCCTCCTCCCCCAGCTGGCTTCCTGGATTGCCCCACCCTGCCCAGAGGTATACCTTGGCCCTTTCCAGCTGCTGCTGAGCCTGGCTCTCCACCTCGCGCCGGGCACTCTCCCGGTCCTCCTCCAGGGAGACGTCCGAATCCAGAGATGGACGGCTGGTATAGGAGTCGGCTGAACCCTGGGGAAGGAGAGAGGCGAGACTCCGGGACTTAGGCCTGCAGGCTTCCTAACTCTGGGGTGCCACCTCCTAGGGGTGACTGGACTCCTAGAGTTCTTCCGGCCCCTGGAAGGACCCCCAGGTCCCCAAGGCTGCAGGAAAGATGGTGCAATCTACGAATGCAAAGATCGGGGCCCCTCCTCCTCCAAGCCTAAGACCATCTTTGAACACACTCCACGTCTCTCCTTCCTCTCTCATTTCCCCACCACGTGCTCTGAGGCAGATGTACTGAAAACATGATATATTGGAGATAGTTCTGAATCCAGGATTCGCAGCCTATCATTCATGCCAGCCTCCAAAGCTGCACTCCCAGGCACATGAAATAGACAGTCACCCCCTCCATCCCACTTCCCTCCTCCAACAAGACTCCAAAGGCCCCCGCCCTTCCAGGGTGAGGAGAAGTAAAGACTAGGGCATTGGTACCTCCTGGAACTCACTGCCCTTTCTGTTCTCCCTACCCCCACGAACATTCTTTCCTTTTACACCTGCTGGGGTAACCGGGTCAGGTGTTAGCAGCGAATAAGACACAGACCGTGAGGCAACACAAAGCTATCTTCTCGCCAGGGGACACCAGTGCCAGGTTGGTGCCAGGCAACCCAGCCGAGGACCAGGACCCTGGGGATGTGGGGAGGGGGAGTCTTTGTAATGTCAGCAAGGCGAGTCCCAGAGTCCTGCCCATAGGCAGGGTCTGTGGGTGATGAGGGTACATTTGGAGGTTGGCAGGGTTTATGTGTGTGTTTGTGTGTGCCATGTCTGAGGCCATGAGGGAGAGACACTAAAGAGCAAGAGAAGCCGGGCTTGGAGGCAAGAGGCTGGAATTTACATCGTCTGGGTTTTTCCCTCTGCCCAGAGAAAAGGGAATTTTGTGTTTTCTGCTTCAGTGCTGCACACACACACCCCCACCCCTCAGCTATGAGCAGAAGCCTAAAGTGATTCTTCCCTTAATTCTAGGATGCTGGTAGCAGAGAAAGCAGGAAACTAGATAAAGGGTTCCTGCGTCCGTGCATGTGTGTGCACGTGTGTGTGTGTGTATTGGTGTGTGTGTAGGGGAAGGGGTTCTGGCATATTCTCAGGGTGAGCACCACTCCCACAAGGCTACTGTGCATGATGATTTTCTGGGAGGGGGGGGCAGAGGCCAGACTCTCAGGGGAGAAGGCAAAACTGCACATCTGCTGCCCATAACGTTCTCTGCCCCAGCCCAACCCTAGGTGAGAGAGCTGGAGGCACGGCAGGCCCTCGAGCCTAAATGATGGTGTGGAGCAGACCAAAGATGTGAAGATTGCATAGAGGGGCAGGGAGGGGCGGTCTTTAATTTTATAGATGAGTAGAGCGTGCTTGCGGCTGTCCATCTTTCCTGAGAACAAAATAAGACTGGTCTGGCAGCGGGACAGAAAGACGCTGTGCTGAAACCGCTGGATGTGGTGGAAGACCCCCTTCCAGGGCTCTCAGGACACGCGAAACAGCTCTGTGGGCCACGCTGAATTGGACAGTGGCCAGCAGGCTGGGAGGCAGAGGCAGGACGGCCACTCACTTTGGCGCCTAAACATCGGAGACTGCAGACGCCCAGCAGGTGCTGGGCGAGGAGCCTCGGCTTTCCTTCTGCTGTAGGGCTCTCAGCCTAACTGGGTAACTTTAGTGCAGGGTGCGTCTGGCTTACCTGACCTCTCACCTTCCAGTGGCAATCACAGGAGCTCTCCCGACAAGTTTCGGAGTTATACTCAGAAGGGACTCCTCCATCCATGATTCCACTCCCAAATCCTCAAGGCTCACCCACCTCTCACGCTATGCTATGGCCAGGGCTGCGTAGCAAACCCATTCTTGCATCTTTTACCTCTGCTCTACCCCACTACGGCAAAACAGCCAAAGGCTCAGCACTTTGGAGCTGTCAGAAGTTGGCACGGGTGGTGCCCCCCTTGCCTGGTGAGTGTGTGGGCAGGCTGCAGCTCCTCTCGCCTGGCACGGGGGAAGAAGAGGAGGGAGATGAGCCGGTGGATTTATTTAGAGACTGATCTCCCTCCTACTGCTTCAGAGGGGGCCTCAGGGAGAGAGCAAGGAGCCAGGAGAGAGGAGGCGAAGTGGCGGGGAGGGGGGAAGAGGGTGATCCAGGACGCTGAGACAGCTGGGAAGGCAGCAGGCTCACCCTCAGACAGCCGTCCACGTGTCTATCTTGTCCCGTGAAGGCCCTCGAGCCCTACAGAGAGCTCACTTTGGCACCCTGGGCTGTGCCAGCTGTCCCCTTCAAGTGTCAGAGAGAAGTGTCCACCAGAGCCTTGCACTGCAGCTGCTGTGCAATCAGCCCCAGAGGTCCCCCTGGGAGAACCGGCCCCAGGAGCAGTCAGGTCCCAGGCAAGGACTGCCAGCTCTGCCAGCTCTGCCCCTTAGCAACTCATCCATCCTGGGCTTGGAGGCAAGAGAAGGCTGGAGGCTTGAAGAGGCAGGCTGCGGCCCACGACCACCAGCACCTCTCCCAGGAGGTGCTGTGGCAGGGTTGGCAGCTCCAAGGGGGGCTTAGAAGCTGCCCCACTCTGGGCCCTATCTTTCCAGGCACTCTCCCTGAGCTCCGGGAATCACTGCCTAATGAGCTGATTTGTCTCAGTGGGTCAGGAGATAAAAGCAAAGAAGAGAATTAAATATTTATCGGCTGCCTGATTTCTCTGAGCCAAGAGAGCTTCCTATCCAAGCCCCGGGCCCCCTCCAGCCCCTCTGGCCTCACCGCCTGGCCCTCCATAGGTGCTGGGTGGCAGGCAAGCCGCAGCTGGGCACTGGGCATGGGGTGGGGGTGCAATCAGGTGTCCCCCCCCCACCCCCCAGGGTGCTGGATGCCCAGGAGAGAAAACGGGCTAGAGGAAGGGGTGAGCTATGGTGATGCGCCAGCGGGGGCGGGCAGGAGACACTGGGCCGCCTCAAGTTTTACAATCCTCTGAGGAGACGGCTTGGTACCCGACACCCTCAGGTCCCTGGTGTGCCGTTCATTTACAGCACATAAAGTGTGGCACGGCCCCCTGCCCAAGAGCCCCCATCAATCCAGAATCTGAAACTCCAGACGTCGCGGGAAACCCTTGCGCCCTCAGCCTCCGGCCTCTCTCCCTCCCTCGACCCCGTCCGTGCTGGGCTGCGGAGCCACCTGCTCCAGCCTTGCGCCACAAGGGCCCCCGGCCCCCCGGGTCTGGGCGGGCGGGCGCCCTCGGCGTGGAATCTGTCTTCCCGCTTTCCCAGAGCGCCCCCTGCACGCCCTGCCCCGCCACTGAGGCGTTTGTCAAAGTCCCGAACTGGGGGAAGGGCCCAGGGAGCCCCAGGTGTCGCCCCAACCCCCCACCCCCACCCCCGCTCCGGCGTGGGCACTCACCGCCTCCGAGTCCTCAAACCCGGGCACGTAGGAGTCCTCATACATGGGGAGTCCGGGCGGGAACGCGAGCGGCGCCGGGGCGGGGGCGGCCCCGAGGCAGGGGCGAGGACGGAGGGCCGCGCCCGAGGGACGCCAGCGAGCCCCGCAGCCTTGCGGGCGGCGGCGGCGGGCGCGCCGGGGACGGAGCTGCCACCGAGACGCCTGCTCGGGCTCGCACCGCAGCTGCCCACCCCCCACCCGCGGGCCCACCCCGAGCGCCGCCAAGGAGTCGGCGCCGGCTCCGCAACAATAGCGCCCGCCCACCCGGCCCTCACGGGAAGGCGGCGCGGCGTGGCCGCGGGGGGCAGCCGGGCCTGGGCCGCGGGAGGGCGCGGACGGGAGCTGGGTCCCCGAGCACCCACGGGCCCGGGGCGGCGGGCGGGAGGGGCGGAGAGGCGGCGGGCGGATCCGAGCGGGCTGGAGGCGGGGCGAGGGGCGCTGCGGGCTCCCAGACGCTCCGCAACCCAGGAAACTGCTCCGCCGGGAAACAAAGGGCTGGGCGGGGGCGGGGAAGGGGCCGAGCGGAGCCGGGCAGCGACCCGCGCGGGCCGGGGTTCGGGCGCTGGGGCGGCCGCAGGCTGGAGAGCGGAACCGGGGACCAGAAAACGGAGAGACCGGGCAGCGGCAGGCGGGGGAGGGGGCCCAGGTGAGATGGCGGCGCGTCCCAGGAGACTCCGAAAGCCAAACCTTGCATTGCAACCGCGGAGGAAGGGATTTGGCGACCCCAGGCCAGTGCTGTGGAAGCAACCACCCCAGTCCCCAGCCCGTACGCGCGGGCCCCGCAGTGCGGGGCCGCGCAGCTGGGGGGCGGGGTCGCCCGACCCTGGAGAAGGGCCGAGGTTCTGGCAGCTGGATAGGCCTCCGCGCACCTGTTGCACGGCGGATTTCACCCCTTTGCAGCCACGATGCAGGTTCCCTTCCTCATCTCCCTGCCAAGGGTGGTGCCAGACATGGCCAAAGGCATTCGTGGGAACTGGGGCAGAAGGGGCTGTTTTAGGAGAACCCACGAGGAGGGGTGGGGGCGAAGGTGCGATCCTGCCTGCCACACAGGCTTGGGAAGGGGAGAAAGGGGCGAGCGTCCCCAGTCCCTGGTGGGGGACCAGGGCCACACCCCGCCTTGGCAGCAAGCCCCAGCTGGGGGGGGACAGGTGTCCTGCTTGCCTCGTCCTGAGACTCTCTCGGGCCTGCTTCAGTTTATCTGTGCCTGTGGCAGTTCCGGCCTTCTCCTCTTGCTAGATTTGGGGGAACAACCTGGACGCCTTGACGGCCAAGGGGGGCGGTGGCTACTCGGGGAGGCGGTGGCTCGGCTTTCACAGTTCCCGCTCGCTCCTGCGGGGGGCAGGGGAGGGGCTGATCGTATATGGACATGACTGTGCCCTCTCTCTCGATTCCTTTAGGATTCCTTGTATCTTTTCCATTCTCTCTCGCGTCAGTTCCTTCCATCCTACAGGGCTGGAGGAGTCTGCTGGAGGACTCCTGGGAGGTGGTTCTAATGGCGTTCTCTGTCCCTGGATCTCCTGGTCTCTCTTTTTTGGGACTCCCCCCACCCACCAGAGATCCAACGAGCTGTAGATCTGGTGGATCTGCCATCAGCAGCCCTTCTTCATACACCTTTTTGGTACCCAAGAGACTGCGTTGCCATGGCAGCCACCCTCAGGAGATGGGTTAAGTTCCTCTGGGTCCATCCCCTGGGTCCTGCAGGAGTTCCAAAGCCTCCCTTCACCTTCCTTCCCTCCTCCCCATATCTCCAGGTTGCTACCCAGCGCCCCTTTCAAGTCTCACCCACATCTGTCTACTCTGGTTCTCAGGCCAACCTAATGACTTCCCATCCTTTAACAAGACATGTGTCAGCATCCATGTGGTCCCTAACTTCTTTTCTGGTCCATGGTTTAGCATGATGGGTGAGGGCTAAATGCAAAAAAGGGGGGGGGGTTAGGGGAGAGGACGTTTCCTGCAGTCTTTCTAAGAGACAGGTGTTAAACTGACAGCTGGCACTACCCAAGGCATGGAAGCCGGTCAATGGGAGGAAGCGCCCAAAGAGCCAGGTTTGGGAGTGAGAATTCTTGGGGAGGCTCCAAAATACCTCTAGCGCTTCTTGTAACCACACCAGGAAGCTGGGCAGATCCCAGGTCCTGAGCATTCGAGGGGGAAACTGAGGCAGGCACTGGGACTTCTGGGAAGACCTAAAAGTCATCTCCTCAGCAGTCCTGCAGATCTGGACCAGGTAGAGGTCCTTAGCATTCTAGCTGCTCAGTGGTCCCCAGGGAACTGGGGGGGGGGGGCGGGGCGGCTTCGTGGAGCTCTCTTTCTAATCAAGCCCCCCTTTCTGGCTCAGCAGTCCGCTCTCCCCTCCCAGTCGCTGGCACCGCCAGCTCCGGCCCCTCCCTCCTCGCCTAACCTGTGCTTTTGGCTTCTCTGGTTCCCTCCCTCCCCATGCGGCAGTCTTCCCCCCAAAAGCGAGCCCTCTTCCTGCTTGGGGCGGGGCTCTCCTCCCACCCACTGGGGAGGGGCCCCCGCGGTTACCTCGTTCAGCAGGAAGGTTGCACTGGAGTCAGAAAAAGACATAAACCGGGTAGCGGCCTCTCCCCCTCCCCCGGGCCAGGGGCTCCGAGGCGGGAGCGGGACCGGCCGCTGCTCTGCACGCTGGCTCCCGCCTGCACGCCTGGCCTCGCCTTTCGCCCGCCCGGCACCGCCGGCACCGCCGCCGGCTCCCTTCCCTCTCTCCTGGTTCCTCCCCCTTCCTCCCTCCCTCTCCCTTCCTCCCTCCCTCTCCCTTCCTCCCTCCCTCCCTCCCTCCCTTTCCCTTCCTCTCTCGCTGCTTCTGTCAGTCTCTCGCTCGCTCTGCCTTTCGGTCCAGCCTCTCTCCACTTCCGTCTCTCGTCTCTACGATACCCACTCTCTGTTTATCTGGATGCCTCCCTCACCGCCTTTCCAGCCCCATCTTCCCCTCCCCCTCTGCTGCTTCCTCAACTCCCCTCCTCAGACAGGGCAAGCTTGGGGCGCAGGAGGGCTCCGAGGCTGCCCGAACACCTGCGCCCTAGGCGGAGGGTTCTGTCTTATCTCAGCCTCCCCTCCGCGCGCCCTGCGCGCATCCTCCAGACCCGGAGAGAGAAACGCACCGCGGTCCCGGGGGAGAGAACCGAAGAATGCGCGTGTTCCGCTTAGGCTTCCAGGGAAGCCTCGTCCGTCCACCCAGCCCTCCCAAGCCCGGCCCCCCGTGGTTCCTGCGGGATCCATTAGGCGAAAGCCCAGGCCGGGATGCGCCCCGCGCCCGGGGAGTCTCCACTACCACTCCAGTGTCCTGAGTTCTGGCACCGCGGGTTTCAGCCTTGCCGAGGAGGACGAAGCGCGGGGAGGCGGCTCCTTCCCGACCGGCTGCAGCGCCCCCTGGGCTCTCCCAGCCCTGCCGGCAGGGGGCGCTGTCCTGGTCCGGAGCAGAGGGTCCCCCGGCTCGCATCCAGACCCGGACTAGCCCCTGTCTCTTTCCTGTTACTTAGAACTTGGGTCCCCAGGCGAGGACACCAGGCTGCACTCCGTCCCCCACCCCCACCCCCCTGGGGCTCCTGAGACGCCGGCGCCCCCTCCAGGCCCTAGACCATTCCTACCTCCATGCTGGCCTTGCGGGGGGCGTTCCAGCTCAGCCAGAGCCTGGGTCCCGGCTGGGTCCGGACAGCAGGGAGCACACAGAGCCGCGGGCCCGCTGCTCGGGTCGTGCCCCCTCCTGCCCCCTCCGGCGGGCACGTCAAAACAGGACAAGCCCAAGTTCTGGCGGGGGAAGGGGGGGAGCGGGAGCGGAGCCCCGGTCGGCTCTCCCCCTACGCCCTCCCGAGCGGACTCACCTCTCATTGGTTCCTCCACGCCCCGGTACCCTCAGGCTGAACTCTTCTCGCCGGGCGGCGGCGATGCGCGCGTGTGCCGGACCTGAGTCCGAACCGCGACCCCCGGCCCCCGCTTCGCCTCAACACTAACACTACAACTCTGCGGGGTCTTTCACCTCCAGGGCGTCCCACCCGGCCCTGGTTTCCCCGGAGATCTCGGGGAGAGGGTGCCTCCCTCTCTGCGCATCCCTTACTTACCCCTGTTCCCGAGGGGGGCTCAGCTGGGGGCGGGAGAATCTGTTCTCTTCCTTCCACCCCTCCTAGCTCGTCCTTAGCTTGGGTTTAACCTGAAAAGCGCTTTGGCGGGCCTACCCCACCCCACCCCCACCCCGGCACGTATTATTCCGCCTTGACCACGAAGAGATGGGAAAGACGTGTGTGTGTGTGTGTGTGTGTGTGTGTGTGCACGCGCAAACCGTGCGCGGAGGATTTTGTGTGTTTGGGGTTGGGGCTCTAATCGAGGAAGCAAAAGCTTTTGCCTTCCATTTGTCAGTGAGACTGGGAGGGAAAGAGGCCCCCCTCTTCCCCCTTCGCTCGCTGACCACAGCTAATGGACCAGCTCCTGGGGCCTCGGGGCAGCTTAAGTTTCCGTAGCAGAAGGGAGGTGCAGTGGGAGGCGGGGGGGGGGGGGGGCGGTGCCGGCCAGGACAACCAATTGTCCCCAGCATCCTCCATCCCTCCACTCTCTCTGCCTCCACCTGCGGCCTCGGAAGCCATCTATCCACTGCTTATGTTAACACAGAAATCTCAGCAACTTCTCCCTTAGCTATCACAGGGGATCCGAGAGGCACCCCCACACTCCTCAGCTTTTCTCATTCCTATCCCAGCTGCTGGACCACGGAAGATTCTCTGCATCTGCTGGACAGAGAAGGGAGCTAGCACCCTTGGAGCTGGACCTGGAGTCCAGCCTCCAGGGCCCCCAGAGCTGCCTATGCCAAGTCCTTCTGTGAGAGGGTTACCCCTTTCCCTGGGTGCCCTGACCTCCCAAGACCTCAGAATATTCTCCAGGGCCCCTAGGAGTCCTCTTAGCTACTTTCTGCACCAGCCAACAGCCCCACTGACCGAAGGCCGGCTTTCATTCTCCACTTGCCTCCTTGGCATGGTATAACCTGCACAACCAGGTTGTGTGCACCACCAGGACAGAGCCTACCACGCCCACCCCTTTGTATCTATTCCACTCAGACAGGAAAAGTTGCCCTGTCCTTCTGGTCTGAGAACATCCTGCAGAAATAGCTTCCTCGGGGTTTCCCCATTGCCAACTGCAGGTGTTGTTCTGGGGAAGTTCTTCCCACATCTAACCACAGTCCCTCCTGCTGCAGTCTCTGTCTGCTTTTCCCAGGTCCTGCCCCTGGGCCTGTGCAGTTATTTGAAGCTTCAAGGCACTTTCAGCTCCATCCCCTGACACAGCATTTGCTATAAATATGTCTGAAGAGTTTCTCGCTGACAATGCCCAGCAAGATTGCACCCTCCTTCCCGAAACCGGGTCTCTGGAGAGATGGGGGAGCGAGCTATGGCTTTTAAGACACAACTCTGGCCCACTCTGGGCCCGACCCTGTGACTGTGCTGGGGACCCCGGGGGTGCCTCCTGGCGCCTGGGGCAGATGGGAAGGTGAGAGGCTGGGGTGATCAGCTCTCACGCTCTTGCAGCCCAGAGTATATTTTGGCTTGGCACATGGCTCTGCTTCACGTACATTTATTTATTTATTTGTTTTGCCTTGGGTCTCAGTTTCCCTTCTGGGTCCACTGCGTATGATAGGTGATTCTGATTCTGCAGAATGGACTGCAGGGGTGAGGCTGGGACCTAAGCATACCAAGGGCTTCCCTGGGTGGAGGAGGGGCATGGGGACCCTGAGGTGGCTTTTACCACCTTCTCTGCTTCACCAGAGGCTGAGCACTGTTCCTACCAGCTGTTGGCACTTGAGGTCTCAGAATCGCTGCACTGCCAAGGGGTCACTTCGAGTCTTTCCTCCCGCTTGAACTGTCAACTGGAACCAAGGAGAGAAGGCAGGGTAGCCGGCCGCCCTTGGAAGACCCTGGAAGACGCTGGCCTCAGGCTGGGGAGCTGTTAGGGGTGAGGGGTTCCCCACGTAGGGGCAGCTGAAGCAGGCCGGGTGGCAGAGGTGCGGACAGCAGGTGAGTGGGCTGAAGGCTGTGTGTGGGTCCTTCCTTGCCCACCTCCTTGGATCACTGTGGGTTCCTGGATCTCCCGCTGGGCCCCGAATCTCAGCCCAGAGCAGAGCCCCTCTCTGACACAGAGTCGAGGGCCAGGTGCCCGCGTGGATCTGCTGACTGGGTCCCCCTCCACTGACTGCCCCAGCCCTGCCTCCCACCCTTCTCGATGGAAAGCATCTGAGCCGAGGCGACCCTCTCCGGCTCGGAAGGAGGGCATGGTGCCTGCAGCCTCTCCAGGAATGCATTATTGAGGAGGACTTGGCGCTGGCTGCTCACTGCTGCCTCTCCCTCTGCTGCCCGCTGCAGGCAGGGAGGGGGTGTGTCCCGGGGACCTGGGAAGGAGGGCTGGGGAGGGGCAGCCTCTAGACAGGGACTGGAAAGTGAGGGGGGGGGTGCCTGCCCAGGAGAGCAGGGCGGTCTGGTGGAGTTGTACTGCCCCCATAGCCCCCAACCAGAGGGGAGCTGGCAGCCCCCCTGGAGCCAGCTTGGGAAGTGGAGCTGGAAGAATCTTTTTATTTTTTTAAAAGATTTATTTATTTATTTATTTGAAAGGCAGAGTTACAGAGAGAGTCTTCCATCTGCTGGTTCACTCCCCAAATGGCCACAATGGCTGGAGCTGCACCAATCCGAAGCCAGGAGCCAGGAGCTTCAGCCAGGTCTCTCACGCAGGTGCAGGGGCCCAAGCACTTGGGTCATCCTCCAGTGCTTTCTCAGGTTCATTAGCAGGGAGCTGGATGGGAAATGGAGCAGCCAGAACTTGAACCCATGCCCATATGGGATGCCAGCACTGCAGGTGACGGCTTTAACCCGAAGCCCCAAGACTCTTGACCCAAGGTTGCCCGGGGTGAGAGGTCTGGGCTCCACATGCCTCCTGGGTAGCAGAGTGACCTGAAGCCATCGTGAGCAGGGCCATCGGGTTATTGGGGGACGCTGTGGAAGAGGGGGGCACTGCCGGAAGCTTGCGGTGGAGAGGAAGCGTCCCCCGGACCTTGGAAAGAATGCAGGCTTCTCAGTCTAACAACCAGAAGCCAAGTCCCGTTCTCCCGCATACCCGGTGTGGGCAAGGCATTCACATCTCAGAAATTCAGCTTTCTACTTTTAAGAATGGAAAATAACAACAACAACAAAAAACAGCACTGATTTTACCAGAAGTTCCGTGAGGATTCAACAGGAACGTTTGTTTCATAAAAAGATAAATTGCTGTCTCAGGGTCAGCCATTGCTGGGGCCAGAGATGGACGTGGCTCGGCTCAGCTGGGCTCCCAGTGGAAAGAACCTTGCAGCAGTCCGCCTGCCCATGACCTGGGTGTGAGCCCGTGCCCTGGGCCTGACCCAGGAAGGAACTGGAAGGTTCCTTCCTCTTCTGAGACTGGATGACTTGCCAGAGGCCACAATTAGCCCGAGGCGGGCTCTGGATTCAGACCCAGAACTTGGCGATTCTCATTCCTGGATTCTTCCTGTTGCAAGTGCTCCTGCTGCAGACTTAGGATTGGGGGGACCTTGCCCTGTGAAAAGTCCCCCACAGCCAGCGAGGCCTCGGCCATTGGTGCTTCATTCTTTACTGCGTCCCCACACCTCCTTCTCCTGCAGGAATAAACCCTGTGTAGATTTCCTGACTCTTCTCAGAGGCAGCATGAATGCATGAATAATATTACGGATGCTTTGGAATGCAGTTTTTAAACAGCCTTTGTTTTGGGTTTGGCTCATGCACGTGTGTGTGTGTGTGTGTGTGTGTGTGTGTGGTGCTGCATGGGGCTTGGACAGCCTTTTTTTTTTTTTTTTTTTTTTTTTTTAAGTATTTATTTATTTGGAAGGGAGTTGGAGGGAGGGAGAAAGAGGGGGCACTTCCAATCACAGGTTCCTCTCCAAATGCCCTGGCTAAAGCTGAAATCCAAATGTCTGTGCCATCACCTGCAGCCTCTCAGGATCTGTTAGGAAGCTGCAGTTGGGAGCTTGAGCCAGGACTTGAACCCAGGCACTTGGATATGGGATGCACATGCGATTTAACCCCTAGGCCCCTAATATACCTTTTATTATTACAGAAGCCATACCTGTGGGTTATGGAAAATTAATAAAAACAAAGAAGCCATAAAAGAAATGAAAACATTCTATAATGACTACTGTGAACACTTTCTGTATAATCATCTGGATTTTTTTAATCTTAAAAAATTTAAAAGCCAAGGTAAACTCAAAAAAGTGCATAAAGTACACAAGTGTTAAATGTACAACTATGGGCTGGTGCTGTGGGGTAGTGGGTGAGGCGACCGTCTGTGGTGCTGGCATCCCATATGGGCACTGGTTCGAGTCCTCGCTGCTTCACTTCCAAACCAGCTCTTTGCTATGGCCTGGGAAAGCAGTAGAAGATGGCCTGAGTCCTTGGGCCCCTGTACGCACATACAAGACTTGGAAGAAGCTCCTGGCTCTTGGCTTCAGATGGGTGCAGCTCCTGACGTTGCAGCCATTTGGGGAGTGAACCAGTGGATGGAAGACCCCCCTCCCCCCGTGTAACTCTGATTTTCAAATAAAAATAAATAAATCTTTAAAAAATGTACAATGGGATGATTTGTTGAATTTATATCTGTATGTCTGTGTTACTGCATCCCAGCTGAGATCCAGGACATTCTTCTCATTCCAGAAATTTTCCTCATGCCCCTCCCACTCATTGTCCAGCCCCTGGGGAAATGGCTATTGAGACTCTTGTCATCCTGGGTTACCTTGGCCTGTTCTTGAACTTGATATAAAAGGAGCAGTACATTGCTACCTGTACTGTTTTGTGAATGGCTTTTTTTTTTTAAAAAAATTTATTTATTTATTTGAAAGAGTTACAGAGAGAGAGAGGAGAGGCAGAGAGAGAGAGAGAGAGAGAGAGAGAGAGAGGAGAGGTCTTCATCTGCCAGTTCACTCCCCATTTGGCCGCAATGGCCGGAGCTGTGCCAATCTGAAGCCAGGAGCCAGGAGCTTCTTCCAGGTCTCCCACCCAGGTGCAGGGGCCCAAGTTCTTGGGACATCCTCCAGTGCTTTCCCAGGCCATAGCAGAGAGCTGGATCAGAAGTGGAGCAGCCTGGACATGAGCTGGCACCCATATGGGATGCCGGCACTGCATGTGACGGCCTTACCCGCTATACCACAGTGCTGGTCCCCTGTCTGGCTTCTTTCCACCTCTTGAGAGTCACCCTTACTGCATTTATCAGCATCATGCTGTTTTTCATTGCTGTGTAGTATTCCAATGTTAGACTATACCATAACTTAATTATTGATTTTCCTGTTGAGAAACACCTGAGGTCATTCTGATTTTTTTTCTGGAATGAACAAAATCACTGTGAAACATTTTTCAACATGTATTTTGATAGACGTATTAGCTCATTTCTCTGGGATATGTACTTACAGATGGAATTACTAGGTTATGGGATATGGGATAAAGCTATTTTTTATTTTTGCTTTTAGAGAGAGGGAGAGGAAGGGAGGGAGGGAGAGAGGGAGAGAGGGAGAGAGAGAGAGAGGGAGAGAGGGAGAGAGAGAGATTAATTGATTCCCTGTCTGCTGGCTCGCTCCCCAAATGCTGCAATGGCATCCACTTGGGGCCAAAGCCACGATCCAGAAACTCCATCCGGGCCTCCTCCGTGGATGACAGGAAGCGGGAATGGAGAGAAAGAGGAGTTGGAGAAAAGCAAGAACATGGAGAAAAGAGCTTCTGTTTGCCCCTCCTGGAAGCGTGTCCCTCATGCAACCCTTTATTGCATGTTAGTTTCCTGCCACACCGTTTTAGATGTGGTTTCTGAACAAGTTCTAGCTTCACCATGCAAATGAGCAGAAAGTGTGGAGTCCCCAAGCCCCTCCTGGCTCCACACATGCTCAGCTTCCCCGTTCCCAACATCCTGCACTGCAGAGGAAGCTTCGTGGACACTTGGTGATCACCCGAAGTCCACAGGTGCGCTGCACATGTGTGGGGCTGGACGGAGAGGCAAGCTACGCACAGATGTCGTCGCCATAGCATTGCGCCACTTCTGTCTTTCATGGTGGCTGGTGCTCTGGAGACCCACCCAGCTCCTCCTACTCATGCCTGTGTCCCTCGCACCCAGGGAACTGTCTGCATCGTTTTGCCTTTCCCAGACCATCACACGCGGTACTTGGGGTCACACGTTAGGATGCCACACACTTTGCATGCTCTTGTATTTTCTCATTCACGTGTCTGCTTGTTCCTCCTCTCCTCTCTGGCCCCTACAATGCAGGAATCTTGTCTGTAAAGAAAATGTATTTATTTGAAAGGCAGAGTCACACACACACACGGAAAGTGAGATCTTCCATTCGCAGATTTACTCTCCAAATGGCTGCTACAGCCAGGGTTGGGCCAAGCCAAAGTCAAAAATTAGGAGCCAGGAACTCCCTCCAGGTCTCCTACATGAGTGGGCTATCTTCACATTATTATTATTATTATTATTTAACGATTTATTTATTTATTTGAAAGGCAGAGTTACAGAGAAGCAGAGGCAGAGAGAGAGGGGGAGAGGTTTTCCATCCATTAGTTCACTCCCCAGGTGGCCACAATGGCTGGAGCTGGGCTGATCTAAAGCCAAGAGCCAGGAGCTTCTTCCAGGTCTCCCACGCGGGTGCAGGGGCCCAAGGATCTGGGCCATCCTCTATTGCTTTCCCAGGCCATAGCAGAGAGCTGGATTGGAAGTGGAGCAGCTGGGACTGAAACCAGTGCCCATAGGGGATGTGGGCACTGGAGGTGGCAGGCTTTACCCACTACGCCACAGCACCGGCCCCTCTCTGGTGTAGTATTAGCATGGACCTGGATCAGAGGTGGGATGACAATCAGGGCGCAGACTGGGCTCTGATGTGGGATGCTGTCATTGCAGGTGGCAGCCTAACCTGCTGTGCCATGAAGCTGGCCGTGGCGAGGGGCTTTTCGGAAAACCACCCTTGTCCAAGGGGCACTCTAGAAGGCTCTCTTTTCCCCTAGGAGCTCTGCCCCATGGTCCTCTTGTCTTGGTTCTTTTCAATATAGTGGAGACAGCCTCCTGTTAAAGAAACAAGTAAAACACATTACCTAATATTAAAGAAAAAGAAATAACTAAGGAAAATGCATGAACTCTAAAATAGCCCAAGGGAGACTAAAATATAAAGTTCTAATTTCTCATGGTGGCTCAGGCTGGGCAGGAGGTTGGGTAGGGAACCACAGGATCGGGAGCTTTTCCCGCAGTTCTTGTCTCCAGTCCTGCAGCCAACACCGCCCCTGGCATGTCACATCAGCTCAGCCGCCTTCCCAGGATGCACCTGAATCTCCTCCATGACAAGGGTGTCATGGACACATGTGCTCTGCTGTGCCTGCAGTGCCAGCATCCCATAAGGGTGCTGGTTCGAGTCCCGGCTACTGCACTTCTGATCCAGCTCTCTGCTATGGCCGGGGAAAGCAGTGGAAGATGGCCCAAGTCCTTGGGCCCCTGCACCTGCATGGGAGACTTGGAAGAAGCTCCTGGTTCCTGGCCTCGAATCAGTGCAGTGCCGGCCATTGTGGCCATCTGGAGAGTGATAAAAGAAGGAAGACCTCTCTCTCCCTCTCTCTCTCTCACTGTCTGTAACTCTACCTCTCATATAAATAAATAAAATCTTTTTTTAAAAGATTTTTTCTCTCTCTTTCTCTGTTACTCTTTCAAGTAGATAAAAAAAATTAAGAAGTACTAAAGGTGTGAGCATTCAGCATAATTGATTAAGCCAAAGACCATCCACATCCCATATTGGAAACTGCTCTGCTTCTAATCCAGCTTCCTGCTAATGCATCCTGGGAGACAGCAGATGATGGCTCAGGTGCCTGGGTCCCTGCCACACACAAGGGAGGTGCAGACTGACTTCTGGGCTCCTGGTTTCAGCTTGGTCCAGCCCTGGCTGTTGTGGGCATTTGGGATTAAAGATTCTCTCTCTCTCTCTCTCTCTCTCTCTCTCTCTCTCTCTCTCTCTCTCTCTCCCTCTCTCTCTCTCTCTCCTTTCAACTAGATAAAAGTAGAAATAAACAGTTTTCAAAAAGACTTTGCTGTTTCCCACGTGCAGTTAAAGTTTTCAACTGCAAAAAAGTTCAAGGAGGCTAGGAAGATTCTGAAATTTTCCATGGTAAATTCGATATTTTTGGGAAAATGTCAAGCACCAAATTGTTTCTAAATAAATGGTGTTCGGTGCTTTTGCTTTGCTAGAACTGAGCGCTCCCAGCACCTCTTGGGTGCCATTAACTCTGCACCCTACCTCCCCTGCAGGGGAAATGTGAAATTTAGGGAAAACACTTTCCTCATTTGGAACTTTCTTTCTTTCTATTTTTTTTTTTTTTTGACAGGCAGAGTGGACAGTGAGAGAGAGAGACAAAGAGAAAGGTCTTCCTTTTCCATTGGTTCACCCCTCAATGGCCGCTGCGGCTGGCGCACTGCGGCAGTGCTGATCCGAAGCCAGGTGCTTCTCCTGGTCTCCCATGTGGATGCAGGGCCCAAGCACTTGGGCCATCCTCCACTACACTCCTGGGCCACAGCAGAGAGCTGGACTGGAAGAGGAGCAGCCAGGACAGAATCCGGCGCCCGGACCAGGACTAGAACCCCGGGGTGCCAGCGCCGCAGGCGGAGGATTAGCCTATTGAGCCATGACGCTGGCCTCTATTTTTTTTTTTTTAAGATCTATTTATTTATTTTGAAAGGCAGAGTTACAGAGAGAGAGAGAGAGAGAGAGAGAGAGAGAGGAGAGGTCTTCATCTGTCAGTTCACTCCCCAATTGGCTGCAACGGCCCGAGCTGTGCCAATCTGAAGCCAAGAGCCAGGAGCTTCTTCCAGGTCACCCACCACGAAAGTGCAGGAGCCCAGGGACTCGGTCCATCTTTCACTGCTTTCTCAGGCCACAGCAGAGAGCTGGATCAGAAGTGGAGCAGCCAGGACTTGAATTTGGGTCCATATGGGATGCCAGCAGTGCAGGTGGCGGTGTTACCTGCTATACCACAGTGTCAGTCCTTGGAGCATTTTCTTATGGTATAAAAACTCAGAAGGCTCAGTATTTCCCTAATGTTTTATTTGGAGGAATTTTAAAGCTACAGAAAAGGTGCAAGAATAATTCAGTGAGGGCATATACTTTTTCCCTGGATTCACTGGCAGCTAACATCACATCGGGTCTGCTCCATCTCTGTGTAGCTGTGTGTTTTTGCTGAACCATGGCGGGGTTGTTTGCAGGCATCAGCTTCACTACTAACGAGATCATCATGTATTTACAGAGAACAGAGCCAGTTCTGCAGAACTGTAAGACAGATACCACACTCGGGATGTTTCATGTGGATATGCTATTGTCTAATCTCAGGTTCTCCAACTGTACCAATAACATCTTATGACGTATTTTTTTAAAGATTTATTTTATTTATTTGAAAGAAGAACAAAGAGATGTAGAGACAGAGAGAGAGAGAGAGAGAGGTCTTCCAAACTCCCCAAATGGCCACAATGGCCAGAGCTGCACCAATCTGAAGCCAAGAGCCAGGAGCTTCTTCCAGGTCTCCCACATGAGTGCAGGGGCCTAAGGACCTGGGTCATCTTCTACTGCTTTCCCGGGCCGTAGCAGAGAGCTGGATTGGAAGTGGAGTAACCAGGTCTCAAACTGGTGCCCATATTGGGATGCTGGCACTTCAGGCTGCAGCTTTACCTGCTATGCCACAGCGCCAGCCCCGCTCTGTCTCTTTATGTCATACATACATACATACATACACACATACATAAGGGATCTGATCCAGCATCCTGCATTGCATTTAGTTATGTATAAGTTAATTAAAACTATGAGTTTCCTCATTTGTCTTTATATGCTGGTTTTCAAAAAATTTTTTTAAATTTATTTTTCATTTTGTTTGAAAAAGACACACACACACATCCAGAGAGAGAGAGGATTTTTTAAAAAAGATTTATTTATTTACTTGAAATTCAGTTATGCAGAGAGAGGAGAGGCAGGAGAGAGAGAGAAAGAGAGAGAGAGAGAGAGAGAGAGAGAGAGAGAGAGAGGTCTTTCATCCACTGGTTTACTCCCCAGTTGGCCCCAACAGCTAGAATTGCGCCAATCTGAAGCCAGGAGCCAGGAGCTTCTTCCAGGTCTCCCAGTTGGGTGCTGGGGCCCAAGGACTTGGACCATCTTCTACTGCTTTCCCAGGCCATAGCAGAGAGCTGGATTGGAAGTGGAACACCTGGGACTCGAACCAGCGCCCATATGGGATGCCGGCACTGCAGGCAGTGGCTTTACCCACTATGCCACAGCGCCATCCCTGAGAGATCTTTCATCTGCTGGTTCACTCCCTAAATGCCCGCAACAGCTGGCGCTGGGTCAGGCTGAAGCCAGGAACCCAGAACTCAATCCTGGTGTTCTCCGTGGGGGAGGCAGTACTTGAGCCATCACCTGCTTCCTCCCAGAGTCTGCTTTAGCAGGAAGCTGCATTGGGAGCGGAGGTGGGACTCAAACCCAAAGCACCCCAACGGGCGTCTTAATCGCGGTGCCAAAGTGTCCCTCGTGGGGCTTCCCGTGATGAGCCTGGAGCTGGCCAGTTTTGGGAGGAACGCCGGCTGGGTGATGCTGTGGCTTTCCCAGGGCAGCACACAGGGGACATGTGATGTCCGTCTGTCCCACTTTGGGGGCTGTTAAGTCGGATCAGTTGGTTAAGGCGGGGTCCCTGTCACGGTTCTTACCTACGGAGGACGCCAGCTCAGCGAGGAGGTGGGCCAAGGGACAGCTTCCTGGGATGAAGCAGAGACCAAGGAGGAGAAGGTGGAAAGGCCGTTGTTACTGCAAAGTTGTCTGGGGGGCCAAGGCTGCACAAAGTGGCCACGATTCCTGCTCCTGGCTAGGAGCTGAGTGTCAGCTGGGGCAATCCTCATTAGGCGAGGATTTCTGACCTCTGGAAGGCGCTGGCAGCAGGAGCCTCTGAGGCCAGTGACACGGCAAATTCCCTTCTGTGCCTCTCACCTCTTAGACATTCTTGGGAGCTGCCTTCTTAGCAGGCGAGCAGCAAACACCAACTGTTTCCACAGCAACTGCTCAGCCAGGGAGGCTGGGAGACAAGGGGAGAGGTGCCTGTGAGCCTGTCCTTAACTCCTCTCCAGTTCTCCAAAGAAAACAAAGGCATCGGGTCCGGCACTGTGGCGTAGCGGGTAAAGCAGCTGCCTGCAGGGCTGGCATCCCATGTGAGTGCCGGTTCGAGTCCCAGATGCTCCACTTCCAATCTATCATCTCTGCTGATGTGCTTGGGAAAGCAGTAGAAGATGGATCCAAGTCCTTGGGCCCCTGCACCTGTGTGGGAGACCCAAAAGAAGCTCCTGGCTCCTGGCTTCGGATCGGTGCAGCTCCAGCCATTGCAGCAATTTGAGGAATGACCAGTGGATGCAAGACCTCTCTCTCTCTCTCTACCTCTCTCTCTCTCTCTCTCTCTCTCTCTCTCTTTCTTTCTGCCTCTGCCTCTCTGTAACTCTGCTTTTCAAATATTAAATAAATAAATATTTAAAAAATAAGTAAAATACCTTCCACTTAACATTAAAATAGAAGGAAATCCTTTCATTTGCAACAAAATGAATAAACTTAGAGTGCCAAGGTACACCCATAAAGCAAGCCACACATAGAAAGACAAATAAATACTGCCTGATCTCCCTTCCTTGCGGATCTGAAAAAGCCAAACTCAGAGAAGTAGAGATTAGAACAACGGTGCCATGGGGCTGGAGTAGGGCTGGGATGTGAGGCAGAGGCAGGCTGAAGCCATCTATTGTACCACACGGTGAGGACTCTGACTCATAGCAACACATCGTATTCTTGTGAATTGCCCGGGGGAGCCCGGGGGAGTAGATTTTAAGTGTTTGCACCACACATACACATATGCGTATGTTAATTAGCTTGATTTAGTCATTCTGTAATGTGTGCATATTTCTTTTAAAGAGATTTATTTATATATTTGAAAGGCAGAGGCCAGTGCAGTGGCTCACTTGGCTGATCCTCCGCCTGTGGCGCCAGCACCCCGGGGTTCTAGTCCCGGTTGGGGCGCTGGGTACTAGTCCTGGTTGCTCCTCTTCCAGTCCAGCTCCAGTCCAGCAGGGCAGTGGAGGATGGCCCGGGTGCTTGGGTCCCTGTAGCCGCGTGGGAGACCAGGAGGAGGTACCCAGCTCCTGGCTTCAGATCGGTGCAGCGCCGGCCGTGGCGGCCATTGAGGGAGCGAGCCAACGGAGGGAAGAACTTTCTCTCTGTCTTTCTCTCACTGTCTCTCTCTCTCACTGTCTAACTCTACCTGGCAAAAAAAAAAAAAAAAAAAAAAAAAAAAAAAAAAAAAAAAGACAGAGACACAGAGAGAGAAGGAGAGAGGGAGAGAGAGACATCTTCCATCCGCTATCTGCTAGTTCACTCCTCAAATGACTGCCGAAGTTAGGAGCCAGGAGCTATTTTCGGGTCTCCCATGAGGGTGCTGGGGTCCAAAGACCTGGGCCATTTTCCACTGCTTTCCCAGGCCACAGCAGAGAGCTGGATCAGAAGTGGAGCAGCTGGGACCAGAACTGGCATCCAAATGGGATGCTGGCGCTTCAGGCTGGGGCTTTAGCCCGCTGCGCCACAGCGCCGGCCCCTGTTTTAGTAGGTTCTACACTTGGCTCCTGTTTGGTTGCAGTGCATATGAGCAGGCACACCTTGCTGGCATGGATGAAATCAGCTGCCACCATGATACCGGCAGAGGCCTTTGGTCCAATAGCCTGCCAGAAACTGACTCCTGTCAATCACCATGTAAGCTTTGGGGTTGGACCCTTTCTCACTGCAACCACAGATGAGACTAAAGCCCTAACTGACTGAACTAGACACCACAGCAATATGGGATATGGGCATTTTTTTTTTTTTATTTGACAGGTAGAGTTTTAGACAGTGAGAGAGAGAGAAAGGTTTCCTTCCTTTGGTTTACCCTCCAAATGGCTGCCATGGCTGGCGCTGCGCTGATCTGAAGCCAGGAGCCAGGTGCTTCTTCCCAGTCTCCCACGCGGATAAAGGGGTCCAAGCACTTGGGCTATCCTCCACTGCCCCCACACCCCCGCCAGGCCACAGTAGAGAGTTGGACTGGAAGAGGAGCAACCAGGACTAGAACCCAGCGCCCATATGGGATGCCATTGCCGCAGGCGGAGGATTAACCAAGTGAGCCATGGTGCCGGCCGATATGGACTTTTTTTTTTTTTTAATTATTTGTTTGAAAAGCAGGGGAGAGAGGAGAGAGGAGAGAGAGAGGAGAGAGAGAGAGAGAGAATCTTCCATCTGATGGTTTATTCCCCAAATGGCCACAATGGCTGGGGGTGGGGACAGGTCTAAGACCCATCCATGTCTCCTATAGGGTGGCAGGGGCCTAAGCACTTGAGTCAGCTTCCCCTGTTTTCCCAGGCACATTAGCAGGGAGCTGGGTCAGATGTGGAGCAGCCAGAACTGGAATTGGTGCCCATGTGGGATGCTGGGGCTGCAGGCAGCAGCTTAACCCACTGTGCCACAGCACCAGCCCGGCCCTAGCTTCTTTATATTGCCAGGTGCAAGCTCAAAGCCTTCCAGGTGACTGCCTAGTGACCTGAGCTTGGGGTCAGCTACAAAACTGTGTGGCTCACAGTAGGTGCTCAAAAATGGTTTAGTTAACTCATAAACAAAAGACAAATATGGAGTCACATACAGGACAGATGGAGGCCTAGTTCATGCCTTGAAGGCTCAGAAATGGATGTGACATTCCCAGCCTTCCAAAATTTTCCATCCTGCCCCGGGCAGCTTATAAGATAGAAGACTGTGGCGTGAGCAGTAGAAACTAATTATGGGCCGCAGTACCAGAAGATTGCCACCAGAGGGCGCACGAGACACAGAAATTTACCAAGAGGGTGCCAGCAAATTGGTGCTGAGGATATCTGGCCTGACCAGGGCTTTGGTGAGCTGGGCGCTGGGCACTCAGAGAGGGACGGGCAGTGTTCATGGCCTGGCTGCCCCGTCTCCCCACCCTTGGAGTTTGGGGATCCCCACAGGTCTTGGCTGTGAGATCTCCGGAGGACTTTGGACTCTTGTTTTATGGCATCCATTCTGCAACTGTAAACACTCCCAGCATCCCATCAACCCCAGCTCCGCATTTGGAGCAGAGTGCAGGGAGGGGTGCACCTCTGCCCTGCAGTGGTGGGGACGGGCCAGAGCTTCCTCAGGGCAGGACTTCCTACGGCAGCAGGGGTGGGAGGGGAGCAGTGTGGCGCACAGTGCACCAGCAGGTGCTCAGTAGATGTTGATCAATGTCGACAATTAGTTGATGTGGATGGACCTCGCAGAGGAAACCAAGACAGGCTCTTGAGGGCCCCCCAGCTCCCTTCCTGAGTTCCATTCTTATCAGCCCGCTCTCCAAGCCAATGGCCTTTCCCACCTGGACCACTGTAATAGCCTCTTAAGTGGTTTCCCTCACATTCCTCCATCCCACAATTTATTCTCCAGCCTGAAGCCAGCATGATCTTTTAAAACCATAAATCAGATCATGCCACTTCCGAGCTTAACACCTTCCAAAGGCTTTTCATTACGCTTTGAATGGAATCCAACCCTTCGCCTGCCCAGGAGCCTGCACACTAGCTGGGGCACGCCTGCCCCTCTGACCTCATCTCCCGCCCGCCCCTCTGCCGCCCAGTCTTCAGCCTTGCTGGCTTTCTTTCACTCATTTTCTTGAGCACAGGGAGCCTGCCTGCCGTTGCCTTAGGCATTCGCTGCATGAGCTGCTCCCGCTGCCCAGATCCTGCTGTTGGCTTTGGATTGGTGCTGCTCTGGCCATTGCAGCCAACTGGGGAGTGAACCAGCAGATGGAAGGCCTCTCTCTCTCTCTCTCTCTCTCTCTCTCTCTCTCTGTATAACTCTGACTTTCAAATAAATAAGTGAATAAATAAATCTTTAAAAGAGAGTGTGAGAGTGAGAGCGAGTGCCTTGTTCGAGTTCTAGCTCTGCAGCTTCCAATTCAGCTTCCTGCAAATATGCACCCAAGGAGGCAGTGGTGATGGCTCAGGTACCTGGGTCCCGGCTAATCCTCCGCCTTGCGGCGCCGGCACACCAGGTTCTAGTCCCGGTCAGGGCGCCGGATTCTGTCCCGGTTGCCCCTCTTCCAGGCCAGCTCTCTGCTGTGGTCAGGGAGTGCAGTGGAGGATGGCCCAGGTGCTTGGGCCCTGCACCCCATTGGAGACCAGGAAAAGCACCTGGCTCCTGCCATCGGATCAGCGCGGTGCGCCGGCTGCAGCGCGCTGGCCGCGGCGGCCATTGGAGGGTGAACCAACGGCAAAAGGAAGACCTTTCTCTCTGTCTCTCTCTCTCACTGTCCACTCTGCCTGTCAAAAAAAAAAAAAAAAAAAAAGTACCTGGGTCCCTGCCACCTTCATGACAGACATGAATTGAATCCTAAGACACTGGTTGTGGCAGACATTTGGGGGAATGAATCAGCGGATGCAAAAGATCTTTCTCTTTCAAATAAACATATAACAATTTTAAAAAATTACATTCACATGCGTGGTGGTGGTTGAGATGAATTGGCCACAGCCTCCTGCCACCAGGGACCCAGGGGGATTGGGAGTGTCTGCAGCGGTGTTGGTGGCAGGGGCGACCATGTCAAGGGTGGTGAAATGGACAGGGCAAGCCTGCCGGGCTGAATGAACAAATTCAGGAAATTAAATGTGCAGAAATGTGACCTTTTAAGATAGAAAAGAGGGGGCTGGCACTGTGGCACAGCGGGTAAAGCTGCCACCTATGATGCCAGCATCCCATATGGGCGCCAGTTCGAGTCCTGGCTGCTCCACTTTCGATCCAGCTCTCTGCTATGGCCTAGGAAAGCAGTAGAAGATGACCCAAGTCCTTGGGCCCCTGCATCCACTTGGGAGACCTGGAAGAAACTCCTGGCTTCAGATTGATGCAGCTCCAGCTGCTGCGGCCATAAGGGAGTGAACCAGCAGGTGGAAGACCTCTCTCTCTGTCTGTAACTCTACCTCTCAAAATAAATAAATAAAATATATATTAAAAAAAGAAGAAGCCTGAAGCCTGAAACTCAATCCAGGTCTCCCATGTAGGTGGCGGAGACTCCAGTACTTGAGCCAGAGCTGCTGTCCCTCAGGGTGAGCATTAGCAGGAAGACGGAATCAGAAGTAGAACCAGAAGTGAAACCCAGGTGCTCTGATACGGAATATGGGTGTCTCAAGCTGTGGTCAAGCCAAAAGCCCCCCGCCCCGCTTCTGTCAGGATAAAAATCTTCCAATAAATTCCCATGTTTTTTCCATCCTTGGCAAGGAGGTGTTTACGGAATATGGTACTTAATGCAATAGTCTTCACACTAGGTCTGCCAGGGCTGGTGTTCCACACCTGATCAAGGTGCTCTGCATGAAAATTGAATAGTATCCTCCTTGTTCTGGGTCAAAGAAAAATAATGGATAGGATTTTTCCAGTTTTGAAGTTGTTTTTTATATTGTTTTCTAAAACTTTTGGTGCTCACTCTTTCAGATTCTTAGATTTGTCACAGCACAAAATTATGTGATGTGTATTAAAATAACAGAGTTATTTTAATAGAAATATTTCATTGTGTTCTGCTAGAGGTACCACTTCTTCAAAGAGCCCAGAATAAGTTTTTAAGTAGAGATTTATTTTATTTACTTGAAGGCTGAGAGAGAGAGAGAGAGAGAGAGAGAGAGAGATAGGTGTCTTCCATCCGCTGGTTCAGGACTGGAGTTGGGCAGGCGCATCAGCAGGGAGCTGGATTGGAAGTGGAGCAGCTGGAGACTTGGGGACTCAAACTGGTGTTCATTTGGGAGGCCAGGGTCACAGGTGGTGGCTTACCCTTTAAAATTATTTATTTATTTACTTGAAAGTCAAAGTGAGAGAGAGAGCGAGAGCGAGCAAGAGAGAGATTCAATCCCCAGATGGCTACAATGCCAAGGCTGGGCCAGGCTGAAGTCAGGAGTTTCATCTTCCAGGTCTCCCACATGGATGCAGGGGCCCAAGGACTTGGGCCATCTTCTGCTGCTTTCCCAAATGCATTAGCAGGGAGCTGGATCGGAAGTGGAGCAGCTGCTCCACTTCTGCCCCACAACACTGGCCCCTGAGATGACATTTTGATCATGGTGATTGGCAACTTAAAAGAAAAAATAAGGCAAAACAGAGGCCCTCAAAAGTAAAATTATGGGTCAGGACTGCACAAGTGAGAATCCTACATGGCAGAAGAAACCATAGCTTTCTCATTTCCAAACATAATTAATGTTTCCCTATCTGATCCTGAAAACTCCTGTTTGAAAAAGCAATGAGAAAGGAATGACAAAGCAGATGATCTATCTCTGTTTGATTTATAAGGCTCCAATAGAATGTGCAATTATTTATTTAAAGTATGCTGTGGCATAGCAAGTAAAGCTACCACCCGCAGTGCTGGCGTCCCACATGGGCACCGGTTCCAGTCACAGCTGCTCCAGTTCCGATCTAGCTCTTTGCTGTGGCCTAGGAAAGCAGTGGAAGATGTCCCAAGTCCTTGGGACCCTGCACCTGTGTGGGAGACCTGGAAGAAGCTCCTGGCTCCTTGCTTTGGGTTGGTGCAGCTCCAGCCATTGCGGCCACTTGGGGAGTGAACCAGAGGATGGAAGATTCTCTCTCTCTCTCTGCCTCTCTAACTCTGCCTTTCAAATAAATAAATAAATAAATACATCTTAAAAAAATAAAGTACTTCGAACATTTTGAGGCGGGGTAGTTTTTTTGTGCGCTGGTTCAGAGGTTATTTGGGACACCTGTATCCCAGATGTATTCTAGTGCCTGGGCCTCAGCCCCAGCTTCACTTCTGATGCCAGCTTTGCCCTAATGTGAACCCTGAGCTATTATTTGATAGCTCAAATAGTTGGGTCCAGCACCAGCGCTGTGGCGCAGCAGGTTAAGCCTGTGCCTGCAATGCAGCATCCCATATAGGCGCCAGTTTGAGTCCCGGCTGCTCCGCTTCTGATTTAGTTCCTGTAAAGGTCGGAGCTGCACCGATCTGAAGCCAGGAGTCGGGAGCCAGGAGCCAGGAGCTTCTTCCTGGTCTCCCATGTGGGTGCAGGGGCCCAGGCCACAGCAGAGAGCTGGGTGGGAAGAGGAGCAGCCAGGAATTGAACCAGTGCCCATAGGGGATGCTGGTGCTTCAGGCCAGGGCGCTAACCCGCTGCGCCACAGTGCTGGCCCCTTAGTTCCCTCCTAATGCACCTGGGAAAGCAGTAGAAGATGGCCCAAGTGCTTGGACCCCTGGAAGAAGCTCCTGGCTTCAGCCTGACCCAGCCCCAGCTGAGGTGGGGGTGGGGTGAAACAGTGGCTGGTAGATTTCTCTCTCTCTATCCCCCCCCCCCCCGTAACTCCGCCTTTCAAATACATAAAAAGAAATATAAAAAAAAAAAAGTAGTTGGGTCCTTG
Organism: Oryctolagus cuniculus; assembly: GCF_964237555.1. Taxonomy (NCBI): domain Eukaryota; kingdom Metazoa; phylum Chordata; class Mammalia; order Lagomorpha; family Leporidae; genus Oryctolagus; species Oryctolagus cuniculus. Next base: position 52,284,256 of record NC_091442.1, on the reverse strand, counting down.
TTACCCACAGGGGAGACCTGTGTTGAGTTCCTGCTTATTGTGGGCATTTCAGGGGTGAACCAGCAGATGGAAGATCTCTGTCTCTCTCCTTCAAGTAAATACAAATAAATTTCAAAAATTGCCTTTCTGGAAAAACTAAAATGTAAGCTTATTAGGGCACCAAAAAAAAAATCTTTGGCTAGTTTCTTGATAATATGTATTTTCCACGACTTTTTTTGGTGAGGACTCCATATATAGTTTGTGGCTGTAGATTGCTGTTAAGTAATGGAAACTCTTTTTTTTTTTTTTTTTTTTCCTAATTTTTCCTTGCTTCAAGCTCTGCCCTGGGGTTCAGGCAGCCTTGTTGGGACTTTGCGTGGACAGGAGCTGGGCACCGTGGGCAGGGTCTCCAGGTCTCCAGGCCCAGGGACCAAGGGCGGACTGTGCTGGTGGGAGGAGCCGCCCGCCTAGGGTTCAATTTGCGCTCACGGGGATTGTCCCATCCCCCTCCCCCCCCCGCCCCCTCCCCGCCCAGTAACTTGGGCGGCCGCTTCTTGCGGGAAATAAGTAAAAGTCCCAAACCACTTTCCACCCGTGCAACGCCCAGCAGCGCAGCAGAAAGCGTTGGGTGAAGGGGGAAGGGGAGGGCCCCTGTAAGTTTGCAGGTTTCGGGGGTAGGGCTCCCCAGAGAGCGGGGCGGGGGGCAGCGTAGGGGTTCCCGACCCCTTTTTTCTGGGCTCTGGTGCGGCAGGTTCACGTTGGGGTCGCAGCCTCCGAGGGGGCTGGCTGGTGGAAGAGGACAGAAGAGGCGTGCGGGCAAGCAGGCCGCACACACCTGGCGCCTTGTGGAATGAAATCTTAATTAATTATTAAACTGAGTTCCCGCGGGAGGGAGCTGGGCCGCGGCAGCGAGGGCGGGAATGGCAGGGTGGGGGCGGGGGCCCACAGGACTGGAGGGGTGTTGGAGGGGCGCTGGGCGCCAGCTCGGCCCCTCGGGGACTGGGTCGGGACGGACTGCGACCCTCAGTGGGCGGAGCGCGGTGGTCGCCGCCGGGGGGCGGTGGATTTGCCCGCGGGCGCGCGCGCAGCGACCCCGGGGCGAGGTGGGAGTGGGAGGCTGCAGGGCGCAGCTCCGAGTGGCGGGAGGGAGCGGGTGGCACGGCCCCCTCCCCGGGGTCCTGATCCCAGAACAGTGGCCACTTGTTTTCCGAGCCTGGGGGAGGAAGCGGCCGGAGGGGAGCAGGGGGGCGTGCGGAGCAGGGAGGGCGGTGGTGGTGGGGCTCCCCTTTCTCGAGCTCCAGCGCCCGACCCTGCTCTCCCGCAGGCTGTGGGCAGCGCGGCTCCTGCAGGGGGGGGAGGGGGACCCCGGACAAAAGGAGCTTGTGCCTTTAAGGCGGGGAGTCCGGGAGCCGGCGGGGAGGGGACTTCTGGATCCGGGGTAGAGGGCGCTGCGCTGGACAACAGGGAGGGGGCGAGGGCCGGGCGGACGCCGGGCGGCGGTGGGGGGGACTGCTGACCGGCTGCACGGAGGAGGACGGCTCGGCGGCCGCCCGGCCGGAGCCCGCGGGGGCGGCGCCGACCCCCGCCGGCAGGTGAGAGCGTGGGGCGGGGTAGGGGACGTGGCCGCACAGCGCCCGGGCTCGCAGGGGGCTGAAGCGCCCTGAGCCTGAGTTTCCCACTGGGGCACTGAAGCCTGGGCTGGGGTCCTATCCACCAGTGCCTGGCAGAGGGGCGCCAAGGAGGAGATGGGGTGGTGGTGGTGGTGGTCCCGGGCTGCAGGCTCCCCGCCTTCCCCAGCTGCCTCGCGCGCGTCACAGCCTTCCCTCGCTGGAGTTTCCAGGCTGGCTCTGAGGAGGGGGAAAAAGCATGTGCTGGGGGAGGGGCTGTGGGCTGAGGCTCCGAGTTGGGGGCCGCGTGAGACCGTTGCTAGGGCAGACGGAGGCTGCCTTGCGTCCCTGGGAGATCCTCTCCCTGCCCTCGGCCGGAATCCTTGGCACGACGCGGGTGGTGCCAGCCCCCGACTCCCGCAGACCCGCAGGGCGGTGGACAGACTGTACAGAGCAGGCAGGCACTGGGAGACCCTTTCCGGGACCCTCCCCTGGCCAGAGCCTGGCGCCTTGGGAGCCTGAGAGACTTGACGTGGGGGTTGTGTGCTATGTGGTGGTGGGGGGGGTGCTGAGTGTGGGCGCCCAGTGCAGCCTGGGCTGGGGAAGAGAGAAGGCGGAGCCGAACCTCCCGACACAGGCCTTGGGGAGGCTGCTCTACATCTGGAATGGCCCGGAATGGAGGCCCACGTCCCAGCATGGTGGGCGGTGCTGGCACGCTGGGCCACGCCTGGGCAGCGCCTTCGCCCATGAACTTTTCCAAGTCGTTTTCCGTCCCCTGGATCCTCCTTTTGCCAAGGAGGGCAGGGGCACAAGGTTCCCTGGGGCTTGGATGGCCGGGAGGTGGCCAGAGCCTTCCTTAGGGCTGGGCCTTGGCCTGCCTCAGATTCTACCCTTGAGGCTGAAGGATAAGGGTTTGGGCTTGGGCCTGCAGGTCTGCACAGGACCTGGGAGCTGGGGGTTCGAGGAGCAGCAAAGGGAGGAGACGGTGGGGGGTGCAAGGCTGGGCTGTGGATGAAGGAGGAGGTTGTTAACACTGTCCCAAGGTTCCCAGCGATGGTTCCAGGACAGGCAGGGTTGAGGGACCATGTGACCTGGAACAGTGTCCTGCCCTGTTCCTGCTGTACCAGTGTGGCATGGGGTGCTGGGAGCACTGGGCAGCACCTAGAGTGGGGGGTCGGGTGAGGGGTTGCAGTTGGTGAAGCTGTCCCCTTGGTGGTGGTGGTTGTAGTGGAGATGGGGGAGTCAGAGTGTTATTGGGACTGTCTCTGCCCCTTCCTTTGTGAGTGCAAGCCAGATGCCAGGATGCACTTCCAGGGGGCTGGGAACATGGCCCCAAACAGGTCCTTTGGGAACAGAGGTCTGGGTCAGTGATGGGGTGGCGTGAGGCAGTGGCAGGGGTGGAGTGGGTGGGGGGAGCGAGATAAGACCAGGGCAGGGGACTGGCACATGGGAGGAGGCTGAAGCAGAGTGTCATGGGGGAAGCAGTGGAAAACCTGCTGCTCTGGGCTCTGTCCCTGGCAGCTTTGGAGCCTGACAGCTCTGAGAACACAGGAATGAGATAGAACCAGGCTTCCGCCTGGCTGGCTGGAGAAATGTGTGTTCCTGCCCACGACTCTCTTGCTTTCTCTCTTTCTTGGGCACTGGTAGAGGTTTGGCCTCAGGGTGTTGTGGCATGGGGACAAGAACCAGCACCACCAGCAGATGCACGCTGCGCGACAGGCATCAGTAGCTTCTCTCTGCAGGACCATTAGTCCCATTTTACGGGCAAGGAGACTGATGCAGAGGAGGTGAAATAAGATGCCCGAGGCCATGCAGCTAGCAGCTGGTCCCGCTTCTAAATGAACTTGTTCTCGGGAGCCAGCCTTGCCTTTGACCTTCTCCAAGTGCTCGCTCACTCGAAGCCCTGTTGTGCTGTTGCAGGCGCTGGGAGTTGAAAGGCAGGCAGCTCTGTGGGCTGTAAAAGGGATGCTGGCTGAACTCGTCTGCGGGTGGCCCTGGGATGGGGCTTTAGAGTGTGCGCGGAGAAGTCCCGGACCTGGCCTCCTCTTGGAGTGTCGCTCCTCTGGCCTCAGCATCCGGCTCTCTGGCCGTCTGGGGTGAGCGTTGCGTACTCTGGCTTCTTTTCTCCTGGTGAGTGCAAGTGTCAGTGCAGGTAGCTCCACGGGGCATCCAGTGGGCATGGAGGAGCGTGGCCTGCTGGGACATGGGTGTCTTTTAACTTTTGGCTCAGCCAGAAGTTGAAGGTATTGTCTTGGCGGGGAGTGGGGGGTCCTCCTGGCCCTGTCAAGGCCCTGTGCCCTCAGCTCTCAGTCCCCAGGGCTGCTGAAGGCAGAGCCCAGAGTTCTAGATGTTTCCTTTAGGAAACGTAGGATCTGTGACAAATTTGGTTACCTGTGATCTCGCTAACTTGGGCCAGCCTTATAATATTACCATGGAATTAAACAATTATTTGAAAGAGAGCTCCCGTCCACTGGTTCCCTCCCCAAATGCCACCCACATCCAAAGCAGTAGCCTGGAACTCAGTCTGGGTTCCCGTGTGGTAGCAGGGACCCAAGGACTTGAGCCGTCACTGCTGCCTCCCAGGAGCTCATCCGCAGGAAGCTGGAATTGGAAGTGGAGTTGGCACTTGAACCTGTGTACGCTGGTAGGGATGTGGATGTACCAAGCTGGGTCTCTTTTTTTTTTTTAATGAGTATTTACTCATTTTTTTTTAAAAAAAGATTTATTTATTTATTTGAAAGAGTTACCCAGAGAGAAGGAGAGGCAGAGAGAGAGAGGTCTTCCATCTGCTGGTTCAGTCCCCAATTGGGTGCAACAGCTAGAGCTGAGCTGATCTGAAGCCAGAAGCCAGGAGCTTCTTCTGGTTCTCCCACACGGGTGCAGGGGCCCAAGGACTTGGGTCATCACCCACTGCTTTCCCAGGCCGTAGCAGAGAGCTGGATCAGAAGTGGAGCACCTGGGACTTGAACCGGAGCCCATATGGGATGCCACCTCTGTAGGCGGTGGCTTTACCCGCTATTCCACAGCGCTGGTCTCATTACTCATTTTTAGTTATTTGAAAGCTGGAGACGGAGAGAAGGAGAGAGAGAGAAAAAAAGAGAGAGAGAGAGAAATGTCTTCTACCTGCTGGTTCACTCAACAGCTGGGGCTGGGCCAGGCTGAAGCTAGGAACCATGTGGGTGGCAATGGACTTGAGCCATCATCTAGACCCTCAGGATGCATTCACAGAGAGCTGGATCGGAAGGAGGCTAGACTGGCCCCTCGTACTTGGGATACAGGTATTTTAACCTACTGTGCCACAGTGCCATCGCCCCAAGACTTAGGAGCTATGCCAAATGCTGGCCCCCCCCTTTTTTTTCCCTGTCCAATCTGCCCTGTGTTGCTAGTGTCCACAGAACTAGCTTTACAGGGTTTTGCCGAAGAGCAAATGGGATTGTCCTGTGAAAGACCTTGAAAAGTTTTAAACCAGAGGCAGCACATGGGGGCGAGTGTAATCCATCCATGCAAACAGGCTTGCAGCCACTCAGCGAACATCTGTCCGGATCCTCGTGGGTGTTGTGAATATAGCGGTCAGCAAAACAGGTCAAAATTCTTGTCTTCGGGAGTTGATACTGCGGTTAGGAGAGATGAACAAGTCAGAAAAAGATACAGGGTGGCAGGTGCTGGTAAACGCTATGGAGAAAAGGAAAGGATAAAGCGGGGAAGAGAGACAGGCAGCCCCTGAGAAAGGGTTTGCTATTTTAATGTGGCGCTCAGTGAAAGTCCCACTGATAAGGAAACTCAAGGGCTGTGACTTGCAGAGCTGCTGCACACAGGGAGTGGCAAGTGCCAGGGTCCCAGGCTGGCCTGGGCTTGGTGTGTGGGCTGCTGTGACTGGTGCAGTGGAGAAGATGAAAAATTGCGGGACTGACAGTTACTATTATGTGTCCTCCGCTCCACGTCTGGGTCCTTGGGCTTGTTCGCATTCTAGCTTTTCAGTGTGTAGTGTTCCAGCTGTGAACCAGGGCCAGTGATTGGCACTGGCCATGGGGGCCCTAAAGAATAGCTGTGTCCCTGCCCTCAGGTAGGGTACCCCTGAATCAGGCAGCTGCTGATCAGGGGGCAGAGACATTCACAGCTGTGGGCTGGTGTGCTTGCAATGGCAATAAAAGGATGTGCAGAGGATCCATGGGACCGAGCTGGGAAACCTCCCAAAGGAAGTCAGATCTAAGAGGCCGGTGGGAAAAGCTGAGTTTCGCTTGGTGAGAATGAGTGTGAAGGAAGGAAGTGATTGGGACCTCACAGGCAGAACTCATTCTGTAGATGTCACTCACGTTGAAAATGTGGCTTAGGTACCAGCATTTCAAAATAGGCTGATGATGCCTTGAACTACAGATGTTTTTTTTCTTTAGCTTCTGTCAAACAGTCAGAAGCTCCAGCCCCACTGGGACACCTGGTGCTAGGTGGTGGTTGTCCCATACTAGGGGTGGGACAACCTAGTTTTCCTGAACCATATCTGTCTCTTTGACACAGTGAGGTGACTTTTTTTTTTAAGTTTTATTTTATTTATTTGAAAGAGTTACACAGAGAGAGAAGGAGGAGAGAGAGAAAGTCTTCCATCCGCTGGTTCACTCCCCAGTTGGCCACAACGGCCGGAGCTGCACCCATCCAAAGCCAGGAGCCAGGAGCTTCTTCCAAGTCTCCCGCGCGGGTGCAGGGGCCCAAGGACTTGGGCCATCTTCTACTGCTTTCCCAGGCCATAGCAGAGAGCTGGATCAGAAGTGGAGCAGCCAAGACTTGAACTGGCACCCATATAGGATGCCGGCACTGCAGGTGGCAGCCTTACCCACTATGCCACAGCACCGGCCCGAGGTGACTTTTTAAGTGTACTCTTGCTGGAGTCAGACAAACCTGGCACATCCTGGTTTTCCCACTTACGTGGCTCCCCAGCCTTGGGTCACCTCCTTACGTCTCGGCTTCCTTCCCTGTTGACTTGGGGTGCCACTGTGCAACCTGGAGTGATTTTGTGAGGATGGTGTATTGGCTGGAGAGCTTAGCTGGGCCGTGGGAAGCGCTTGGGTGGTGGTGCTGCTAATACCATCTCCCCTTCTTCTCCCAATAGCATGTCCTGGTTTAGCGGTCTCCTGGTTCCCAAAGTGGATGAGCGGAAAACAGCCTGGGGCGAACGCAATGGGCAGCAGCGCCTGCGCCGTGGGACTCGGGCCGCCGGCTTCTGCGCACCTCGCTATATGAGCTGCCTCCAGGATGCAGAGCCACCCAGCCCTACCCCAGCCGCTCCCCGGAGGTGCCCCTGGCAGGATGAGGCCTTCATCCGCAGGGGGGGCCCGGGCCCGGGGAAGGGCGTGGAGCTGGGGCTGCGGGCAGTGGCCCTGGGCTTCGAGGACGCGGAGCTGACGGCAGCGACGGGGGTGACTGAGGTGGCACCGCGGCGCGGGCGATCGTGCTGGCGCCGCCTGGCGCAGGTGTTCCAGTCCAAGCAGTTCCGCTCGGCCAAGCTGGAGCGCCTATACCAGCGCTACTTCTTCCAGATGAACCAGAGCAGCCTCACGCTGCTGATGGCGGTGCTGGTGCTGCTCATGGCTGTGCTGCTGGCTTTCCACGCTGTGCCTGGCAGCCCTCAGCCTGCCTACGTGGCCCTGTTGGCTGGGGCCGCCACCCTGTTCGTAGCGCTCATGGTGGTGTGTAATCGGCATAGCTTCCGCCAGGACTCCATGTGGGTGGTGAGCTACGTGGTGCTGGGCATCCTGGCTGCCGTGCAGGTCGGGGGCGCCCTGGCAGCCGACCCGCACAGCCCGTCTGCGGGCCTCTGGTGCCCCATGTTCTTCGTCTACATCACCTACACCCTCCTGCCCATCCGAATGCGGGCTGCCGTTCTCAGCGGCCTTGGCCTTTCCACTCTGCATTTGATCTTAGCTTGGCAACTCAACCGTGGCGATGCCTTGCTTTGGAAGCAGGTGGGTGTAGAGGGCACCAGGCTGGGAATCGGAAGGGGCCGTGGTGGTAGGGAGGGGTGGTGGGGTCCAGTCGTGGGCGGATGCTGGGTATGGAGACATGTGGCTCCATCTGGGAGGAGGGGCTTGAGGCAGGAGGCCAGGTTTCGGGGGTCAGCCTCCACTGGGATCTGGGGCAGAGGGCAAGGCCCCAGGGCCCAAGCTTGTACTCTGGCACTGTGGGTCCCAGTGGCCTGTGCCCACCGCAGTGGTGCAGCCCATAGTGGGGGGTGGGGAGTCGGGGGTGGAGGGCTGCAAATAGGGATGTGGAAGCAGTGCAGTTGTGTCCAGGCTTTGGTATCCCTTGCCCCCAAGGGGACCCCTAAGTGTCAGTTCTTGGTGGTGTTTCCCCAGAGAGGGACTGAGCAGGTTTTGGCTGGCATTGGCTGGGGGAGGAGGAGTCACGTGTCTGTAGGAGCAGAGCTGGTTCTGAGAGGTCAGGGGAGGTGACGAGCTGGGATCCATTCTGCTCCCTGGGAGTGACTTGATAGGGCATGAACCTTACAAGAGAGGGGGTGCACGGCTAGATCTCACCCCACCACCTCATGCTGCCAGCCCTCTGCCCCGCTGGCTGCTGCCTGTGAGTTCTTCGTGGAGATGAGGATGGCCGTGGGGACCCCAGGCTGTCCAGTGGGCTGCATTCTTCCTTGTGATCTTAGACAGCCTGTCTCTCCTCTCCAGGCCTCAGGCTCTTCCCAGTCTGCAAAACTGGATGAAAAACAGCAGCCACCTTAGGATGCTGCTATGAGAGCCTACCTGTCCCCAGGGTGAAGCAGAGCAGGGCCCCACCTAGGGGCAGGCAGGTTGGGGAGGGGCTGCAGAGGTGATGCCCAGCCAAGGGGCTGCTGGGAAGGCACCTTTCAGAGATGTGGGTGGAATCCGCCATGTCACCTCACCCCCTGCCCAGGGAGCAGCCACCAGGCTGCAGGCACAGCCCCACAGGTGGCACACCTCACGAGGCCCTCGCTGGCACCCGGTCCAGGAAGCACCCTCCTCCGTCTCGCTCAAGGTTGGAGGGCCTGGCCTCTGCCTTGCCAAGGGCTGGTGGCCTGTAGCCCACCCTGGCCCCACCCCCAGGGAGGAAGTTGCTCTGGGCTCCCTGAGTGAGAAGTTGGGTGCTCTGGCATGATGCCCTTCCCCACCCAGCCTGGGCTCCGGAACGGTATGTACCTTTTTAAAAGTAACTTTATAGCCCGTTTGTTTGTAGAGCACGTGCCCACAGGGCACTATGGGAGCTCTGGAAGGGCCAGGTCCTTCTGCCCTTGCTTTTTTTTTTTCCTACCTTGCTTTTCCAGGTTGGTTCTCAGGTTGGGCTTGGGGGCTGGACCGCTCTCCTGGGGAAGAGGAGCTTAGTAAAGGTGCTGCCACCCTTCCGCCTTCCTCTGCAGCTCACCAGGGGGTGGGTGGGCATCTTTGCCCTGCTCTTGGCTGGCGTGATGCCCAGAGCCGGGCCCTGTATCCGACGGGGGAGGCCAGGAGTGTGCCAGTCTCCTGCCTCCTTGGGGTGCCCGGCTGTCGCCTCACCCAGTGGGTCTAGGCAGGCACGTTCTGGGGTGATGGAGACAGTCGCTGCTGCCCCTGTGCCAGTCCTTGGGGCCTCCTCTGATCGCAGAACAATTCTTGTGCCCATTTGGGCCTGTGGGTTCCTGCAGGGCGCTGGTGGCCTTCACGGGCAGCCCTTCCAACCCCAGCCCTGCTCCTGTTCCCGCTCCCAGGAGCCTCCTGCCTGGCTCACCCATTCAGATGCATTGAGCAGTTTCACCCAGTGACCCAGGCCAGCCCGGAGCCTCCTTCAGGCCCTGGCATCCATTTTTTCCTCATAGCTGGATAAGGATGTGTGTGCAGAGTTATTTCAGTCCCTCATCCCCCTTCCCCTTCCCTCCACTGTGACTCACATTTTCCTCTTGGGCTCCTGGGGCCAGGAAGGGAAGTTGCCTGGTTTGCCCCCCCTTTCCTTCTCCCCCACTGGGGGCTATTCTTAGAAACCCCCAGGGGAGATAGTGCACCCCCACTTCACCCCTGCTGCTGGGAGGTGGAGCTCAGTGCACAGGCACCCAGGGCCCTGGGAGCTGAACTAGGAAGGGAAGGTGGGAGGCCAGTCCTTAGGGCCAGAGTGAGAAGGACCCAGGGGGAAAGGTCCTCCCCAAGGGGAAAATGAGGCTCCAGAGCTCAAGTGGCCTGCCCACATCTGTGGGACTGGTTCTAGTGCAGGGCAGTGCCCGGAACACCTGGCTTCCAGTTGTACTCCTTCCCTCCCGGCTCCCTGAACCAGAGCCTTGCCCCATGCAACTCTGACCTGGAGCCGCAAATGCCAGGCTAACCCCTGAGTTTCCAGAACACTGAAGCCGGCCAGCTCCCCTTAGATCGGCTCCCCAGCCAGTGCACCAGTGGTGACTGGGGGCTGCATATCCCTAAGGTGGGGGAGTCCTGAGCATGGGGTCTTGGCAGGCCAACTGTCAAGAGTTATCCCTGGGGACGGGGGCAATGAGGTGGCCAGGCACTGTGACACCCCATCCCTGGTTAGGGAGGGGTCTTTGTATTCCTAGAATTGCTGGATCCCAAATCTTGAGTCAATGGAGGAAGGACTCTTGGAAACCCGGAATGCACTAGACGGTAGTATTAGGGCACAAGCTTTGGGGTCCCACTGTCCTGGACTCAAGTCTCAAGCCGGCCACTACCAACTGTGCGACCTTGAGCTCCTCTATGCCTGAGTCCCTCCCCCTTCTGTCACAGCTGAAAGAAAGAGTATAGAAGAAACCCATAGAATCCAGGCACATTGTAGACAGCCAACAAAGTAACCGCTAATCATAATCATCATAATGTAATTACTGTTATTATGTCAGGGCAGGGAGGAACATCAGAGATCTTCTGTTCCCCCTCTTTGGGTTATAAATAAGCAAGCAGAGGCCTAGAGAGAGGAGGTGGCTTGTCCCGGGTCACTCACAGAGGGACATAGAGCTCTGGTCTTCTGGGTGCTGTCCTACAGGAGAACCACATGCAAGCAGCAGCAGCAGCAGCAGCATTTTTCTTTTCTTTGGGTGGTTAGAGGGGAGGTGGTTATAGGGTAGTGGGGCAGGCCCCATGATCTACCTGGCCCTAGCAGTGATTAGATCGTCTTAGTGGCTACAGAGTGATCCAGGCCGAGGGCTGGGAGATGTATTGCAGCAGTGGGGACAGACGGGTTATATAGGAGTCAGACTTCGTTCCCGAAAGGAGCAGGTCCAGAGAGAGCCCAGGGACCCCAGCCTGAGTGTCTGCGGCCGTGAGTGTTGGGGGCAGGGAGGAAGGAATGGTCACTCATCTGCCTCTGCCGCCCTCCTGCAGCTTGGTGCCAACGTGCTGCTGTTCCTCTGCACCAACCTCATTGGTATCTGCACACACTACCCAGCCGAGGTGTCTCAGCGCCAGGCTTTTCAGGAGACCCGTGGTTACATCCAGGCCCGGCTGCACCTGCAGCACGAGAACCGGCAGCAGGTGGGGGCCACTTTCCCTGGCCAGGGGGCCTTCCCCCTCGTGATCCCCAGGTGGTTCTCAGGTTGGATCTGCTGCTGTGGTTCACAGTGTGGGAAGGGTTCCTCTGGTCTGTGTGTCTCAGAGGCCCTGTGACAATCAGGGTTCTGTCCTTTCTGAGAGTGGGGAATGGGTAGACAGGAGCACTTGGGAAGACGGCATTAGGGGTGGTCAGAAAGGGCTGAGATATCTGTGTGCCAATTGTCCTGGTGGGGTTAGTGAGGCTGCGGTCCAGAATGGAGGCTCCACTCTTCAGAGAGTCCTGGGAGGGCTCCGGGGATGAGGAGGGACCAGGAGGGAAGGACATGGACATGGACATGTGAGGCCAGGAGGAGAGTGGAACCCTATTGCAATCACTGCTCTAGGAGCGGCTGCTGCTGTCCGTGTTGCCCCAGCATGTTGCCATGGAGATGAAAGAAGACATTAACACAAAAAAGGAAGACATGATGTTCCACAAGATCTACATCCAGAAGCATGACAATGTCAGGTAGGGTGGGAGTGGGAGCCTGCCAGGAGGAGGCGGCGGGGGTGGAGTGGGGGAGACCTGGGGAGCCTCTGAGGGCGCCGGGACCCACGTGTGTCCTCTGCTGTCACCCACAGCATCCTGTTTGCCGACATCGAGGGCTTTACCAGCCTGGCCTCCCAGTGCACCGCACAGGAGCTGGTCATGACTTTGAATGAGCTCTTTGCCCGGTTTGACAAACTGGCCGCGGTGAGGGTGCTGGGGCTTGGGGGCAGTGCTGACTGTGGTGAAAGAGCACAGCTTTGCTGGCAGCAGCTGGGAGCGCGGGGGCAGAGAAAGTCTTCAGGTGAGGGTGGTGGGCAAGAGAGTCAAGGTGACCCTTCCCTCCAACTCTTGCCCCTTTAGGAGAATCACTGCCTGAGGATCAAGATCTTAGGGGACTGTTACTACTGTGTGTCAGGGCTGCCAGAGGCCCGGGCAGACCATGCCCACTGCTGTGTGGAGATGGGGGTGGACATGATCGAGGCCATCTCGTAAGCAGTGCCCCATTCCTGGGCTTCCTAGAACTGTGGGTGCCCCACATTGCTCCTACTTCTCCGTGTGTGCTTTTAGGAGTTTTCCTTGGTCTTGGCTCTTCATCTTTGAGCTTTCTCTGTCGTTGAGGAGGGAAGTGGATCTTTCTCCAGCCTGTGCAAAGACCCGTTGTGCAGCTTTAGACTCCAGCCAGCCTGGACTGGGGTGTGGGGAGCCCAGGGGCAGTGGGGAATGGGGCCAGAGGTGAGAACAGTGAGTCCTCCTCTCCTAACTTAGCCCCACAAGATACCGCAAGGCCTTTGCTGCTGAACAGAGTTCTCAAGCATGTCCTTTGAGCCCCACGTCGCCCATGTCCAGCCCAAGCTGTGCTCTTGTCCCCTGTATTGGGGTCTGTCCTTGTGTACCGGGCTCTGGGCTGGGGGGGTGGGGGGAAGGGAGAGCTGTGCCAGACACTGATCTGGAGCTGTGTCCCCCCAGGCTAGTGCGTGAGGTGACAGGTGTGAATGTGAACATGCGCGTGGGTATCCACAGTGGTCGTGTGCACTGCGGTGTCCTTGGCCTGCGGAAGTGGCAGTTCGATGTGTGGTCCAACGACGTGACCCTGGCCAACCACATGGAGGCCGGGGGCCGGGCCGGGTGAGTGGAGGGGTTCAGGCAGTGGGGAATGGGAGCCAGGGAGAAGAGAACTGAGTCTCACCCTCCCGCCACCACCCCCCAGCCGCATCCACATCACTCGGGCCACACTGCAGTACCTGAACGGGGACTACGAGGTGGAGCCTGGCCGTGGTGGTGAGCGCAATGCATACCTCAAGGAGCAGCACATAGAGACCTTCCTCATCCTGGGTGCCAGCCAGAAACGGGTGAGGGCCAGGGCAGGGCTGCGGGGGGCTGGGGGCGGGCAGGTGCAGGCTCCTTCAAGGCCTCTGTGGGTCCCTTTTGTGAGCTGGCGTTCTCCTTGGCCACAGAAAGAGGAAAAGGCCATGCTGGCTAAGCTACAGCGGACGCGGGCCAATTCCATGGAGGGTCTGATGCCACGCTGGGTGCCTGACCGCACTTTCTCCCGCACCAAGGATTCCAAGGCCTTCCGCCAGATGGTGAGTGCCTGGGGCCCCACCTCTGTCTCCCTCAGCACTGCGTGTGTGTGTGTGTGTGTGTGTGCGCGCGCATGTGTGTGCGTGTGCTGTCCGGTACTGGGGGTGGGAGCTGTGGTTTCCTCCCAGGGGTTCCAAGTACCCCAAAGTCTACAGTGAGCACCCTTTGGCTTGTGTTGGGGGCGAGGGAAGGGATTGTAGAGGTGAGGGTGGTTGGTCCTTCACCTCGTTCATGTACCGTGTGCCTTTTCTCCAGGGCATTGATGATTCCAGCAAAGACAAGTAAGTTGGGTCATTGAGGAAGGGGGACCTGGAGTGGAGAGGTCCCAGCTCCCTGGGATGGTACTGTAGGGAGCAGGAGCCACACACCCCTCCCTTCCCATTGCTTCTCCTGTGGGCACCCGGTGAAGCCACGTCCCCTGCCCTCAGCCGGGGTGCCCAGGATGCTCTGAACCCTGAGGATGAGGTAGATGAATTCCTGGGCCGTGCCATCGATGCCCGCAGCATCGATCAGCTGCGCAAGGACCACGTGCGCCGGTTCCTGCTCACCTTCCAGAGAGAGGATCTAGAGAAGAAGGTTTGGAGAATTCCAGGGCAGAAGGAAAAGGGGAGGAGAGAGGAGGGAGGGAGCTGGAGGGACTTCTGGGGAATGGGGAGGGTTCCACAGAGCAGGGCAGGACGACTGAATCTGCTCCCCTTGGGGCCCCTGGTCATCCCTGCCTCCACCAAGGCAGGGCCCCGTACCCAGCTCAGCCTCCTCTCCCTTAGTACTCGCGGAAGGTGGACCCCCGCTTTGGAGCCTACGTCGCCTGTGCCCTGCTCGTCTTCTGCTTCATTTGCTTCATCCAGCTCCTCGTCTTCCCCCAGTGAGATCCCTGCCCCTCCTCACTGGGCTCCCTGCTCCTCCCCTGCCTCCCTGAACTGTCCTAAACCTACCCATGTACACCCACTGTCCCTGAGGCTACCCCCCAACCTGTTCCGGGGGGTGGGACAAGGATGCTCTTGACCTCCCAGGGTCAAGTTGCCCCCGGCCCTGTTCTGCCCCAGTTCAACCCTGATGCTCGGGATCTATGCCGGTATCTTCCTGTTCCTGCTGGTCACTGTGCTCACCTGTGCCGTGTACTCCTGTGGTTCTGTACGTAGTGGAGACTCCCAGGGCTGTGTGGGGAGGGAGGAGGGCTGGGAGGAGTTGCATAGGGAGGCAGGCAGGCGGTGGCCATGCCTCTCCTGCTGGGTCCCGTGCCTGGCTGGCCCTCTTCCCTGGCTGAGCGGCCGCCACATCTCCCTCTCTTGCTGCCTCCAGCGGTTCCCCAGGGTGCTGCAGCGCCTGTCTCGCGGCATTGTCCGCTCGCGGGCACACAGCACAGCAGTTGGCATCTTTTCAGTCTTGCTTGTGTTTACCTCCGCCATCGCCAACATGGTGAGGATCCCGTGGGAACTCTCTGTGTAGCACCTTTACTGCCTGCTCTTCCGAGGGTGGGGTGGGTGGGGCTGCCCCTGCTCCCCTCCTCTTGTCATCCCTGAGTGAGAACTTTGGCCTCTGGGGTGTCAGGCACCTGGGCATGGCCCTTGCAGCCCTTTCCCCTCCCTAGTTACCCTGATATCCTCGTCACTTTTACAGTTCAACTGCAGCCACACCCCCATACGGATGTGCGTGGCCCAGATGCTGAATTTAACTCCCTCCGACGTTACTGCTTGCCACCTGCAGCAGCTCAATTACTCTCTGGACCTGGATGCGCCCCTGTGTGAGGGCACCACACCCCCCTGCAGCTTCCCTGAGGTATCTGAGCAGTGCTCAGGCAGCGATGGGGTGGGAGAGGGTGATCTTGGCACAGTTATAGGGCCATCTAGGCCAGTCCTGTGGATGGACCCCGGGGACACAGGAGTTCACCAGAGTCTCCATGTCTATGAGCAGCTAGGGGTCCTGGTGTGGTATAGGGCTGGGCATGGAGGTGGAAGGCTCTCCCATGGCCTCTGCCCTCACCCAGTGCTGCCTGTGATGTTGTCCCCAGTACTTCGTTGGGAACATGCTGCTGAGTCTCCTGGCCAGCTCTGTCTTCCTGCACATCAGCAGCATCGGGAAGCTGGCCATGATCTTAGTCTTGGGGCTCATCTATCTGGTGCTGCTTCTTCTGGGTCCCCCAGCCACCATCTTTGACAACTATGACCTGCTGCTTAGCGTCCATGGCTTGTGAGTTGATTCTCAGTCCCTTGAATGCCCCCCTCCCCCGACCCAGGAAGCTCTTTGACCCTCTGGGTCCCTGGTGAGCCTCCCTGGTGTCCCTGGAGTGCCACAATTCACTGCTGGGAGAGAGGGAAATGATGATGGAGGAGCTCCTGACATATGACCTCAAATAGCTGCCCCAAGAAAGTCCCAGGCCTGGGAAATCCCTGTATCTTTATGATAGACCTTAAAAAAATTGCTTCTCACATTTGCTTGGTACATCTGTGGGCCAAGCCTTTCACATGTGTTGTTAGATCTCTTTCCTGTTTTAATGATGAGGGGGCAGAGGCTTAGAGAGGAACCAAGAGCAGAGATTTTCCTAATCGCTGCTCTTAGTTAATATTAGTAAAAACCCTGGCCCAAAGCTGACTTACTGGCATGTGCCCAGTAATGCATTCTCGGTCTCCCCTTCCATGTCCCTGTCTTCCCCCTTCTGCTGCCCCCAGCAACCACCAGTAACTTTGTCTCTTCTGCCTTCCTGCCAGGGCTTCTTCTAATGAGACCTTGGATGGGCTGGACTGGTAAGTGAGGGCTCTGAGGCAGCGAAGGGTAGGGCTGCCGGATGCCTCCTTCAGACACCAAGCACATCTCTGCTCACCCTCAGCCCAGCTGCAGGGAGGGTGGCCCTCAAATACATGACCCCTGTGATCCTGCTGGTGTTTGCGCTGGCACTGTATCTGCATGCCCAGCAGGTGGAGTCTACAGCTCGTCTGGACTTCCTCTGGAAACTGCAGGTGACTGGGTGGGCCTCCGGGAGCAGGGCAGAATCTCTGCCGAGCCATAAACGCATCTCTTGCTAGCCCAGGCACCCTGAATCCACATTGGTTCTGTGCCTTCTCTGCTCCCACCTCCTTCCCCTGCCTCATCCTGTACCTGCCCCCTCTATCCCTTTGCCTGTTCCTCAGGCCAAACCCGTCCGTACCCTTCTTCCTCCATGCCATTCCCTCTGATGTCCATCCCAGGCGCTGGTCTCTGCACCCACCCTGTGAGTGACGGGCAGTGGGTGATGGGTGTGGTGTCTACAGGCAACAGGGGAGAAGGAGGAGATGGAGGAGCTCCAGGCGTACAACCGGCGGCTGCTGCATAACATTCTCCCCAAGGATGTGGCTGCCCACTTCCTGGCCAGGGAGCGCCGGAATGATGAGCTCTACTACCAGTCGTGTGAGTGTGTGGCCGTGATGTTTGCCTCCATCGCCAACTTCTCTGAGTTCTACGTGGAGCTGGAGGCCAACAATGAGGGCGTCGAGTGCCTGCGGCTGCTCAACGAGATCATCGCTGACTTTGACGAGGTGTTTGTCCTGTTGGCCAGTGCCGGGAGAGTGGAGGGATTTGGGGACCAGGAGAGGAGAGAGAACTTTGGATGAGAAAGTCAGGATTGGAGTCAGGTTGGGGTGCTAGCAGGAGAAAGGGAGCTTTAACGGGACTGAGAGCTGTCAGCACTGGGGGTGAGTGTAGGGATTGAGGAGGCGGGGACAGGGACCCATGAAGGTGTCCGAGGCAGCAAGGGGCCAGCCCCAGCTCCCAGTGGGGAACAGAGGGAGGACGTGAGGATCTCTGGGAGGGGGCCAGGTCAGGATAGGGACCAGTGGATGTCATTGAAGAAGGCAGGCAAGAGGGTAGAGCCCCTTGAGACCGAGCAAGCAAAATGTGAGAATTTGTCCTGAACGTCCTGGCCAGAGCTGGGCCCTCTGCTGTTCAGGTGGGATATCAGCTGCCTCATCCTGGGACCCTGATTCCCAGAGAGTGAGGGGCTGGAGTAATTGATTCTTAGCTTCTCCCCTGAAATTCTGTTCAGGAGTGAGCCATTGAGGCTGATCTCCTGCAGCTGTGCCTGGTCGGGGTTCACTCACCAGAAGGAGGGGTGTTCATTGAAACAAGAGTAGGAACCAAGGCATGGGCCGGGCATGCGCGTTGGGGTGGGTTGGGCTTTGGGCTCTGCCTTGACAGCCAGGCCCCCCTGCGTTTGTCTAGATCATCAGCGAGGAGCAGTTCCGGCAGCTGGAGAAGATCAAGACTATAGGCAGCACCTACATGGCTGCCTCGGGGCTGAATGCCAGCACCTATGACCAGGTGGGCCGCTCCCACGTCACCGCCCTGGCTGACTACGCCATGCGGCTCATGGAGCAGATGAAGCACATCAATGAGCACTCCTTCAACAACTTCCAGATGAAGATCGGTGAGAGAGGAGAGCCTGGCCACTTGGCAGGTGTTTCCCGGCAGGGCTCCTGGGCGGGTTTCCTTCCATCCCACCTCCTGTATCAAGTCTCATACTAAGGGCTTACTGAGGTCATTTCTTGAGGGCCTACTATGTGCTAAACATCTTGGCGCATATCTTAATCCTCATGTTATTAACCCCTTTTCCAGATAAAGAGGTTAATTCTAGAGAGAATTAAATAATTAGACCGAGGTAGGGAGAGGCTGAACTGGGATTTAAAACTGGGCTTATCTGAACTCCATTACCTTGGTCCTTGTCTGTGGCCACTCTCCTCCTAGATGGACTGGTGGCTGGCAGTGGTTCACAGCTTAGGTTCTGGGATCAGGCCGTCTGGTTTGAATTCTGGCTACTCCACCTCTACTGGCTTATTGAGTGAGTCACCTACCATCCCTGAACTTCATCTGTGAAATGGGGATGACTGTTCAGAGGTGTTGAGAGGATGAAGCTGTGTAAAATGCTCGTGTGGTTGGCAGAGGGAGCATCGCGGGTAAGACCAGCTCCTGGGGTGGCGGTGGCTGTCTTGCCCCGGGGGGCTCTGCCACTGGCTGACCTGCTAGGACCTGTAGGCTCATGACCAGAAGGCTCACCCCCTTTCCACTTGTTTTCCTTGGGGTCCTTCTAAAGGTCCCCTGAAGTGGGATGCCCACTGGGCTGATCCTGGAGCATCCTACTAGTTTAAATCTCTTGCTGTTCTCCCCACCTCAGGGCTGAACATGGGCCCAGTTGTGGCCGGTGTCATTGGGGCCCGGAAGCCGCAGTATGACATCTGGGGGAACACGGTGAATGTCTCTAGCCGTATGGACAGCACAGGGGTCCCTGACCGAATCCAGGTGAGGGGGATGTTCAGTGGAAGCTGGGAGGGACATGAGTCCAGAGGGTTTCCACAGTTCTCTCTGTGTGGTCCACTGAGACGGGGTAGGGATGGCAGTGTTTTGTGGTTGGTGGGCAGGGATCTAGCCTGGCTCAGAGAGCCCTGGGCCCCTGCGAGTGCACCAGGAAGGATTCCGGGCTAAGTGGCCTCCCCTCCCCCTCCCCCCAGGTGACCACGGACCTGTACCAGGTTCTAGCTGCCAAGGGCTACCAGCTGGAGTGTCGAGGGGTGGTCAAGGTGAAGGGCAAAGGGGAGATGACCACCTACTTCCTCAATGGGGGCCCTAGCAGTTAGCGGGGCCCAGCTACCAATGCAGCTGATGGGACCAAGGTGGGCATTGAGTGGACTCTGTGCTCGCTGGGAGGAGCTGTGGGGGTGGGGTGGGGTAGCGCTGAGCCTCCAGACCCTGCTGACTGTCAAAGGGTGCTCCCCAGGCAGGCTGGACTTGGGCCACACTTGTCTGCCTTGGGGCTGGCGCACAAGTGGATAACAAGAGGATCATGCAAGTGGCTTTCTTTTTAATTGGGGTAGGGCTGTTCCCTCTCCTCTCCCAGCTGTGGAGGCAGGAGCAGCACTCCTGCCCAAGAGATCACAATGGCAGCTTGCCATGCCTACCCTTTGTCTGCCTGGGCAAACAGGCTCAGGGCTGGGCCCTTCCTTGTCTCTCTTTTCCCTGGGAATATTTCGTACAAAGACTGGGGCAGGCATGAAAAGTGCCTATTCCACGCTTGCCTGTGGTATGCCTGTGTTCCTGACATTGGTCCTGGGTATGCCCCTGCTGCAGCCAGGGCACAGGAGGGAGATGGCTCTAGGGGCCCAGCTCTGTCCACGTTTCCGGGGAATGTTTCCATTTGCCAAATCCTAGTCCCAAGATCTGTCCCCAAAGGGGAACAAAGGGACCTCTGACAGCTCAGATTTAGCCCCAGTTCTTGTGTGCTCTGGGGAAAAGCAGTGTCTGGCCTCACTGGTACTGTGAAAACGCCCAACCAGAGAGCAGGCCTGTGCGTGGGGATGTCAGGAGTTAGAGGTTCACCTGCAGGTGCCAAAGAGAGCAGGTAGCCTGGGATGGGGTATTGCCAGATGCTGATCAGAGACCCCAGTGGGGTCAAGATCAGGTCACTGGGCCCCAGTGCTTGCTTGTTGTCTGCTGGAAAGGGGGCATGAGTGTCTCTTGCCCCTTCATTTGCCAAATAGAAGAGGGTCAGGGCTTGGAGGAAGATGACCCTGGTCTCACACCCATCTTTCCAACTCCTCTGGCACTGGGGAGGGCCTGTGTGTGTGTGTGTGTTTGTGTGTGTTGCTCTTTGTGTGTAATTCTGTCTTCCAGGTCTGTGTGTGTCCTTGGCTCCTGCTCCTCAGCTCTCCAGTCCGAGTTGGCCTCTCTCCTGTGGGCCTCTGTCTTCTGGGAATAAGGCAGGGTTTCCTCTTTCCAGGGCTGTAGAGAGGTGCCCAGATTTGCACAGGAGTGGGAGCAGAAGGAGGGTGGCCTGGGAGAGAAGTCTTTTATTTTTTGTGCCAAATCCCTAAGTGCCATTTGGGGGCCACGTGTGCAGCATGACTGTCTCCCTGCCTAGGGCAGGGACACAGGTGCCTGCCTGAGCCTCAGTGCCCTGGGCACTTTGCCTGTTTAGGGTTTGTTGGGCAGGCTTTGCAGGAATCTTCTTGGGTTCCCCAGCTTGTGTCCTGGGATGTGGTATGCTTTAAGATGAGGGTAAGTCTGGGGTCCCTCTGAGGACCCAGCTACTGGTACTAAGGGGTGGGGCAGGGGAATCTTACACTAGGCCTTTGCCTGGGTCTAGCCTGCTCCTGCCTCCCCAGCCCCATGAAGCCTGTGAGGGATGGAAGAGGGTTAGTAAGTTGGACTCCAGCTTCTCTTCCTATCCTGTCTCACTCCTTTCCCTGTAATCGCCTTGACTCTGGCCTGAATTAGCTGGTGCCTTGGCTTCTCTGCCTATACCTAGTTAAGCCAGAGGCAATAGCGTGGATTCTGCACAAAGAGACTAAAGAGAGAAGAGAATAAACCCTAGAGTTGCAGGGTTCGGGGAGCAGAGGGCGCTCTTACCCTCCCCTCAATACTCTTCTGATACCAGCTCCCTGCAGAAGCCTGTCTCTGGCTCGGTACTGCCTGCCTTGGGCGTTTCTCACGCATTAACCAAGTGGGCCATTAGGCGCTTCATTAGCCAAGGCAGCTGATCCAGATGGGAAACCCACTTCCCTTCTGCAAGCCGTATCTCTGACTAGGAAGGGGGATGCTTGGTGTCATGGTGTGGGCATGTGAGTGTCAGCAAACCAGAGTGGGAAGACCTCAGTCCTGGGTGGCCTGTCTCTGCTGCTTGCCAGGTGGCTGGGGCCTGTCCACCTCCTAGCCCCCCTACTCCCCATAGCACCATGCCAGCTGTGCCCTTCCCCCCAGGCTGCCGATGCTGGAGGATGAGTCGGGGGATGGGAGGCTGTGGGCTTTGGTTTTACAATGTAACCACTGTGGGAGGTTGGGGGAGGGTGGCATACCATGTATTTCAGTGAAATATTTAATATATTTAAATATCAATAAAATCAAATTCTTTGTAAAATTCCCTGTTCTCTGCAGCTGTTCTGGGCCCTGGGTTGGGTCAGCAGTGGTAGAGTCTGGCGGAGGTGGCAACCCTCCTGTCCAAGGGATCTGTGTGGTTGTCTTTCCAGGGCCTTCGCCCCTCTCAAACCTCTCCTCCCCAGATCTGGCTTCTGCAGAATCTCTCACGCACTTGCAGTCTGGGGTATTGGAATAACCCTGCCTCCCACTGCCCCCAGGCATCCAGGCAACTTTTGGTCCCATCTGTTTACTCTGATTTCTCAAACCCCTCCCATCCAGTCCCCACCTGAATTGGGACACCCCACCCACTCTCCCCACTTGACACTCCACTCCTTGCGCAGTCTACCTTGTCCTTCTGCGGTCATGTCTTCAGTATAGACTAAAGGTTCTGTCATTGAGAATACAGTGATCCATAAACCTAGACGGGAGAGACAGGATCTTAGATTCAGCCAGGCCAGGCTTGGGGGGGAGGGCGTCTGTAAAAATAGCCCCTAAGAGTGCTTCAGGGTAGTGATGAAGAAGCAGGGTTACCACCAACAGGCTGTGGTTGCAGGAGTAGTGGGGAGGTGGCAAGAGAAAGAGGTGGATGTATCCTGGGCCCAACAGGAATACTCTGGGATGCTTGTGCCTGCTCAGAAGTCACACCTGCAAGGTGGGACACTCAGATCCTGGGCCAGTTTTCTGTGGTAAGATCCAACTCTCTCCTGTGCCCCAACCGGGCAGTCTCTAAGGACTGACGTGAGCAGACCAAGTGCTTGCCTTGGTCTCTGCACTCTGACCCTTCCCAGCCTAACCTGGTCATCGGGCTCTTAATGAGACAGTGGCAGGGGCTCCGGATCCACGGCATGGCTTCCTCTGGGCGCACTCCCGGATCGTGGGACCGCCAGAAACTGAAGTTCTGAGCATCAGTCAAAGGGACTCTGTAGACCTGATTGGGGACTGAATGGGTTGGGGGAAGGGCCGGTTACCAAATTCCTTCAAGTTCACTGCTTACTTTTCTGCCTTAGTGCAGCAAAAGCCCAGCCCTGCAATTGAACCTGATTGGTACTGAGACATCCTGGAGATGTGGTCATCACACCCTCCTTAATTTCCAGACCGTATCTTCTCCTGCCCTCCTGGTCAGATGAATCAGTCTGGGTTCTTTTTGCTACCTAGGAAGGCCATCTCAAAGAGCTTTCCCCCAACTGCTTAGATGGTAGAGAAGTAACTGGTAAAATCCATTTTGGAAAATTACACCGATTCATTAGTTTCCTTTTCTTTTTTTCCTAAGCTTAATCATCCTCATTCCCTTGTCTCCTCTCTGAAATAATGCCTGCTTTGCTGAGTGCGGGCCATGCTTTGAAATATAACAATGATACCATCTCACAGTTAGAAACCTCAAATAGATGTCACTTATCAAGTGCCTATCATGTCCTATATGTTGTAGTAGGTGTTTTTCTTTTTTCTTTTAGTTTTTTAAAAGATTTGTTTGAAAGGCAGAGTTACAGAGAGGCAGAGGTGGGGGATGGGAGGGTTCTTCCATCTGCTGGTTCACTCCCTGGATGGCTGCAACGGCCAGCTGTGTGCCAATCTGAAGCCAGGAGCCAGAAGCTTCTTCTGGGTCTCCCACATTGGTGCAGGGGCCCAAGGACTTGGACCATCTTCCACTGCTTTCCCAGGCCATACCAGAGAGCTGGATGGAAAGGGGAGCAACCAGAACATGAACCAGCTCCCATATGGGATGCCGGCACTGCAGATGGCAGCTTTACCTGCTACGCCACAGCCCCAGTACTAGTGTGAGTGTGTGTGTTTTTCTTTAATTGACAGGCAGAGTTAGACAGTGAGGGAGACACAGAGAGAAAGGTCTTCCTTTTTCCATTGGTTCACCCCCCAAGTGGCTGCTACAGCCACTTGCAGCTGGTGCGTTGCGGCTGGCGTGTTGCGGCCGGTGCGCTGCACCCATCTGAAGCCAGGAGCCAGGTGCTTCCTCCTGGTCTCCCATGCGGGTGCAGGGCCCAAGGACCTGGGCCATCCTCTGCTGCACTCCTGGGCCACAGCAGAGAGCTGGACTGGAAGAGGAGCAACCGGGACAGAATCCGGCGCCCCAACCAGGACTAGAACCCCGGGGTGCCAGTGCCACAGGCGGAGGATTAGCCTAGTGAGCCGCGGCACCAGCCAGCCCTGATGTTTTAAAAATTTTGAAATAATATTAAGCGGAGCTAGTGCTATGGTGTAGCGAGTAAAGCTGCCATCTGCAGTGCCGGCAGCCTTAATGGGAGTTGTCTGAATCCCTGATGCTCCACTTCTGATCCAGCTCTCTGCTATGTCCTGGGAAAGCAGTAGAAGATGGCCCAAGTCCTTGAGCTCCTGCACCCGCGTGGGAGACCCAGAGGGAGCTCCTGGCTCCTAGCTTCGGATCGGCACAGCTCCAGCTGTGGCAGCCATCTGAGGAGTGAAACAGCAGATGGAAGATCTCTCTTTTTCTCTCTCTTTCTGCCTCCAAATAAATAAATCTTTTTTAAAAAAAGAAATAATATTGGGCTTACCTAGATTTTTAAAAAATACATTTTCATTATTTGGATAAATCTAATTCTAGTATATAAAATTTTTATTTTATTTTTTAAAAAGATTTCTTTATTTGATGAGGCCAGTGTTGTGGTGTAGCAGGTAAAACCTTAGCCTGTGATGCCAGCATCCCATATAGGTGCTGGTTTGAGACCCGGTTGCTCCACTTCCCATCCAGCTCCCTGCTAAGGTGCCTAGGAAAGCAGCAGAAGATGGCTCAAGTGTTTGGTCCCCAGCATCCACATGGAAGTCCTGGAAGGAGCTCCTCTTTCTCTGTAACTCTGGCCTTAAAATAAATCTTAAAGAAATGTTTGTTTATTTGAAAGGCAGAATCAGAGAGAGAGAGAGAGAGAGAGAGAGAGAGAGAGATCTTCCATCACTGGTTCACTCCCCAAGTGGCCGCAATGACCAGGTCCTGGCCAAGCTGAGGCCAGGAGCCAGAAGCTTCTTCTGGGTCTCCCACATTGGTGCAGGGGCCCAAGGACTTGAACCATCTTTTACTGCTTTCCCAGGCGCATTAGCAGGGAGCTGGATCCAAAGTGTAGGAGCTGGGACTCAAAATGACGCTCATATGGGATGCTGGCATTGTAGGTAGTGGATTTATCCACTATGCCACAATGCTGGCCCCAAAGGTGGTTTTTTTTTTTTTTTTTTTTGACAGGCAGAGTGGACAGTGAGAGACAGAGAGAAAGGTCTTCCTTTTGCCGTTGGTTCACCCTCCAATGGCTGCCGTGGCTGGTGTGCTGCGGCCGGCGCATTGCGCCTATCCGAAGGCAGGAGCCAGGTGCTTCTCCTGGTCTTCCATGGGGTGCAGGGCCCAAGGACTTGGGCCATCCTCCACTGCACTCCCTGGCCACAGCAGAGAGCTTGGCCCCAAAGTTTTTAATTTTAAAAATATGTATTTAGGCCAGTGCCGTGGCTCACTAGGCTAATTCTCTGCCTGTGGCACTGGCACACCGGGTTCTAGTCCCGGTCAGGGCGCCAGAGTCTGTCCTGGTTGCCCCTTTTCCAGGCCAGCTCTCTGCTGTGGCCTGGGAGTGCAGTGGAGGATGGCCCAAGCCCTCTCATATGGGATGCAATGTCCCAAGTGGAAGCTTAACCCACTGTGCCACAATAACTGCCCTCAGATTTGTATTTAAAAAATGTTTTTAGGGACCAACGCTGTGGCATAGCCAGTAAAGCTGCTGCCTGCAGTGCTGGCATCCCATATGGGCTCTGGTTCGAGTCCCAGCTGCTCCACTTCCAATCCAGCTCTCTGCTATGGCCTGGGAAGGCACTGGAGGATGGCCCAAGTCCTTGGGCCCCTGCCACCCACATGGGAGACCCGGAAGAAGCTCCTGGCTCCTAGCTTCAGATCTGTCCAGTTCCAGCTGTTGTGGCCATTTGGGGAGTGAACGAGGTGATGGAAGATCTCTCTCTCTCTCTCTCTCTCTCTCTGTCTAACTCTGCCTTTCAAATAAATAGTTCTTTTAAAAAAATGAGCTCAAGAGGACTATGAATAAGGTCATAATATTAATTCCAGTATAGCAAAAGGAAAGGAGAAACTCATTTAGAAAAAAGTTTTTTTTTAATTTATGAAAGGCAAAGAGAGAGTAAAAGGAGAGTTAGTTTACGCCCCAAGTTCCCACAACAGCAGGGGCTGGGCACTCAGTCCAAGTCTCCCATGTGGGTGATGGGGACCCCGTCACTTGAGCCATCACTTATTGCCTCCTGGGTCTACACTAGTGTGAAGCTAGAATCAGGAGAGGAACTGAGACTTGAATCCAGACATTCTCACGTGGGACACTGGCATCCCAACCAGTGTCCTAACTACTATGAAACACCTGCCCCTATATATTTTTTAAACTTAGAGAATTATAACTTAATATTCTAGTTTGCTATCTCAGGCCATTATGATAATTTTTTAAAATCTCTAATTATTTAGTAGATGTTGTGTTTTTACTTAGTGACTTTCCTACTAATAGTAAATTTTTTTAAGGACTTATTTATTTGAAAGAGTTAGAGAGAGAGAGAGAGAGAGAGAGAGAGAGAGAGAGAGAATCTGTTAGTTTGTTCCCTAAGTGGCCATAGAGACTAGAGCTGGGCCAGGCCAAAGCCAGGAGCCAGGAGCCAGGAGCTACTTCTGGATCTCCCATGTGGGTCCAGGGACACAAGGACTTGGGCCATTTTCTGCTGCTCTTTCAGGTGCCTTAGCAGGGAGCTGTTTGGTTGGGAAGTGAAGTAGCCTGAACTCAAACCAGTGCTCATAAGGGATGTCAGTGTTGCAGGTGACAGCTTAACTTGCTGCGCCACAACGCTGGCCCCTAACAGTAGACTTTAAAAAAGTTTGCTATTAGACTGGAGCCGGTGCTGTGGCGCAGTGGGTTAACACCCTGGCCTGAAGCGCCGGCATCCCATATGGGCGCCGGTTTGAGACCTGGCTGCTCCACTTCCAATCCAGCTCTCTGCTATGGCCTGGGAAAGCAGTGGAAGATGGCCCAAGTCCTTGGGCCCCTGCACCCATGTGGGAGACCTGGAAGAAGCTCCTGGCTCCTGGCTTCGAATTAGCGCAGCTACAGCTGTTGCGGCCAATTGGCGAGTGAACCAGAGGATGAAAGACGTCTCTCTCGCTCTCTCTCTGCCTCTCCTCTCTCTGTGTAACTCTGACTTCCAAATAAATAAGTAAATCTTTTAAAAAAATAAAATCAACCTTGGGGGAAAAATTATAAAAGAAAGTTTGCTATTAGAAATCACTCATAAGTAGTCCCCTTCCTGCACATGTCTATTTTGATTTCTGAGAATATTAAAAACTTTGTTTATTTGAGAGGCAGAGAGATGGATAGGCAGAGAAAGAGAACCTCCATATGATAACCCACTCCCCAGATGCCCACCATGGCTGGGGCTGGGCCAGAACTAGAGCTGGGAACTGAGTCCAGGTCTCCCATGTGGGTGGCAGGAACCCAGTTACTTGAACCATCAGTGCTGCCTCCCAGGGCTGCAACAGCAGGAAGCTGGAGTTGGGAGCCAGAGCTGGGTACTGAACCCAGACACTCAGTGTGTAAATGCCCGCCACTCTCAGAGTATTTTAGTGTTTTAAATTAAACTTACCTTTTGGGGCTGGTGTTGTGGTGCAGCGGGTTAATCTGCTGCCTGTGAGCTTTCCCACCCACGCATTCCAGTCCCAGCTGCTCCACTTCCTATCCAGCTCTTGAAAGTACAGCCGGATGGCCCACATGGGAAACCCTGAGGGAATTCCTGGCTGCTGGCCATTTGGGGAGTGAACCAAGACATGGAAGATCTCTGTCTCTCTGTCCGTTCCTCTCTATAACTCTGCCTTTCAAATAAATTAAAATGAATCTTTTAAATTAATTTTGAGATAATTACAGATTCACATACAGTTGAAAAAAAAATATACAGGGAGTTTCTGTGTAGCCACTCCCCTCAAGGGCAATGACTTATAGAACTATAGTATGCACACTGCCACAACTAGGTTATTGATATGCTGCTAAAGAACAGGTGCATCACCTTTCAATCCTGGAACTGCCATTTCATTGCCCTACCACCCCACTCTGGTTACCAATTATCTATTTATCATTTCTATAATGTTGTAATTTTAAGAATATTATATACATGGCATATAGTAAGTGATCTTTGTGGGATTGCCTTTTTTTATTTTTTAAAGATTTATTAGAAAAACAAACAAACAAAAAAAAGGATGGGGCTGGTGCTGTGGCGCCTCAGCTTAATGCCCTGGCCTGAAGCACCAGCATCCCATATGGGTGCCGGTTCTAGTTCCGGCTGCTCTTCTTCCGATCCAGCTCTCTGCTGTGGCCTGGGATAGCAGTAGAGGATGGCCCAGGGGTCCTTGGGCCCCTGCACTCACACGGGAGACCTGGAAGAAGCTCCTGGCTCCTGGCTTCGGATAGGCGCAGCCATTGCAGCCATTTGAGGAGTGAACCAGTGGATGGAAGACCTTGTGCTCTCTCTCTCTCTCTCTCTGTAACTCTTTCAAATAAAAATAAATAAATCTTAAAAAAAAAAAAAAAAAAGGCAGGGGACGGCGCTGTGGCTCAGTGGCTCAGTGGGTTGACGCCCTGGCCTGAAGCGCCGGCATCCCATATGGGCACTGGTTCTAGTCCCAGTTGCTCCTCTTCTGATCCAGCTCTCTGCTGTGGCCTGGGAAAGCAGTAGAAGATGGCCCAAGTCCTTGGGCCCCTGCATGGGCGTGGGAGACCTGGGAGAAGCTCCTGGCTCCTGGCTTCAGATCAGCGCAGCTCCGACAGTTGTGGCCATCTGGGGAGTGAACCATCGGACGGAGGACCTCTCTCTCTCTCTGCCTCTCCTCTCTCTGTGTAACTCTGACTTTCAAATAAATAAATAAATCTTTTAAAAAAAGGCAGAGACAGAGATTGTCCATTGGCTGTTTTAGTTCCCTATATGCCCATAACAGCTGGGGCATTTGTTGAATCCAAGAGCTAGGCATATTAGCAGGAAGCTGGATTGGAAGCCGAGCAGTTGTGCTTGGATGTGCATTCCTATTAAGGGATGGCCCAAGTGTTGGTCTAACCCACTGTGCCACAACGCCCTCCTCGGGATTGTCTTCTTCTTCATTTTTTTTTTAAAGATTTATTTATTTATTTGAAATTAAGAGTTACACAGAGAGAAGATAGGCAGAGAGAGAGAGAGGTCTTCCATCCGATGGTTCACTCCCCAGTTGGCCACAACGGCCGGAACTGTGCCCATCCGAAGCCAGGAGCCAGGAGCTTCCTCCAGGTCTCCCACGTGGATGCAGGGACCCAAGGATTTGGGCCGTTTTCTACTGCTTTCTCAGGCCATAGCAGAGAGCTGGATCAGAAGTGGAGCAGCCGGGACTAGGACCAGCGCCCATATGGGATGCTGGTGCTTCAGGCCAGGGCATTAACCCTCTCTGCCACAGTGCAGGCCCCATGGGATTGTCTTTCTTTACATAGCGTAATTCCCTGGAGGTTCCTGATATGTTACTGTTTTGTATCAGGAGCTTGTCCTAGATGTTTTATTTGAGAGCTCCCTTCTGTGGATCATTCCCCAAATGCCCACAAAGCTGAGGCTGGGCTGGGGCCAAAGCCAGGAGCCAAAACTCAGTCTCCTGTTGGGTAGGCAGGAGCCCAATTACTTGAACCATCACCACTGCTTCCCAGGGCCTGAATTAGTAGAAAGCTGAAGTCAATAGCAAGCCTGGTTTTGAACGCAGGCACTTAACCATTAGGCCAAAACTTAGGCCCCCAGGGTTTTTGTTTTGTTTTGTTTTGTTTTGTTTTTGTTTTTAGAGATTTATTTATTTACTTGAAAGGCAATGTTACAGAGAGAGGGCCAGACCAAGAGAGAGAGATCTTCTAGTCACTGGTTCACTTCCCAAATGAACGCAATGGTCAGGGCTAGGCCTGGAGCTAGGAGCCCGAAACTCCATCTGGGTCCCCCGTGTGTGTGGCAGCAGCCCAAGCACTTGGGCCATCTTCTGCTGCTTTTCCAGGACTTCAGCAGGGAGCTGGATTGGAAGCAGAACAGCTGGGACTTGAACCGGTGTTTCCATATGGGATGCCCCAGATGTTGTTTTTAAAGTGTACATTTTCTCTAACTTTTACAAAGTGCTTATGGGTATTATCTCCATTTTCAGATGATAAAGAGGTTAAGCGGGAAGAGGAATTTGCCTAAGGCCACAGAACTTGTTTGTAGTTTAAACTCAGTGCAAATTCCAAAGCTGGTACTGATCACGCAATGATAATATACAAAGTACTTTCTTAAATGGTTTCATTTTTGGTTTGAGCCTCACAACAATTCTATATGATTGGTGTTGCAGTAGGACAGGCATTCTCATTCTCTCTTAAATGATGGAGGAAACGGCTTAATATCAAGAGAAGTGACTTACCCAGGGTGAGGTAACTAAAAACAGGCAGAACAAACTGGGATTCAAATCTGGATCTTCTGCCTCTCTGAATCTGACTTACTGTTTATTTATTTGTCTATTTATATCATGCTCAACGCACCATTCAACTCTATTTCCTCCCACTCCATTCTCAGTCTCTCTTCCTGTTTGTTTTTTTTTTTTTTTTTTTTTTTTTTTCTCTCTCTCTCTCTCTCTGCCCTAAATCCATGCCCTGTCTGCATCTGAGCCATTCCTTAGGAACTCTAGACATGTGTTGTCTTCCTCTGGAACTGTGCCCGTTCTGAGATACTTACATGTCTTCAACCACACCTTCCGTACAGCTTCGTGGTACTTAGTGTGGCTGTTGTGGTGCACAGGATAATTCCCATCTTCTGAGACAATGGGAGGGAGCCTAGGAATCCCTGGCTCCTTCTGGTCTGAAAAAGAAAACAGAACTGTTCTGAGTACTTGGCAATCATCTGGTTCTCTGACTCCCTGGGGCCGGTGCTGTGGCGTGGTGGGTAAAGCCGCCGCCTGCAGTGCCAGCATCCCATGTGGGCGCCAGTTCAAGACCTGGCTGCGCCACTTCTGATCCAGCTCTCTGCTATGGCCTGGGAAAACAGTGAAAGATGGCCCAGAGTTCAGATGGTCAAACAGGCGAAGCTGTGTTTGAGCTAAGTCTTGGAAGATCTGGAGATCATGAGCTTGAGTAGAATCAGGAAGGGCATTTCTGGCAGCAGTGAGGGTAAGTGTGTTAGAAGCATTAGGGATGCAGAGAATGTTAGCATTTTCTGTTGATTTGGAGCCTGGAGGGCTGGGGGATGGAGAGAGGCATGGAGATAGGAAAGGTAGGATAATACAGAGTAGAGGCTACCAAACACTTCTTGTATTTGGGAATTGCCTCTTGGGAAGCAAAACCTCTATCTTAGCAGTGGTGGGGAGACTTTTTTATGCCAAGAGCATTTGGGTATTTAGAATATCATCCGCAAGCCATATGACATTATCAACTTAAACATCGCCTGCTCTGCATTTATTGGACTGAGTCCTGCCTGCAGCTGACTTGGCCAGACCAGATACTTTTGCGGACTTACCTGGCCTGCGGGCCAATGTTCCCACCCCTGCTTGAGAGGCTGCTGTGGTCTTTCTTACCCAGTCTCTTTTCTTTCTTTCTTTCTTTTTTTTTTTTTAAGATATATTTATTTATTTGAAAGGCAGTTAGAGAGAGGCATAGGGAGAGAGGCCCTCCAGGGGCTGGTGCTATGGTGTAGTGGGCTAAGCTTCCACCTGCAGTGCTGGCAATCCATATGGGTCACAATTCGAGTCCCGACAGCTCCTCTTCCATTCCAGCTCTCTGCTATGGCCTGAGAAAGCAATGGAAGATGGCTCATGTGCTTGGGCCCCCGCACCCACATGGGAAACACAGAAGCAGCTCCTGGCTCCTGGCTTTGGATCGGTTCACTCCCCAGATGGCTGTAATGGCTGGAGTTGGGCCAATCCAAAGCCAGGAGCCTGGAACTTCTTCTGAGTCTCCCACGTGGGTGCAGGGGACCAACGACTTGGGCCATCTTCCACTGCTTTCCCAGGCCATAGCAGGGATCTGGATTGGAAGTGGAGCAGCCAGGACTTGAACTGGTGCCCATATGGGATGCCACACTGCAGGTGACAGCTTTACCTGTTACGCCACAGCACTGGCCCCTCTTTTCTTTCTTTCTTTTCTTTTTTTTTTTTTAAAGATTTATTTATTAATTCAAAATCCAGATTTACAGAGAGAGAAGGAAAGAGATCTTCCATATACTGGTTTACTCTACAGATGGCTGCAACAGCCAAGACAGGGCCAGGCTGAAGCCAGGAGCAAGGAGCTTCATCTGGGTCTCCCACATGTGTGGCAGGGACCCAAGCACTTGGGCCATTTTCCACTGCTTTCTCTGAACCATTAGCAGGGAGCTGGATGGGAAATGGATCAAGCGGAACTCAAACCAGCACCCATATGGGATGCCAGTGGCACAAGCCATGGGTTTACCCGCTACGCCACAACTCTGGTCCCATCTATCTGTCTTGCAGCAAGGGCATGGGAAACTAATTTTTCCAGGCAGATTTTGAATCATATGAGGCTGCAAAAGAAGCATTGGCCATAGAAAGTTTGCTAGTGATAGAAGTGACAGCAGTGAGGGTGTATCTTATGTCCTGTAGCAGTGTCCCAGGGCCTGGGCCCATGGCACCAGCAGTGCCTATCAGAGTGATGAATGCAATAGGGTCTGGGACAGCCCAGGTCTGTGGCATGTTTCTAAGCACTGTTTCTGGTTGCTCTTTACCAGGCTCAGTTCTCCATTCCTCCTGAAACATTTTTATATATATATATATATATATATATATATATATAAAAGATTTATTTGCTTATTAGAAAAGCAGAGTTACAGAAGAGAGAGAGAAGGGCAGAGAGACAAAGATATCTTCTATCAACTGGTTTATTCAACAAATGGCTGCAGTGGCTGGAGCTGGGCCAGGAGACTGAGATTCCATCTGGATCTCCAACATGGGTGGCAGGTGTTCAAGGACTTGGGCCATCTTCTGCTGCTTCCCCAGGCCATTAGCAGTGAGCTGAATTGGAAGTGGAGCAGCCAGGACTAGAATTGGCGTTCACATGGGATGTTGACGTTGCAGCTGGTGACTTAACCCAATGTGCCACAATGCCAGCACCCCTCCTGCAGCTTGTATGTGCTTCCCAGTATTATTATTATATTTTAAAGATTTATTTGTTTGAAAAGCAGAGTTACAGAGAGGGAAAAAAAGAGAGAGAGAGAGAGAGAGAAACACCTTTCTTCCTGTCTTCCTCAGCCAGTATCAGGTACAGAATAAAATCTGGATGCACATCTGCTGTTTTAAGGACCTCTTTTCCATCTTCATGGGGCTCAGATTTGTATCTTGCTTGGCAGGAACTGGATCAGCGTTTGCCATCGCTCTGGATGGGAGTGGTGAGGATAGCTGAGTCATCTCAGGTGGAGGGTGGGGATGACACTTCTGTTCTGGAGTTCTTCCTTAGCTCCTGCTGTTTCTCCTCCTTCCTAGCTTAACCCTACTCATTCATCCTCTGGTCCCTCCCCCACTCCCTTTCCCCCTCCACTCAGAATGCCCTTCAACATTCTGAATCTGAGAGGTCATAGCTGTGGCACTGTGGATTAAACCACCCCCTGCAGTGCCAGCATCCCATATGGGCACTTGTTCAAATCCTGGCTGCTCCGCTTCAATCCAGCTCCCTGCTAATGTGCCTTTGGAGAGCAGTAGAAGATGGCCCAAGTGCTTGGGCCCCTGCACCTATGTGGGAGACCCAGAAGAGGCTCCTGGCTCCTGGATCCAGGCTCCAGATTGGCCCAGCTCCAGCCATTGTGGCCATTTGGGAAGTGAACCAGCAGATGGAAGACTTTCTATGTCTGCATCTCCCTTTCTGTAACTCCACCTTTCAAGTAATTAAATAAATCTTAAAAAAAATTCTGAATGTGAGAGAATGACATTGCAGAGTAGGGTATACTTTGAGTCTCTTCTCTGTTCAGTTGGGAACTTAGAGTGGTGGCCTTGGTTAGTATATAGAGTTAGTTCTCAAACCTGGACTGGAATGGAGGTTTGTACTTCAGCATAGGTTACAGAAATGAAAAGACATTTCCTGGAAGAAGTGTCATTTGAGCTTTTTTTTTTTTTAAAGATTTTATTTATTTATTGGACAGGTAGAATTACAGACAGAGAGAGACAGAGAGGTCTTCCTTCCATAGGTTCACTCCCCAAATGGCTGCAATGGCCAGAGCTGCGCCGATCTGATGCCAGGAGCCAGGTGCTTCTTCCTGGACTCCCATGCAGGTGCAGGGGCCCAAGCCCCTTGGGCCGTCTTCTACTGCTTTCCCAGGCCACAGCAGAGAGCTGGATCAGAAGAGGAGCAACTGGGACTAGAACCGGCGCCCATATGGGATGCTGGGGCTGCAGGCAGAGGATTAACCTAGTACTCTACGGCGCTGGCCCCTAGCTTGGTTGGTTTGACTTTAGGCAAAGTGGGGGTGGCAGAATGTCCATGGGCAGATAGATGTCAATTGAGAAGAAAGAACACGAGTGGACTGTGGCATAGTGGTTAAAACCGCCACCTACAGTGCTGGTATTCCCTATGGGTACTGGTTTGAGTCCTGGCTGCTCCAGCTCTCTGCTAAGGCCTGGGAAAGCAGTGGAAGACAGTTCAAGTCCTTGGGTCCCTGTGGGAGACCGGGAAGAAGCTCCTGGCTCCTGGCTCCTGGCTCCTGGCTCTGGCCGTTGCGGCCATTTGGGGAGTGAACCAGTAGATGGAAGACTTTCTCTCTCTCTCTCTCTCTCTCTCTCTCTCTCTGCAATTCTGCCTTTCAAATAAATAAATAAATAAATAAATAAATAAATAAATAAATAAATATTTTAAAAAAGAACATGATATCCTAGTGGGTCTGAGCTCTTTATCTGATTTTGAGGACTCAAACTGCCCTTAGGAATGTAGCCAGCTAGTGCTCCCACTATTGTACAGCAGGCTAAGCTGCTGCCTACGATGCTATCAGAGTGCTGTTTGAGTCCTAGCTACTCCACTTCTGATCCAGTTCCCTGCTAATATATCTGGTATGAAAGTGGATGATGGCTCAAATACTTGGGCCCTTGCCAGCCATGTGGGAGATCCCAGATAGAGTTCCTGGCTCCTGTCTTTGGCCCACCCATTGTGGCCATTTGCAGAGTGAACAAGTGATGGAAGATCTCTTTCTCTGTTCTCCTCCAGCTCTCTCTGTAATTCTACCTTTCAAATAAATAAATTAATCTTTAAAAAATCCAGCCGGCTGATGTTCTCTATTATCTCAGTGTGTAACTAGTAGGCTCCCAGCTTGCCATTTTGCTACTCTGTGCCGAGATATGTTGCTGGAGAGTCTTGCCCACTTGGATGCCTTCCTCCTGAATCAAGCACCAGTTGGCAAACACCTTGTATTCATTTTTGTCAAAGCTTGGAGATGTTATTTGTAACCCATAGCTTCACCAAGCTGCCACAGTTTGGAAGGCACCTGGGGTGATGAGTGGCAGGGGGTGGATGAGAATCATGGCCCAATTATTGTGAAAAGTTCTGAGTAGAGGGATGAGATGAGCCCTCTGTGAGTAAATTTGCACTGCTGCAAGGTGAATCAATCAGTCATTTTGTTAGCAGGTGATACAAGAGGTTCTTCATCCACCCAGTTAATACCATGCTGTATACTGTCTTTGTTGGCAAATAAATACTGAGTGCTTTAAATAGCTTCTTCTAGAACTGGGCCATCAGTGGGAGCTGTTAGAAAACCACGTGTGGAGCTTTGAATGCACTGCAAAGGACATCCTGGGTGGTATAAAAGCACTTGGATAACACAATGTATTATTCAGCCATAAAAAAGAATGAGGTTCTTGGGGCTGGTGCTGTGGCACTATGGGTTAAGCCATCACTCGCAACGCTAGCATTCCATGTGAGCACCAATTCGAGTCCTGGCTGCTCCACTTCCGATCCAGCTCCCTGCTAATGTGCCTGGGAAAAGCAGCGCAAGATGGCCCAAATAGCTGGTCCCCTGCCACACACATGGGAGACCTGGATGAAGCTCCTGGCTTTGGCCTGACCCAACCCTGGCTGTTGCAGCCATTTGGGGGAGTGAACCAGTAGATAGAAGATCTCTCTCCTTCTCCCTCTGTAGCTCTGCTTTTCAAATAAATAAATCTTAAAAAAAAATGAGATCCTGGTATTTGCAGCTAACAGATAGAACTAAAGGTCATTATATTAAGAAATAAGCCAGACATGGAGACTACTGCATGTTCTCTCTGATATGTGGAAGTTAGACAAAAACTGCTCTGAACTTAAATTAGTGATTATTGCAGCGGGCAGGGGAGTGGATGGAGATTGGATAATGGGTACTAAAATACAGGTGTTAGGAATAAGTTCTAGTGTTCCATAGCACAATGGGGTTACTATAATTCACAATAATTACTATATATTGTAGAAATATCTGGAATAGAAGAGCTAATAAGGCTCCGAACATGAAAGAAAGATAAGGAAGTGGAAATATCAATTGCCTGATTTAATCTGTTTATGTTATATGCATGTATTAAAATAAACACAGTACCCAATAAAAAAGCACAAATATTGGGGTAGGCACACACCCCTTGGGATACCCTGCATCCCATTACTGCAGTACCTGGGTTTGAGTTCTGGCTTTGCTCCTAATTCCAGCTAGCTTGTTATTGCAGACCTGGGAGGTAGTAGTGACAGCTCAAGCATTCATGTTCCTGTGACCCATGTGGGAAACCTGGATTGAATTCCTGCCTCCCAGCTTCAGCCTGGCCCAACCCTGACCCTTGTGGGCATTTTGGGAATGATTTAGTAAATGGGACTTGTGTCTCTCTCTTTGTCTCAAAAAAAAAAAAAAAAAAGTACAGTATTGTATGTTAATCAAAAAATTCAAATGGAAAATAGAAGCACTGGGGCTGGTGCTGTGGCACAGTGGGTTGACGCCCTGGCCTGAAGCATCGGCATCCCATATGGGCGCTGGTTCGAGACCCGGCTGCTCTACTTCCTGTCCAGCTCTCTGCTGTGGCCT
Organism: Oryctolagus cuniculus; assembly: GCF_964237555.1. Classification (NCBI taxonomy): domain Eukaryota; kingdom Metazoa; phylum Chordata; class Mammalia; order Lagomorpha; family Leporidae; genus Oryctolagus; species Oryctolagus cuniculus. The sequence goes on along the minus strand of NC_091442.1, from coordinate 52,248,176 downwards.
AGGAAAGCAGTAGAAGATGGCCCAAGTCCTTGGGCCCCTGCACCCATATGGGAGACCCAGAAGAAGCTCCTGGCTCCTGGCTTCAGATAGGCGCAGCTCCAACTGTTGCAGCCATTTGGGGAGTGAACCATCGGACGGAGGACCTCTCTCTCTCTCTGCCTCTCCTCTCTCTGTGTAACTCTGACTTTCAAATAAATAAATAAATCTTTAAAAAAAATAGAAGCACTGGAGTGGATTTTCCATCCATTTGAATGATGCAGATTTTTCAGTACTACAGACTTCCTTGTGTTCTAGGGGTGGTCATACAGACTTTCGTTATCCACTGTTTTTCCCCATGCCTCTGCTTGTTACAGCTGAGGCTGACTGGCAACAATGGTTTTAGGTTGAAGACTTTTTGGAATGGGTCTTCCCAGTGGCTTCCAGAAGTATGACTTCAGAGTAGGGCATGGGTCCTTATGGTGATAATATCAAACACACATTATTTGCAGTTGTCTTGGAGGTGGTGGTGCTGCAACTAGAAATTCATACCAGATCAGTTTGAGAGAAAATGTTATGGTATAGTAAGTGACTCCTGCCTAGGAAGTCATGTCAAATATTGGACATTAATCCCTTGAAGTTGGATGGAGTATTAACATGTGCTGAAATTGGCTGAAGTGTGTTTGGAAGGCTCTCTGGCACTTACTGCCTTCCCTGATAGAAGGAAATTATGAATACTTAGGGAGAAAATGGACAGAAGCCTGAGCCCAGTGAATGAGACCAACCTCAGGGCCCATTTTCCACAGGGTAGCAGTCCTTTGCTTTCACATCCAGAATATGCCATCCTCCAAGTGGTACACTTCTTCAGGATTTTGAACATGGGAAACCATGGGACATGAGATAACATGGAATTTGGTGCTGGTTGTAGATTGCTGGTGTAAAGTGGAGTATGTGGATTTTCTAGATGTGATGACAATGAAAACAGCTGGTACTTAGTGGATGTGCTTGGTACTATTACTATTTTACAAAAAGGAAATAGGCACAAAGAAGTGTAGTAATTTGCTTATGTTCAATAATTAGCATATGGCAGAGACATAAGTTTAACCCAAGTAGTTTGGTTCCATAGTCTAAAAATTTTTAAATTTTATTTATTTTCTTTCTTTCTTTTTTTTTTTTTTTTTTTTTTTGACAGGCAGAGTAGATAGTGAGAGAGAGAGAGAGAGAGGTCTTCCTTTTCCGTTGGTTCACCCCCCAGTGGCCACTACAGCCGGCACACCGCGCCGATCCAAAGCCAGGAGCCAGGTGCTTCTCCTGGTCTCCCATGGGGTGCAGGGCCCAAGCACTTGGGCCATCCTCCACTGCCTTCCCGGGCCACAGCAGAGAGCTGGCCTGGAAGAGGGGCAACCGGGAAAGAATCCGGCGCCCCGACCGGGACTAGAACCCGGTGTGCCAGCACCGCTAGGTGGAGGATTAGCCTATTGAGCTGCGGTGCCGGCCTATTTATTTTCATTTTTATTTGAAAGCAGAGAGAGAGGGAGAGAGAGAGAGATATTGAAATCCATCCATTGATCCACTCCCCAAATGCCCACAACAGCCAGGGCTGGGCCAGGCTGAAGCCAGGAGCTAGGAACTAAATCAGGGTCTTCTACATGGGTAGCAGGGACCCACATACTTAAGCCATCATTTGCTGTCTTCCCAGGGTGTACATTAGCAGGAAGTTGGAATCAGAAGTGGAGCCAGTACTTCAAACAAGTAACCTACAATACAGAATGTGGTGCTGTTCCAAGAAGTATCTTACAATTCAGCTCCTAACAGCTGTCCCATCCTCCCCCCAAGCCCACACACTTAACCACCAAACTAAACTGCACCTTGAAATAATTTAAATGGCTTCCAGAAAAGACCAAGGATTTGAAAAGGTGCATCCAGCCTCCTGATGGGCTAACCGGTGGATAGCTCACTGGGGATCCTGTTAAGGTTGTGTGCTCACCTGGAGCAATGTTGAGTTGGGTGGGGAAACAAAACATGATTGCCTTGATCCAGAACCAAAACCTTGCCTCACTGAGCTCTACTGAAATGTGAACTATCATTTCCTATGGCCAGTACTGGGGGGAGTAGAGGTCTGGAACTTAGTGGGTCACTCTGCCAGTGGACTGGACCAGGTGCAGTGGGGAAGACCAGAAAGGCTGAGCCCTATGGGAAAAGTGGCATGTTTGCTGCAGCAGACACCTAGTTTGGAGGTAGACCCACATCTTTGGTTTTGATAAGTGTAGCTCTGAGTAGCATAGTACCTTCCCCTTCCCCTTCCCCTCTAGTCTCACATGGATCAGGACTGGTAGTATGTAGAAGGCACATATGGGTTGTTTCCAAGACACCTTTACATTAAGAAAGGCCAAGGGGTCCAGAGGCTCTGGACAGCTCAGAAATTGTTGGCTGAATTGTGCCATTCATGCTCTTGTTTGAAAAACCAGAACTATGGTGCCCTCTGCTGGAGCCCAAGTAAATGGCATCTCCAGCTGTCTCCTGACTAAACAGGCAGCTCAGAGGCCAGGAGAACTGGGAGGTTGAGCAAAGGACATGCTGGCCATGATTGGGAAAACCACCTGTTGAGTTCTCCTGCAGGATTCAGAAAATGAGGACACAAGTGAGATGCATGCATCTTTTATCGGAGACTTAAGGGTTAAGCTTCTCTTTGATGCAATTCATTTGGAGCTGGAAGTGAGACCATTTCTAGGCAGGGTGTGTGAGTGAATTCCTCTGGGAAGAGAAGGGTAAGGGCAGCCATGGAGGAAGCTGAAGTAAAGCCATGTGGTTGTGAAGAGCTTAGTGGTCAGAGTGTGACTAGAGAGTACTCGCTGGACAGTCTGGCAGGGAGAGGTCGTTTGTCTTAAGAACAAGCCTGATTGGGGCTGGTGCTGTGGTGTAGCGGATAAAGCCACTGCCTGCAGTGTCAGCATCCCATATGGACGTCAGTTCGAGTCCCGGCTGCTCCACTTCTGATTCAGTTCTCTGCTGTGGCCTGGGAAAGCAGTGGAGGATGGTCCAAGTACTTGACCCTTGCATCCGTGTGGGAGACCTGGAGGAAGCTCCTGGCTTCAGATTGGCACAACTCTGGACATTGCAGCCAATTGGGGAGTGAACCAGCAGATAGAAGACCTCTCTCTCTCTCTCTCTCTCTCTCTCTCTCTCTGCTTCTCCTTCTCTGTGTAACTTTGACTTTCAAATAAATAAATAAATCTTTAAAAAAAAAAAAAAGCCTGATCTCTCCCCTACTACTCATCCCTATCAATGGGCCTCTGAGTTTCCTAGCACTGAGCAATATCCTGAGTGCCTGGACTTGTGTTGTGATGAGATCTAGCCTACAGGGGTAACCTAGGATTTTCTTAAGATAGGGCAAGAGAGTTAACTCCGAAAAGGGCCAGATTAGAGGGAATTTATCTGAAATCCAAACCAAGACACTTCTAGACTAACAGGATTATCTAGGTATGAGGCTAAGGGTGGAGAAGAGAGCAGGGTTCAAAGCAGATAGTGAGATAGAATTATCAGAGGAAAAATCAGAGAGATTACCATGCTCTCCTGTGCAGGACAGAAAGGAAAGCTTAGGTACTCGAGAGACCATGGCAGGGGTTGTGGCACAGTGGGTTAAGCTGACACTTGGGACTCCAGCATCCCATATCAGAGTCCTGGCTGCTCTATTTCCAATCCAGCTCCCTGCTCATGTGCTTGGGAAGCACAGAAGATGGCTCAAGTATCTGGGTCCCTCCCCCCGACATGGGAGACTCAGATGGAGTTCCAGGCACCTGGCTTTGGTCTTGCCCAGTCTTAGTCTTTGAAGCCATTTGGGGAGTGCACCAAAGGATTCAAAATTTCTTTCTCTATCTCTCATTCTTTCTTGCTGTTCAAGTAAACAAATCGACAGAGAGAGAGAGAGAGAGTACATCATATCAGGGCATAAGGTGGACAAACTCTGGAACACTGGAAGCTGGGCTGAAGTTGCAGGAGCAATTCATTTCAGGGTCAGAAAGCATGAATTGGGAGGAATAGCAATCTACGCATTGGTGGACCTAAGAATTCTGATCAGTGTGCAAGGTACTCTTTGTAGGCAGTTGTATCTGACTAAGATCTTGTTAGAGCCTGGATAAAGGCAGCCAGAAGCTTTCACTATTCAAGGAGTCCTTCCCCTTAAAAATACTGCTTTTCAAGTATTCTATCCTGGCAAAGATGTCTTAAATAGTGGACATTTATAGGAAAGCTATATATTCTGTATGTAAATAGTTATCTGGATCCAATGGATAACTTTTTCTCCAATAATCTATTGTGCAATTGTATATGCTATGTCTGAGGTGCATTACATACATTATTTAATCTCCATAACAAATCTGTAATACAGACATTATTTACAATTACAAGTGAGGAAATGGAGGCTCTGTGCATTTGCTTAGTGTGAGTTAGTCCCCCCACCCTCCAGCTCTGAACAATTTTGAGTACCTGATAAAGCTGAGTTTCCAGGGGTAGGCTTTTGGCAGAGTTGTTACAATGCTGCTTGGGATGCCTGCATCTCCTATCAGTGCGCCTGGGTATGAATCTTGACACCACTCCAGATTCCAGGTTCCTGCCAATGCACCCCCTGGGAGACAGTGGTAATGGCTCAAGTAGTTGGGTTCCTGGTACCCATGTGGGAGACCTGGATTGAGTTCTGGGCTCCTGAATTTGGCCTGGTCTACCCTAGGCTATTGCAGCATTTGGGGAGTGAACCAGCAGATGGAAGATCTTTTTCTGTCTCTCTCTGCCTTTCAAATAAATAAAAATTTAAAATCATAATAGTGATAACAAACTGGGTTTCTGAATCTGTGAATAGACTGAAGTATGCTTCCTGCACCTGTTTTTCTCCTTTGGTTTTTCTATTGTGGCTCTTTATCAGGAGGAGAAGCTAGGAAGGAGGCAGAGACTGGCAGGATATTTGATTACGTGTGGTTGAGTCAGCTCTGAGTTTTCATTAGAATCAGCTTGAGTGGGCCATTTTGAGTTGAATGTTCATATACTTACACCTACGAGGAGAAAAAAAAACCCCGTCCTTGAAAGAAAAATTATGAATGATTAAAACTATCATGATACAGTACTAAGAATGAAAGGTATGAGTATGAATAGGTTCATTGTTACAGTTGCTCTTTAAGGCCTATCTGAGGAGCAGGTAAGAATGTGGCTGATATGATCATAAGAACAGGTTGACATGCCAGAGCAGGTGCAGTGTGTGTGAGTCAAGTGTGTATGTACCCTCTTCCCCCCTTATTTGTGAGGAATAAATGTCAAGATCCCCAGTGGAAGCCTACAACCATGAATAGGAATATGAACCATGAATGATAGCACTGAATCCTATATTTGCTATATGTTTTCCTATATACATACCCATGATAAAGCTTAATTTATAAATTAGGCAGAGAAAGAGATTAGCAACAGCTAATAATAAAACAGAATAATTATAACAATATACTGTAATAGAAGTTATATAAGTATAGTCTCTTGAAATATATGACCTACCTTTCTTGGGTTGCTGGGAGATGATGCAATGCCTATGTGATGAGATGGAGTGAATGACAGAGACTTTGGGAGGTAGCCTACTTACATAAAGGTTACTCGACCTGAAGCACAGTGACACTGCAATATCTGATAACTGGGATGGCTACTCAGTGACTAACAGGCGGGTAGCATATACAGTGTGGATGTGCTGGACAAGGGAATGACCCATGTGCATGGTGGCATGGAGTGGAACGGTGAAAGGTTTCTTAGGCAACTCAGAATTGCACACAATTTAAAACTTGGGAGTTAGTAGTTTCCAGAATTTACCATTCAGTATTTTTGGACCCCAGTTGATGGTGGGGAACTAAAAGCACAGCAAGCAATATTGTGGATAAGGGGAAACTACTGTAGTAACTAGGTGAAGAAACTGATACCGGCTGGCACCATGGCTCAATAGGCTAATCCTCCGCCTTGCGGCGCCAGCACACTGGGTTCTAGTCCTGGTTGGGGCGCTGGATTCTGTCCCGGTTGCCCCTCTTCCAGGCCAGCTCTCTGCTATGGCCCGGGAGTGCAGTGGAGGATGGCCCAAAGTGCTTGGGCCCTGCACCTGCATGGGAGACCAGGAGAAGCACCTGGCTCCTGGCTTTGGATCAGCGCGATGTGCCGGCTGCAGCACGCCGGCCGTGGTGGCCATTGGAGGGTGAACCAACGGCAAAAGGAAGACCTCTCTCTCTCTCTCTCTCTCTCTCTCTCACTGTCCACTCTGCCTGTCAAAAAGAAAAAGGAAAAAAAAAAACTGATACCAAGTAATCATTCTAGAGACAAGGGTAGATTACAAAAGACAGTGTTTCAGGATTGTCTGGCTTGTGGAACTAAGAGTGAATATAGTCAGGAATTGTGGGTTCCTTCAACTAGCAGACATACCGGAGGGAACTTAAAAGTTCATTCAGAGGTTGATGCAGTGGTTAAGATGTTTCTTGGGATGCCTGTATCCCGGAGCAGAGTGCCTGGGTTCAAGTCCTGACTCCACTTCCACTTTCTACTTAATTTCTACAATGGATTTTCAAAAGAGTTCATAGAAATGTGTGTTAGAAAAGAATTATGCATGGGCTTCATGGGTAAGCTGCCACTTGGGATGGGCCCCCTCCCATCAGAGTGTTTGGGTTCAAGTTCCAGCTCTGTTCTCCATTCCAGCTTCCTGCTGATGCACATACTGGGAGGTATCAGTGATGGTATCATCAGGTATTTGATGATCAGAAGCCAGGAGCCAAAAGCTTCTTCCAGGTCTCCAAGTATATGTGGAGTTCCAAGTACTTTGGCCATCTTTGACTGCTTTCCCAGGTGCATTATCAGGGAGCTGGATCAGAAATAGAGCAGTCAGGCTCCAATACAGGACACCAGCATCACAGGCAGCAGCTTTACCCGCTATGCTGCAGCGCCGGTCCCCCCACCCTGACCCACCCCCAGCTGCTGACCTTATGAGAATTAACAGTTTACTGTTTAGAAGGATGGAAGTCACTAGTGACTGGATACTCGCAGTTGTAGTGGAGTGGTTGGGGAAAGAGCCTGGCCTCAAGAAAGAGTTGCAGGCGGCCGGTAGCTGGTAGTGGGTAAAGCCACTGTCAGCAGTGCTGGCATCCCATAAGGGCACCAGTTTGAGTCCTGGCTGCTCCACTTCCAATCCAGATCTCTGCTATGGTCTGAGAAAGCAGTAGTGGATGGCCCAAGTCCATGGGTCCCTGCACCCATGTGGGAGACCTGGAAAAAGTCCTGGCTCCTGCCTTCAGATTTGCACAGCTCTGGCCTTTGTGGCCATTTGGGGAGTGAACCAATGGATGGAAGACCTCTCTCTCTCTCTCTCTCTCTCTCTCTCTCTTTCTCTCTCTCTCTGCCTCTCTATAATTCTGCCTTTCAAATAAATAAATAAATCTTTAAAAGGGAAAAGAAAAGAAAGAATTGCAGAACAATCAGACAACAAAGAACAGGAAACTCTTTCCAGGAATTTTGCTGTATGGTTGGGGAGGGCCATGGAAATAGTGAATGTGGGGTTCCAAGACACAAGGAAGAGGGGCTGGCATTGGAGTGCAGCAGGTAAGCTACCACTGTGACACTGATGCTGGCAGTCAACATATTGGAGTCCCAGCTGTTCTGCTTCTTATCCTGCTTCCTGGGATGTGCCTGGGAAGGCAGTGGATAATGGCTCGGGTACTTGGGCCACTGCTGCCCATGAGGGAGACCTGGATGGAGTTTCAAGTTCCTGGCTTTGGTCTGGCCCAGTCCTGGCTGTCATGGGCATTTGGGGGGTGAACTAGCAGACAGAAGATCCCTTCTTCTCTGTCACTGCCTTTCAAATAAATAAACAAATAAATAAATAAATCTTTTTTTTTAAAAAGAAAGATGTAAGAAAGAAATGGAAAAACTAATACCAAAAATAAATAAATAAATGAAAAGTTATTGGAGTAGTTTCCTTGAGTGCCTATATGCCCTAAAACTTGCCATGCAGAACCAGAGTTCAGCTCAGGGGTACTTCATGTGCCTTTAAGGAATTCTTAGGGAGGGACCATAATTACTATTGAATAGAATTTCCAGGTAAAAGATTGACTGATGTAGCTGAAATTGTTGAAACCAAACTTGGCAGAGGTTAGCCAAATTGGCTGAATGTCTTTTTTTTTTTTTTAAAGATTTATTTATTTGAAAGACAGAGTTAGAGCAAGAGTGAGAGCAACAGAGAGAGAGAGAGAGCGCCAGAGAGAGAGAGAGAGATCTTCCTTCCAATGGTTCACTCCCCAGATGGCCACAACAGCCAGGACTGGGCCAGGCTGAATCTAGGAGCCAGGTGCTTCTTCTGGGTCTCCCATGTGGGTTCAGGGGGCCAACAACTTAGGCCATCCTTCACTGCTTTCCCAGGCACATTAGCAGGGAGCTGGATTGGAAGTGGAACAGCCAGGACTTGGACTGGCACCCATATGGGATGCCAACGCTGCAGGCAGCAGCCTAAGCCACTATGCCACAGGGCTGGCCCCCTGGCTCAAAGTCTTTATGGAAAGCGTAGAGGCATCACAAATATTATTGTACGCTTTCTTTTGCTATGAGGTCATGGACAGTGGGCAGACTGCATAGGTATGTCAGGGTTTGCACAAGAAAAAGGCTAGAAGTGGGAGGTGGGTTTCAGGCTTCTTGCTGGGCTGCAGTGAAAGCAGTACAATCCAAGTGGGACGTGGAGGTGCCTTCTTACATTTTTGGCTTTGAGCTGTTAAGATTTTGAAATTTGCTTTTATGAAGATGAAACTCGGGCCTGAGCTCTCTACACACCCCTAGATTGCTCTCATTCTTCAGGGTGTTGCACAGACATCACCTCCTTGATTACTCTATCTTCACTGCAGGTGAGCCTCTCCCAGTTATTCTCCATATTGGGATCTGCAATTTAGTCACCCATAGGGCCAGACAAATGCTTATGAGTAGAGCGAGCTGGGTAAGAAACCTACCCTACCTGAAGGAACAGCTGCTACACTGCTCTGTTACTTGTCATTTAGGATCACAGTTTAGAGCCAATGTGGCCAGATATAATTTTTTTAAGAAGTCAGAAATGTGGTTTTATATAATATTTCCTGACTTTAAGTGTTTGTCCGAATTTCTGGGAAACATTCTGCAGGCTGAACATGTTACCGGGCTGTATCTGGCCCCAAGAGCAGCAGTTTACAACTTCTCTTCTGTTGCATTACCCTGTTATTTCCTTCCTTGAACTTGTCATAATCTGTATCTTATTTACCTTTTATCTATATTTGTCACTGAAGTATATCTAGTGCCTAACACAGTGCCTGGCATAGTCAGTTCCCAATAAGTTAATGTCAGTTGTTGGATGAGAGATGGGGTCTGGATTGGTGCCTTTCTTAGGAGCTTTTTCTTTTTAATATATTCTGAATATTATTGTACACATGAATCATAGATATGTACATATGTGCATGTATATGGTCTTTATACATGTGTATATTTGTGTAGATAGATATCGCTATACATATATCTTTATATAGCACACATTTTTTCCCAGTCTCTCTATTTTTAACTCTATGATGTCTTTTGATGCGAACTTAGAATGTATTCAGTAAAAACTGTCAGTCTTTTAGTCATCTAGGCTTAATGTCTTCTAATAAAAAGTTTCTTTTCTTTCTTTTTTTTTTTTTTTTGACAGGCAGAGTTAGACAGTGAGAGAGAGAGACAGAGAGAAAGGTCTTCCTTCCGTTGGTTCACTCCCCAAGTGGCCACAACGGCCAGAGCTGCGTGGATCTGAAGCCAGGAGCCAGGAGCCTCCTCCAGGTCTCCCATGCGGGTGCAGGGACCCAAGGACTTGGGCCACCTTTTTATTCATGCCAGAATAGCTCTCAGCTGCAACAGGAGTGGTTCAGGCCTCTTTTAGAATGCTTTCAGGGGAAACAGAGAACATAGACCACTAGAAACTAAAAATATGCATTGCCTTTCTTTGAAAAAGCTATTTGAAAATTAAGAATAAAGGGGTATTTCTTAGTGTAATAAAGATCTCCTACCTCACGTCATGCTTAAAAATAAATTCTAGATGAATTAGAGAACTAAACGTATGAAGTAGTCCTACAGAAACATTAGGAAAAAACCAGAATATTCTTAGAATCAAAGACTGGTTATAGAAACTTTTCTGGGGCCTTCGCTGTGGTGTAGCAGGTAAAGCCACCACCTGCAGTGCCAGCATCCCATATGGGCACTGGTTCCAGTCTCCCCTGCTCCACTACCGATCCAGCTCTCTGCTGTGGCCTAGGAAAGCAGAAGAAGATGGCCCAAAGTCCTTGGGCCCTGCACGGGCGTGGGAGACCTGGAAGAAGCTCCTGGCTCCTGGCTCCTGGCTCCTGGCTTCGGATTGGCCCAGCTCCGGGCCAATCTGTGGCCATCTGGGGAGTGAACCAGCAGATGGAAGACCTCTCTCTCTCTCTCTCTCTCTCTCTCTCTCTCTCTGCATCTGCCTCTCTGTAATTCTGGTTTTCAAATAAATAAACAAATATTTTTTAAAAAGACTGAATATTAAAAAAGATAAGTAGAGGAATTGTTCAAGTTATTCAAGAAGATGGGGTGGGCAATGGACAGCAGGTTAAGCCACTGCTTAGGATGCCTTTCCCCTATATTAGAGTGCCTAGGATGGATTCCCGCCTCTACTGTTGATCCAGTTTCCTGCTAATGTGCACACTGGAAGGCAGCAGATAATGATTCATGTAGTTGGGTCTTTGCCATCCAAGAAGGAGACCCAGATGGAGTTCCTGGCTCCTGGCTTCAGTGTGTCCCAGCCTTGGCTACTATGGGCATTTGGAGAATGAAGCAGCAGATGGAAGATCTATGTCTCTCCCTCTCTCTGTCCTTCTGCCTTAAAAAAAAAAAAACAAACAAACAAACAAACAAAAAAAAAAACAGCTTGTATATATATGTAGGCCCTTTCTTAACTATTACAGAAAGCAGATAGAGGGTTGGCAAGTAACCTATCAGAGAGAAAGTTTTTATCTACGTCTGTGGTGAAGGATACATCTAGAAGTAAGCTAATTCATCTTACAGGCCCAAAATTTAGAATGTAACATGTTTCACAAAATATAGGAGAGTAACCTGACTCCTGGCTTCGGCCTGGCCTGGCCCCATTTATGGCCATTTGGGCTGTGAACCGGTAGATCGAAGATTTTCTCTCTCTCTCTCTCTCTCTCTCTCTCTGTGTAACTCTGACTTTCACATCAATAGAAGAGAATTACTGAAGCTGTTTACAGAGCATTTAGCATAATCAGGCACATCACTCTGCCCTACCAAGGATATGAAAGATTTCCCTAGAAGAGCTCAATCTAGGAGGCAATGCATCCCTGGACAGGATTCACTGCAAAGGCTGGCATATGGTGCAAGAATGAAAGTCTGATGATGGAGTGAAAGCCAGATCCCCAAAAGATCTCTCAAAACCTGCTTCACCTGTCCTGGTCTGAGGATGCCAATAGACGAGCACATAACCAATCTCCCAAGGATTCTTCTCTGGAAAAAACTGCAGATCCAGAGGGAAGCTTCCAGTGAAGCCCACAAAAGGGCAGCTCCCTCCATGGGCTCCTAGTCAGCTTCTTCATTAAAGGGGAGGCGAGGATAAACAGATATTTGAGGGCAATAATCAATGAGAAAACAGAGGCCAAAATAAACTCACAGGAAAAAGGACTCAGAAGAAACAGAACTAATGTAGAAAACAGAAGACAATTTCAAATAAATTATAATATCTTTAGAGAAAAAGGAGAAAATATGAAAAGGAAAACCAAAAGGCCAAGAATGTCCCTTAGAAATCAAAATACATGGCACTGGCCGGCGCCGCGGCTCACTAGGCTAATCCTCCGCCTAGCGGCGCCGGCACCCCGGGTTCTAGTCCCGGTTGGGGCGCCGGATTCTGTCCCGGTTGCCCCTCTTCCAGGCCAGCTCTCTGCTGTGGCCAGGGAGTGCAGTGGAGGATGGCCCAGGTGCTTGGGCCCTGCACCCCATGGGAGACCAGGAAAAGCACCTGGTTCCTGGCTCCTGCCATCGGATCAGCGCGGTGCGCCGGCTGCAGTGCGCCGGCCGCGGCGGCCATTGGAGGGTGAACCAACGCCAAAAAAGGAAGACCTTTCTCTCTGTCTCTCTCTCTCTCACTGTCCACTCTGCCTGTCAAAAAATTAAAAAAACAAAAAAAAACAAAAAAAACAAAAAAAACAAAAACATGGCACTTGCCCCTTATCCACAGTTCTGCCTTCTGTCATTTCAGCTACTTGCCGTCAATCATGGCCCAAATATACTACAAAGAAAATTCACAAAATAAACAATCTATAAGTTTTAAAGATAACTTTTACCATAGTATATCATTTGAATTATTCCATTTTATTAGTTATTATTGTTACTTTTACTGTAACTAACTTAAAATGTAAACCTTCATAGGTATGTGTATCTAGGAGAAGACACAGTACATATAAGGCTTGAAAATATTCATGGTTTCAGGCCGCCACTGGGGACCTTGGAACATATCTCGTACTGTAATAACCAAAATAAAATATTCTAATGTGAGTAGTGGTTTTCACATATGCCATACATTCTTTGATATTGTCCCTTTCAAGAAGAGGAGCTTGGGTATGGGCTGGATTTAGTGACTCTCTTCTAACAGAAAGAGTGGGAGGGACAGTCACTTTTTTTTTTTTTTTTTTTTGACAGGCAGAGTGGACAGTGAGAGAGAGAGAGACAGAGAGAAAGGTCTTCCTTTTGCCGTTGGTTCACCCTCCAATGGCTGCCGTGGCCACGCTGATCCGATGGCAGGAGCCAGGTACTTCTCCTCATCTCCCATGGGGTGCAGGGCCCAAGGACTTGGGCCATCCTCCACTGCACTCCCTGGCCACATCAGAGAGCTGGCCTGGAAGAGGGGCAACCGGGAAAGAATCCGGCGCCCCAACCAGGACTAGAACCCGGGGTGCCGGCGCCGCAAGGCAGAGGATTAGCCTATTGAGCCACGGCGCCGGCCAGGGACAGTCACTTCTGAGACCAGGTTATAAAAAGTTATTTAGTGCCCTTGCTGTCTCTGATCACCTGCTCTGGGGAGAGTTAGCTGAGAACGCTCAAGTAAAGTGAGAAAGTGAGAAACTGATGTGTCCTGTCACTAGCCAAAGAACTGAGGGCTCTAACCATCTTGGAAATGAATCCTCCAGGCTCACCTTGTCTATATAAATACAGCCCTGGATGACATCCTGTCTGCAACCCCATGAAAGACCCTGGCCCAGAACCATCTGAGCTGCTCCTGGACATATTACAAGGATGTAATGATTGTTGTTGTAAGCATAACTCTAGGGGAATGTGTCACTCAACAAAAGATAATTAACATAGAAGGATGAAAGATAACATTCAGGAAGCCTCCTCAAAGGGCAAATACTACTAATAAAAGAAAACGTAGGGGCTGGCACTGTGGTGTGAAGCCGCTGCCTGCATCCTTTATGAGCGCCCATTTGAGTCCCTGCTGCTCCACTTTCCATCCAGCTCTCTGCTATGACCTGGGAAAGCAGTTGAAGATGGCCCAAGTCCTTGGGCCCCTGCACCCATGTGGGAGACCCTGAAGAAAATCCTGGCTCCTGGCTTCACATCAGCTCAGCTCTGGCCGTTGTGGTCATTTGGAGAGTGAACCAGTGGAATAGAAGACCTTTCTCTCTCTCTGGCTCTAGCTTTCTCTGTAACTCTATCTTTCAAATAAATAAAATAATTCTTAAAAAAGAAATAGAAGAGAGGATATAGAGGATAATAAAAACAAGAAAACATAGAGAAAGGCTATTAAGTTAAAAGATCAATTAAGGATGTCATAAAAAAGAAAAAAAATTTTCTTCGGAAATGAAAGGTATTAATTACCAGAATAAAAGAGCTCATCAGAGTGCCCATCACAAGGATGAAAAAAGACCTACTGCAAGTCCCATGATTCTGAAATTTCACAAATCTAGGGAATAAAAAAGAAAATTAAAAGCCTTCACAAAGAAATTAGATACAAAAGAATCTAATTGGAAGATGGAAGACAACAAAAACATATCTTCAGATTTCTGAGAAGATACATTTTCTTTTCAGAAATAAGTTAAGGGCCAGCACTGTGGCATAGTAGGTTAAAGCCCCGGCCTGCAGCACCAGCATCCCATATGGGCACCAGTTCGAATCCCAGCTGCTTCACTTCTTATCCAGCTCTCTGCTATGGTCTGGGAAAGTAGTAGAAGATGGATCCAAGTCCTTGGGTCCCTCCACCCGTGTGGGAGGCCCAGAAGAAGCTCCCGCCTCCTGGCTTTGTTCTGTCCCAGCCACCGCTGATGTGGCCATTTGTGGGGTGAACCAGTGGATGGAAAAATCTGTCTCTCCTTTTTTTCTCTGTAATTCTTTCAAGTAAATAAATATTTTTAAAAAATTATTTATTTCTTTGTTTATTACTTATTATTTGAAAGGCAGAGAAAGAAGCAGATACTTGCTGGTTCACTTCCCAGATGCTTGCCACAACTGGGGTTTGGCCAGGCTGAAGTCAGAATCCAGGAACTCAGTCTAGGTCTCCCATGTGGGTGGCAGGGAGTCAACTACTTGAGCCATTACCTGCTGCCTCCCAGGTTGTACATTAGCAGGAAGCTGGAATAGAGAACAGAAGTTACTCCATTATGGGATGTGGGTGTCCCAAGCAGTATCTTAACTGCTAGGCCAAATGCCTGTCCCAAGAAAACTATTTTCTTTTTTTTTTTAAGATTTTTATTTTTATTTATTTGAAAGTCAGAGTTACACAGAGAAAGGAGATGGAGAGAGAGAGAGAGAGAGGTCTTCCATCCGTTGGTTCACTCCCCAGATAGCCACAACAGCCGGAGCTGCACCGATCTGAAGCCAGGAGTTTCTTCTGGGTCTCTCACATGGGTACAGGGGCCCAAGGACTTGGGCCATCTTCTACTGCTATCCCAGGCCATAGCAGAGAGCTGGATCAGGAGAGGAGCAGCCAAGACTCGAACCAGCACCCATATGGGATGCTGGCGCTTCAGGCCAGGGCATTAACCCACTGTGCCACAGCACCGGCCCCAGTGCTTCTATTCTTTGTCATAATTCTCTGAGCAATATGGTATAACAACTATTTACATAGTATTTACACTGTATTAGGTATTATGGGCAATCTAGAGATGATTTAAAATATAAGGGAGGATATGTGTAGGTTATATGCAAATACTGTGCCATCTCATTTAAGTGACATGATTATCCTCAGATTTTGGCATCTGAGAAGGCTCCTGGAAGAACCAATCCCCTGTAGAAACCAAGGGACAATTGTACTGGAAAAAGAAGGGTCAGGAATGGAAAGTATGTAGTTTTGGAAAGCAAAATTCTGAGCTGTCTTAATGGGAAAGCAGTATACACAACCAAAAATGGATAATATGGGAAAGCAGTATACACAACCAAAAATGGATAATATTCAGAATATACACATTTTCTTTAGAATTAGAAAGGCAAATTCCAAAATAAACAATTAAAAGAGTTGAAAATGATTGTCTCTAGAGAGAGCAGATGAGAAGGCTGAGGCAGAGGACTCTTGTTTTTCTTTAAGAGACTTTTTTTTTTTTTTTTTTTTTTGACAGGCAGAGTGGACAGTGAGAGAGAGAGAGACAGAGAGAAAGGTCTTCCTTTTTTGGCGTTGGTTCACCCTCCAATGGCTGCCACAGCCAGGTGCTTCTCCTGGTCTCCCATGTGGGTGCAGGGCCAAAGCACTTGGGCCATCCTCCACTGCACTCCCGGGCCATAGCAGAGAGTTGGCCTGGAAGAGGGGCAACCGAGACAGAATCTGGCGCCCCAACCGGGACTAGAACCCAGGGTGCCCGCGCCACAGGCGGAGGATTAGCCTATTGAGCCATGGCGCTGGCCCTTTAAGAGACTTTTAACACTATTCTTTACATGTAAAATTACTCTGAAAAAGAATAAAAAAAGATAAATATTTGTTACATTAGATTTAGGGAAAGCAAGTATAAAATATTTGGGGAAAATCATAAAATAAATTTAAAAATCAGATTGGTTTGCAAATTTGTAATCAAACTGAAATTATAGATGATGCATTGAGAGACAAGAGGTTATGACCCTCATTCATGGACACGTTTTCCAAGAAAAGGAAGTTCTTTGACACTATACCAAAAAAAAAAAATGGTAAGTGAACCCACATTTAAACATACTAAGTGAAAACAAAGTATGTATGTGTTTTTTCTTCCCAACTTACATTTTAACCTTTGAAAAATTTAACTGCCCAACTGTTTGTCAGTGATGAGAGATTCTATTGTACTTATACTCAACTTTTATCAAATAGTACTTAGTAATCGATTCAAATCTGCTAGCTTGGTTGGGATATGTTTATACCAAGTATATGTAGTGGTGGTTAGAAGTTTTTGGATCAGGTGAGTCACAGCCCAGGGTCAGACGGGCCACATTTAGTTCAAGATGCCTCCTTGAAGGATGAGATCAATGGTAATTGGTTGCCATGCTAAATGGTTATTTCACTAAATTCTTTTTTTTTTCTTTAAGATTTTATTTATTTATTTGAGAGGTTACAGACCAAGAGAGGCAGAGACAGAGAGAAAGGTCTTCCATCCACTGGTTCACTCCCCAAATGGTGCAATGACAAGAGCTGGGCTGATTCGAAGCCAGGAGCCAGGAGCTTCTTCCCAGTCTCCCACTTGGGCCATCTTCCATTGCTTTCCCAGACCATACCAAAGAGCTGGGTCGGAAGAAGAGAAACCAGGACTAGAACCGGTGCCCATATGGGATGCTGGCCCTGCAGGCAGAGGCTTAGTCCACTATGCCACAGTGCCAGCTATTTCACTAAATTCTTATCCCAGAAGTAAAACTCCTGAATTTTCTTTGGAGGAATAAGGATATGTGCAGATGAACTCCTAGCACTGAGTCTTCACCAATAATTCCAGTAAAGTTTAAGCACAGAAAATGAATCGAATTATTGCTTTGGTTTCTGCATATAGAGTTGGATCACAAGCAGATGATTCTCTGATGTGTATATGAGAGAATGAGAGATCAGAAAAAACTCATCCAATTATTCTTTCCCTTCCAGTAGCTTGCAGAATGCTATCCAAAAGTTGTTAAGCTGCATAGGGGCTATGTGGGGAGCCTGCAAGGTTTTGACTTTATATAGGAGGTCTCAACTCAACAAGTTTGACCATTAGTGTGGCAAAGTTACCATTCAGCTACAGTGAATGGTGGACTCTTGGCAATCTTGAGACCACTTGTTAGGGAACAGCAAATAGCTATAAGAAAGTCCATCTGACATTTGAACTCTGGATTTTGGGGTTAATAGATTTTTCCTAGGAACGCTGATCATCAATCATTTGTACAGTGGCCTGTTCACAGGAAAAGACTTGTGTAATAGAACTCTATAAGTAACAAAGTATTTAAGACCACAGGTGGAGATGTTAAGACAATTTGGGGAGCCTGCGCTGGGGCGTAGCAGGTTAAGCCACTGCCTGCAGTGCTGGCATCCCATGTGGGTGCCGGTTTGAGACCCGGCTGCTCCATTTCCAATCCAGCTCTCTGCTATGGCCTGGGAAAGCAGCAGAAGATGGCCCAAGTCCTTGGGCCCCTGTATACATGTGGGAGACCCAGAAGATGCTCCTGGCTCCTGGCTTTGGATCAGTGCAGCTCTCGCCATTGCGGCCATTTGGGGAGTGAGGCAGCGGATAGAAGACCTCTCTCTCTCTCTCTCTCTCTCTCTCTCTCTCTCTCTGCCTCTCCTTCTTTCTCTGTGTAACTCTTTGAAGTAAATACATAAATCTTTAAAAAAAGGGGGGGGGGATTGTAGTTCCTTACAGGAATGTTAAGAAGGTTAAATTAAGCATGTAGAATGCCTAATAAATGCCTGGCACACTGCACATAATGATAAATAGTTGACTAAGTGCTTGAGGCAAAAAAGTATGGATTAATTAGAAATTATCCTCTGTCTTAAGAGGGTATGAAGCTGGGAGTGGTGGGAAGAGAGCAAAGAATATGGGTAGCAAATTTATTGTCCAGTCTTTCTCTTAACCTTACTTTGGCCTTCTGCCTCCGAGGCTCTGCTACCAGACTAAGAAAGTGGGTAAGCAGATGACATCAGGATACTAATTTAAAATAATTTTATTTATGTATTTGAAAGGCAGAGAGACAGAGACAGGTTTTCTATCTGCTGGTTTACTCCCCAAATGCCTGCAATAGCTGGAGCTGATCTAGGCTGAAGCCAGGAGCCTGGAACTCAATCTGGGTCTCCTGTGTGGGTTGCAAGAGACCTAAGTACTTGAATGGTCACTGCTGCTTCCTGGTGTGCATTAGCAGGAAGCTGGATCAGAAGCAGAGGAGCCAAGATTTGAACACAGACACTCCAGGATGTGATGTGTATGGGACTTAACCACCATACTAAATACCTACTCCAAGGCTTCCATTTTTTATAAAGTGAATCTTCCTCCACTATATTGACTTTGTGCTTTTATACTTTAGCAGTCACTTCTTCCCCACCTGAGTACAATTTGCTTCAGTTTCCACCTATCTTTAAGTTCCTTCACTTTTCCTAGATTTATCGTCATATCTTCTGCAAAGCCCCCCCCCCCAACTTCCTGCTTTATAGTCATTCAAAATCATTGATTCATTCATTTACTCAACAAATAATATTATGGGGGAAGGCTAGGCATTGTGAATTTTTTTAAAGATTTATTTATTTGGGCCGGCGCCGCGGCTCACTAGGCTAATCCTCCGCCTAGCGGCGCCGGCACACCGGGTTCTAGTCCCGGTCGGGGCGCCGGATTCTGTCCCGGTTGCCCCTCTTCCAGGCCAGCTCTCTGCTGTGGCCAGGGAGTGCAGTGGAGGATGGCCCAGGTGCTTGGGCCCTGCACCCCATGGGAGACCAGGAAAAGCACCTGGCTCCTGCCATCAGATCAGCGCAGTGCACCGGCCGCAGCGCGCAGGCCACGGCGGCCATTGGAAGGTGAACCAACGGCAAAGGAAGACCTTTCTCTCTGTCTCTCTCTGTCCACTCTGCCTGTCAAAAAATAAAAAAATTAAAAAAAGATTTATTTATTTGAAAGTCAGAGACATAGAGAGAGAAGGAGAGGCAGAGAGAGAGAGAGAGAGAGAGAGAGAGGTCTTCCATCCACTGGTTCACTCCCTAGATGGCTACACTCTCTCTTGGGTCTCTGTTTCTTATCTGTGCTATATCCCTTTCATGTTCATTAAGTGAAGCCTAATCACTCTTTAACACTCACTTCTGGAAGCACTTCCTGTATGGGAACTTTCTGAAGGATCTCCCCATTCTTATCCCAAATCCAATAGTATTACGTACTTCATCCTTTGTAGTTCCGTAACATTCCATATTTAACTTAGTCATATACTATATTGCAATTATTTTGTTTCCATATTCATCTTCCTCTTCATATAGTCAGCTGCCTTTTAACATAGACCTTATTCTATCTCCAGTCACCAGCATAAAGCCTGGCACATAGCTGGTGCTAAATAAATGTTGGCTGATGAGCAAATCAATGAATAAGAATACATTTATTTGGCTGAATAAATTGTGACCTTAATAAGGATATAAAGGGACTAGTGATGTGGCATAGCAGGTTAAGCCATCACATATGATGCTGGCATCCCATCTGGGTGCCAGCTTGTCCTGGTAGCTCCATTTCCAATCCAGCTCCCTGCTAATATACCTGAGAAAGCAGTGGAAGATTGCCCAAGTACTTTGGGCCCATGCACCCACATGGGAGACCTGGATTAAGCTCATGGTTCAGTCTGGCCTAGCTCTGAATGACGTGGCCATTTGGGGAGTGAGCCACTGGATGAAAAATCTCTCTGTCTCTCTCTCTAACTCTGACTTTCATGTAGATAAATAAATCTTAAAAAAAAAAATGATAGAGGCCGGCGTTGTGTAGCAGGTAAAGCTGGCTCTGTGACACTTGCAACCCATATGGGTGCTGGTTCTTGTCCCGGCTGCTCCACTTCCTTTTTTTTTTTTTTTTTTTTTTTTTGACAGGCAGAGTGGACAGAGAGAGAGAGAGAGAGAGAGAGAGAAAGGTCTTCCTTTTGCCGTTGGTTCACCCTCCAATGGCCGCCGCAGCTGGCGCACTGCCGCCGGCCCAGCTGCTCCACTTCTGATCTAGCTCCCTGCTAATGCTCCTGGGAAAGCAGGGGATGATGGCCCACATCCTTGGGCCCCTGCATCCATTTGGGAGACCCAGATGAAGCTACTGGCTCCTGGCTTTTGCCTGGCCCAGCCCTGGCCATTGTGGCCATTTGGAGAGTGAACCAGAGGATGGAAGATCAATCAATCTCTTGATCTCTCCCTCTCTCTGGAACTCAATGACTTTCAAAATAATAAATAAAATCCAAAAGAAAAAAAAAAGGATATTAAATAACAGGGAAGTGAAGCTGAATGGATTCTGTGGTTACACCATATTGGGCTTGGATGATATCTCTAACCAAGGTGGGAAAAGAAATGGCTAGGGAGTGGCAAGGAAATGGCTCTCCCAGACCTCTGTGCGATATTCCCCTTACTTGTCTCTTCAGTTGTGTCCCTCTTTTTGTTCCGAAAGGCATTTTGATATCCCATTAGGTATAAGTTGAAGAAGGCCATCTCAGCTCCTCCCTGTGCTCTTCTAGAATGTCTCCACTGGAGCACTGGGGAGTCTGTGTTTGGTAACCACGGTAACGTCACAAAGAATTTCCATGACTGACACTCCCTTTGTCTAATGAGGGACAGGATTTTTGGGTTCACAGTGGAGTTGGAATGAGGGAGAGCTGTACAATCTCAAAACAATGAAGGAATTGTCAGTACACCTTTTTCTTGACTCAGTCTTTTTTTCTTTTTCCAAGATTTATTTACTTATTTGAAAGTCAGAGATGCAGAGGGTGAGGGAGAGATCCACTGGTTCACTCCCCCGAATGCCTCAACAGCTAGACCAGACTGAAGTCAGGAGCCCGGAACTCCATCCTGGTCTGCCATGTTGGTGCAGGGCCCAAGCACTCGGGCCAACTTCCACTGCTTTGTTAGGTACATTAGCAGAGAGCTAGATCGGCAGTGGAACAGCCAGGACTGGAAACTGCACTCATATGAGATGCCAGCATTACAGGAGGTGGCTTAGCCTGCTTTGCCACAACAGTCTTATATTGTTTCAGAAGGCAGTAAAGAGAGCATTGATATGGGTGCAAATCTTAGTTTTGTCATATTTTAGGTTTGAGTTTGAATAGATTAACTAAGCTTATGTTTCTAATTTAAAAGAAATGTCAAATTATGACAAAATCTATCTCATAATTTTAAGAATGAAATTAGCTAATACATGCAAATTTCCTTATCGTACTATTTAGCACCTAACAGAACCTTAAGAGGCAATATTTTGATTTGCGTATGAGGGTGGGCCTTTGGTCTAGCAGTTAAGATGCCAGGTGGAATGCCCACATCTCACACCAGAGTGCCTGGGTTTGACACCTGGTTCTGTTACAGGCCTCCAGCTTTCTGCTAATGCAGACCTTAGGAGGCAGCAGTGATAGCTCAAGTGGTGAAGTTACCAACACCTACCTGGATGATGTGGAGTGAGTTAGGTCCCAGTCAAGGGTTGTTGCAGGCATGGGGGTTGTAAACCAGTGGTTGGGAGCTTTCTCTGTGTCAAATACACAAAGATTTAAAACAATTTAGGAGCCAGCATTGTGGTGCAATGGGTTGAGCCACTGCTTGTGACTCCAGCATCCCACACTGGAGCATTGGTTTGAGTTCCAGAGCCTTCATTTCCAATCCAGCTCCCTGCTAATGTGACTGGGGAGGCAGTGGAAGATGGCCTAGCTTTTGGGCCCCTGCTACCTGCTGGCCCCACGTCTTTGCTTTCTTAAAGTCCGTTTTCTCTTTACTTTTCAGTTTGGGAAACTCCCAGAACCTATTTTCTTTCTCTCTTTATTTTCTTTAAGATTTATTTATTTATTTATTTTACTTATTTGAAAGATAGAGTCACAGAGAGAGGTAGAAACAGAGAGAGAGAGGTCTTTCATCCGCTGGTTCACTCCCCAGATGGCCTCAATGGCCAGAGCTGTACTGAGCCGAAGCCAGGATCCAGGAGCTCCTTCTGGGTCTCCCACATGGGTGCAGGGGCCCAAGGACCTGGGTTATTGTCCGCTGCTTTCCCAGGCACATTTAGCAGGGAGCTGGATTGCAAGTGGAGCAGGCAGGACTCAAACCAGTGCCTATTTGGGATGCTGGCGCTGAGGGCAGGGCCTTAACCCACTGTGCCACAGTGTCAGCCTCAGGACCTATTTTTTTTTTTAATTTATTTGACAGGCAGAGTTATAGACAGAGAGAAAGGTCTTCCTTCTGTTGGTTCACCCCCAAAATGGCTGCTACAGCCGTAATTGCGCAGATCTGAAGCCAGGAGCCAGGTGCTTCTTCCTGGTCTCCCATGTGGGTGCAAGGGCCCAAGCACTTGGGCCATCCTTCACTGCCTTCCCAGGCCACAGCAGAGAGCTGGACTGGAAGAGGAGAAGCCGGGACTAGAACCGGCACCCATAAGGAATGCCGGAGCCGCAGGTGGAGGATTAACCAAGTGAGCCCCGGATACCTTGGAATAAACTTAACCAAGGATGTTAAAGATCTCTACAATGAGAATTACAAAACCTTAAAGAAAGAAATAGAAGAGGATACCAAGAAATGGAAAAATCTTCCATGCTCATGGATTGGAAGAATCAATATCATCAAAATGTCCATTCTCCCAAAAGCAATTTCTAGATTCAATGCAATACCAATCAAGATACCGAAGACCTTCTTCTCAGATCTAGAAAAAATGATGCTGAAATTTATATGGAGACACAGGAGACCTCGAATATCTAAAGCAATCTTGTACAACAAAAACAAAGCCGGAGGCATCACAATACCAGATTTCAGGACATACTACAGGGCAGTTGTAATCAAAACAGCATGGTACTGGTACAGAAACAGATGGATAGACCAATGGAACAGAATTGAAACACCAGAAATCAATCCAAACATCTACAGCCAACTCATATTTGATCAAGGGTCCAAAACCAATCCCTGGAGTAAGGACAGTCTATTCAATAAATGGTGCTGGGAAAATTGGATTTCCACGTGCAGAATCATGAAGCAAGACCCCTACCTTTCACCTTACACAAAAATTCACTCAACATGGATTAAAGACTTAAATCTACGACCTGACACCATCAGATTATTAGAGAGCATTGGAAAAACCCTGAAAGATATAGGTACCGGCAATGAATTCTTGGAAAACACCCCAGAAGCACAGGCAGTCAAAGCCAAAATTAACATTTGGGATTGCATCAAATTGAGAAGTTTCTGTACTGCAAAAGAAACAGTCAGGAAAGTGAAGAGACAACTGACAGAATGGGAAAATATATTTGCAAACTATGCAACTGATAAAGGGTTGCTAACCAGAATCTACAAAGAAATCAAGAAACTCCACAACATCAAAACAAACAACCCACTTAAGAGATGGGCCAAGGACCTCAATAGACATTTTTCAAAAAAGGAAATCCAAATGGCCAACAGGCACATGAAAAAATGTTCAAGATCACTAGCAATCAGGGAAATGCAAATCAAAACCACAATGAGGTTCCACCTCACACCAGTTAGAATGGCTCACATTCAGAAATCTACCAACAATAGATGCTGGAGAGGATGTGGGGAAAAAGGGACACTAACACACTGTTGGTGGGAATGCAAACTGGTTAAGCCACTATGGAAGTCAGTCTGGAGATTCCTCAGAAACCTGAATATCACCCTACCATTCAACCCAGCCATCCCACTCCTTGGAATTTACCCAAAGGAAATTAAATTGGCAAACAAAAAAGCAGTCTGCACATTAATGTTTATTGCAGCTCAATTCATAATAGCTAAGACCTGGAATCTACCCAAATGCCCATCAACAGTAGACTGGATAAAGAAATTATGGGACATGTACTCTATAGAATACTATATAGCAGTCAAAAACAACGAAACCCAGTCATTTGCAACAAGATGGAGGAATTTGGAAAACATCATGCTGAGTGAATTAAGCCAGTCCCAAAGGGACAAATATCATATGTTCTCCCTGATTGGCCCCAGGACCTATTTTCAAACTTTTTCAAACTCACTGATTCTTTCTTTGTCATATCATCTACTGATAAGCTTATCAGTGGCATTTTTTTATTGATGTTACAGTGTTTCTTTCTTTGAGCACTTCCTTTGAATCTTTTAAGATTTATTTATTATTTATTTGAAAGGCAGAGTTATAGAGAGGCAGAGGCAGAGGCAGAGAGAGAGAGAAAGGTCTTCCATCTGTTGGTTTACTCCTCAGATGGCTGCAATGGCTGGAGCTGCACTGATCTGAAGCCAGAAACCAGGAGCTTCTTCTGGGTCTCCCACTTGGCTGCAGGGCCCAAGGACTTGGTCCATCTTCTACTGTTTTTCCAGGCCATAGTAGAGAGCTGGATTGGAAGTGGAGCAGCTGAGACTTGAACCAGCTCTCATATGACCACTCAGGCAGCAGCTTTACCCTCTACACCACAGAATTGGCACCTCCTTTGATTCTCAGAGATTTTTTTTTTTTTTTTTTGACAGGCAGAGTGGACAGTGAGAGAGAGAGAGACAGAGAGAAAGGTCTTCCTTTGCCATTGGTTCACCCTCCAATGGCTGCCGCGGCCAGCGCACCGCGCTGATCCGATGGCAGGAGCCAGGTACTTATCCTGGTCTCCCATGGGGTGCAGGGCCCAAGCACTTGGGCCATCCTCCACTGCACTCCCTGGCCACAGCAGAGAGCTGGCCTGGAAGAGGGGCAACCGGGACAGAATCCGGCACCCCGACCGGGACTAGAACTCGGAGTGCCAGCGCCGCTAGGCGGAGGATTAGCCTGTTGAGCCACGGCGCCGGCTTGATTCTCAGAGATTTCATCTCTGCTTATATCACCCACATATTCTTGCTAGTTGTCTACTTTTCCCATTAGGGGACTGGTATTGTGATGCAACGTGTTAAGCTGCTATTTGTGACACCAGTATTCTCTACCGGAGCGCTAGTTCTAGTCCCAGCTTCTCTAGTCCCATCCAGCTTCCTACTAACATGCCTGAGAAGACAGCAGAGGATGGCCCAGATACTTGGGCCCCTGCCACTCATGTAGGAGACCATTATGGAATTCCTGGCTCCTTCTTGAGCTGGCCCAAACTTTGCTGCTGCAGTCACTTAGGGAATCAACAAGTGGATGGAAGGTCTGTCTCTTCCTCTCTCTCTCTTGCTCTGCTTTTCCAATAAACGTTAAATCTTAAAAAAAAAAAGAGTAAAAGTAGTAAATACTAAAAACTCACCTTATAGAATACTATTCAGTCATAAAAAATAAACTCCTTGTCATTGGCAGCAATATGAATAGAACTAGAAGATATCAAGTTAAATGAAATAAGTCAGACACAAAAAGACAAATACCTCATGTTCTTCCTCATATGTGGGAGCTAAAAAACAGCCTCAATTCTGGACACAAAATTTGATTTTTAGAGGCTGAGAGGGGTAAGATGGATAAGAGGGAGTCTGGAGAAAAAGCAGAGGAAGTCGGCATGGTTCACCAATTATGAGTAATATGTTAATAATAGGGGACTCTGGATGTGGGGTATATGAGAACTGTATATAATTCTGCAATTTTTATTTTTCAAATTTAAAGTTATTTGAAATAAAAAGTTAAATAAGTTCATCTCTTCCTAATTATTTTACCTTATTTCACTGTTATCTATGCTTATGGGTCTACTGCTAGTGTATCTGGATTTTTTAAAAATCTTTTTTCTGTTTGCTTTTCAGTTTGGGAAGTTTCTAGGACCTGTTTTCATACCGTCTACTGATGAGCCCACCAGTGGCATTTACTTATGTTACAGTGTTTTGTTTTAAAGACTTATTTATTTATTTTTAAGAGTTATAGAGAGGGAGAAACAGGGAGAGAGGGAGAAATCTTTCATCTGCTGGTTCACTCCCTAGATGGCCACAATGGCCAGCATTGAGCCAGGCCAAAGCCAGCAGCCAGGAGCTTCATCTGGGTTTCCCATGTGGATGGAAGAAGCCCAAACACTTGAGGCATCTTCTGCTGCTTTTCCCAGGCCATTAGCAGGGAGCTGGATGAGAAGTAGAGCAGCTGGGACACAAACTGGTGCCCATATGGGATGCTGGCAATGCAGGCAGTGGCTTTACCAACTACACCACAATGCCGGTCCTACAGTGTCGTTTATTCTTTATGTTTTTATCTCTCTGCTTACATTACCCATCTGTTCTTGCATCTGTCAGGAGGAAATACTATGTGATGGTGTGTGCATCTCATCCCAACTTAATGATCAGTGACATCATACAGGTAGCCTGAAATCAGCTATAGGGGCAGACTTTACCCCACAGAAGTTGACAAAGGTTACAAAGCAAGCCTGACTTAATTCTTTTGTTGATTGTCTCAATTTAAGAAAGTGATGGGGGCCCACCTTGTGGCACAGTGGGTTAAGCTGTTGTTTGCAACACAGGCATCCTATGTTGGAGTGTCAGTTTGAGTCCTGGCTGCTCCGCTTCCAACCCAGCTCCTTGCTAATGCGCCTGGGAAGCAGAAGATGGGCCACCTACTTGGGATCTGTTACCATGTGGGATACCTGGATGGAGTTCCGGGCTCCTGGCTTTGTCTGGGGCCTTCACAGCCATTTGGGAAGTAAACCAGCAAGATGGAAGATCTCTCCCTCTGTCTCTAGCTCTATCACTCTTTCAAATTAAAAATAAAGCCTTACAAAAAAGTGATGGGGCCAGTGCTGTGGTGCAGTGGTTAAAGTCGTGGCCTGCAGTGCTGGCTTCCCTGTGGGTGCCGGTTCGAGTCCTGGCTGCTCCATTTCTGATCCAGCTCTTTGCTATGGCCTGGGAAAGCAGTAGAAGATGGCCCAAGTCCTTGGACCCCTGCACCTGCATGGGAGACCCACGAAGAAGCTCCTGGCTCCTGATTGGCGCAGCTCTGGCTGTTGCGGGCATCTGGGGAGTGAACCAGCGGATGGAAGATCTCTCTTTCTCTCTCTCTCTGCCTCTCCTTTTCTGTGACTTTCAAGTGAAATAAATAAATCTTTAAAAAAAAAAAGTGTATCAGGAGAGGTGGGCATGCAGCCTGGCAGTTAAGACACTGGTTAAGAGGTATATATCCCATATTGGAGTACTTGGGTTCAATACCCTGCTCTCTCTCCTGACTCCAGCTTCCTGCTGATGCAGACTGTGAGAGGCAGCAGTGATGGTTCAAGTGACTGGGTTCCTGCACCCACATGGGAGACTTGGACTGTGTTCTTGGCTCCTGTTTTCAGAACCCCAGCTGTTAATAAGTATTTCGGGAGTGAACCAGCAGATGGGAGGTCTCGGTTTCTGCTGGTGAAGCTGCCACCTGAGATGCCAGCATTCCATATGGGTGCCAGTTTGTGTCTTGTTGCTCTACTTCTGATCCAGCTCCCTGCTGAAGGCCTGGTCAAAGCAGCAAAGATGCCCAAGTGCTTGGGCCCTGCCACCCATGTGGGAGACCTAGATGAAGCTCCTGGACTTGGCCTGGCCCAGCTTCAGCCATTGCAGGGACACATTGCAGCCATCTGAGGAGTGAACCAGTGGATGAAAGATTTATCTCTCTTTGTAACTGTTTCAAATAAATAAGTAAATCTTAAAAAAAAAATCCACTGTACTCTATTGTCAAATATAACCACAGTTAACTCAGGAATCTAACAAAACTTGGTGTGTGCATTTGGCCCAGTGGTTAAAATGCCTGTGTCCCACACTGAAGTACCTGAGCTCAATACCTGGCTCTAGCTCCTAATTCCAGCTTCCTGGTAATGAAGACCTTGGGTGGCAGCAGTGATAGCTTAAGCAACTGGGTCTCTGCCACTAACATGGGAGTCCTAGTTTGCAATCCCGATTCCTAGCTTTGGTCCCTACTCAGCCCCAGTCATTGTGTGCATTTGAGGAATTGCCCAGTGATGAAACTGTCTGTCTCTATGCCTCTCAAAGAAAATGAAAAAAAAAAAAAAAAAAAAAAAAAGTTGGCAAGCCTCAAAGCATTTTGCAAGAAATTAGCTCGCTACTGGAAATTTATGATAAAAGATTATAAATTTTATGTTTTATAAATTGTGGTCTACACATCCTTTATATTAGATTTTAAAATGAACGTAGATGCATATATATATATAATTTTTAATGGACAATTAATAAGTTACCAACACATACAAATACCATAGCTGATTTTAAAGATTTACTTATTTGAAAGGCAGAGTTACAGAGAGGGAAGGGGAGAGAGCACAAGAAAGATCTTCATCCATTGGTTTAATTCCTTAAATGGCTACAACAGCCAGGGCTAGGCCAGGCTGAAGCCAGCAATCTAGAACACTGTCCAGGTCTCCCACATAGATGCAAGGGCCTAAGCACTTGGGCCATCTTCTGCTGCTTTCCCAGGCACATTAGCAGGGAGCTGGATTGGAAGCAGAGCAGATGAGACTTTAAATGGTGTCCATATGGAATACCAGCATCACAGGCAGCGGCTTTACTCACTGTGCAACAATGCTGGCCCCACCACAGTGCTGTTGATTTTAAACTATCATGGAATTGAGGAATGTTGCCAATAGCCCCATCCTTTCATATTTTAAATGGAGACTATATGAATGTTGAGTAGAAATGGTAATGTTTGACATGATTAAAAGATGACATATGCATAGTGCAAAATAAGATGAGAGTGACAGGGAGAGAGGGAGAGGTAAAGGAGGGAGAGACAGACACACACAGATCTCCTACCTGCTAGTTCATTCCCCAATGCCTGCAACAACCAGGACGGGGCCTGGCTAAAGTCAAGACCCAGGATCACCATCTGGGTCTCCTGGGAGGCAGGGACCCAAGTACTTGGGCCATCATCTATGGCTTTCTCAGGTGCATGAGCAGGAAGCTGGATTGGAAGGAGAGGAGCCATGACTGGAACAGACATTCCAATATGCACGTGGGCAGCTTAACTCACTGTACCACAATGCCTGTATCCTACTGACATTTTTTTTAAAAAAGGAAAATTCCTGTGACTTAAGATTTGTCAGTGGTTCTTTAAGGGCACTGTATCTGAAGGCTAATGTTATGTTTACAACATAACTTGCATTGAATACCTAATATGTGCTGGATGGTATTCTATCAGAATGCAGAGATATCATTCAACATCACACCAAAAGAAAAGCTGGCATCTTTGAGGACTTTATACTAAATGAAATAAGCCAATCACGGGCGACAAATACTCTATATACACGTATCTGAGGCATCTGAAGTTGTCAGCACCACAGAAACAGGAAGTAGAATGATGGCTGCCAGGGGCTAGAAGGGAAAATGGGAGTTGTTCAATGTGTACAGTTTCAGTAGTGCATGATGAAAACGTTCTTGAGGTCTGCTGTACAACAATGTGAATAAAGTTGATGCCACTAAATTGCACAATTAAAATTGTTAAGATGGTTGGCGGGCGGGGAGTGCGGGAGAGTGGGAAGAATAGTTGGGATGTGAATACAGGCCTGTCTCACAAACTCATATTTAGCATTATGTTATCATTGTTTCCTACTTGAAATAATTACATCTTGAGACAAAAGAATATGTCTTTTCTTTGACAGGCTCCCTGTCCTGTATGGGAGGGTAGCAAGCCATGGGCAGCAGCTGCATTGCCTGGAGCCTGACAGGTACCAGAACTTTTTCCTGGAAGAATGGCATGCTCAGTAGAAATGGCAAATTCAATACGGAGTCATTAATCCAAGAGGTTAAGTGGAGAATCAAACACAGGTCAAAGAAATAGGCAAGAAGAATCCTGGGGAAATAGTTTTGGCTGTTTAAGAAACAATACATGACTCCATGACTGAAAAAATGCTTAGTCTATTAAAAGAAAAAAGTCTGTGATAGAAGAAGTTTAAAATCAAATGCTCTTTTAGCTTATAACCTGAAGTGAATTATTATGGGCAGTATACAGCAGAGCAGGGCCTCAAATGGAACGAAACACTTCTGAGAATGAATTAGAATCAAATGTTAGAAATGATGAAACCCAAAATATAAAAGCAAAACAAAGGATTCTATTCTAAAATTTTATCTAAAGCTGTGCAAACTTAAGGTAAATTGAGTATGGGTCCAGAAAAGCAGGAAGGCAGCTTGTCAGAATGCAAAGAATAATTTGTTTTTAAGATCTACACTTAGAGGACCGCTGCTGTGGTGCAGTGGGTTAAAGCCCCAGCCTGCAGTGCCGACATCCCATAAAGGTGCCGATTCAAGTCCTGGATGCTCTGCTTCTGATCCAGCTCTCTGCTGTGGCCTGGGAAAGCAGTGGAAGATGGCTCAAGTCCTTGGGTCCCTGCACCCACATGGGAGACCTCAGCTCTGGTCATTAATGTCATTTGGGGAATGAGCCAGAGGATGGAGACCCCCTCCTCGGCTCTACCTCTCTGTAACTTTGCCTTTCAAATAAAATAAATTAAAAAAAAAAAAAAAAGCTACACTTAGGGGCTGGCATTTTGGTATGGCAGGTTAGCTGCTGCTTGAGGCTGGCTTTTTTTTTTTTTTTTTTTTTTTTAAAGATTTATTTATTTGAAAGGCAGAGTTACAGAGAGGCAGAGAGAGAAAAGTCTTCCATCCATGGGTTCATTCCCCAAATTGCCACAACAGATGGAGCTGAGCTGATCCGAAGCCAGGAGCCAGGAGCTTCCTCCATGTCTCCCACACGGGTGCAGGGACCCAAGGACTTGGGCCAACTTCTACTGCTTTCACAGGCCATAGCAGAGAGCTGGATCGGAAGTGGTGGAGGAGCCGGGATTCGAACCAGCGCCCATATGGGATGTTGGCACTGCAGGCGGCAGTTTTACCCTCTACATCTCAGCACCAGCCACTGACATTCTGGTTGCTTAGCCTCTGATGCAGCTTCCTCTCTATCACCACCTTTCAAATAAATAAATAAGTAAATAAATCTTTAAAAAAAAGTCTACAAGTATTAGCAGTATAATGTAAGGCAAGCTCCTTGATATTCCACCAGCTTGTTTGTATACTCCAGGGTGTCACGGACGTTTATTTGCTGATGGTCTGAGTATCTTCTAAGGGCCAGGGCTGTACTACTCAGGAGCCGGAGGGACAGAAATGAAAGCACTGTCCCTGCATTTGCTCTCGCCTACTATGCAACGTAATGAGACCTACAGACCATTTCAAGTACGAGTGCAAACTTAAATTCTCATTTACTGGCCGGCGCCGCGGCTCACTAGGCTAATCCTCCGCCTTGCGGCACCAGCACACCGGGTTCTAGTCCCGGTCGGGGAGCCGGATTCTGTCCTGGTTGCCCCTCTTCCAGGCCAGCTCTCTGAGGTGCCCAGGGAGTGCAGTGGAGGATGGCCCAGGTGCTTGGGCCCTGCACCCCATGGGAGACCAGGAAAAGCACCTGGCTCCTGGCTCCTGCCATCGGATCAGCGCGGTGCGCCGGCCGTGGCGGCCATTGGAGGGTGAACCAACGGCAAAGGAAGACCTTTCTCTCTCTCTCTCTCACTGTCCACTCTGCCTGTCAAAAAAAAAAAAAAAAAAATTCTCATTTACTGCCGTTCACAACCTGATACTTAAAACGTAGGTACTAACAATTGCATATTTTAAGAGTCAGAAATGAGGCATCTTGCCCAGCATCAAGACGTCGGAGCCACTTCACCACGAGACAGGAAGGCCCAAGTTTGCGCCCATGGCGGGTGGTGGTGGGAGCCTCCCGCCTCGAGGGGTGCCGCTTGAAACCTTCTGCACACGGGAATTAAATATTACTAAGAATGACGATGACGAAGGCATACGGTACACGGAGACGTCAGCATCGTGCTCGGGACCTGCAAGCACTGAGTGAGTGCTGCTAACTTCACGCTACACCTTCCCGGGGCACCACTGCTCCTGTTCTCACGGGTTTGGGCTACTTATTAGGAGGGGGATGTTCAAACGAGTGGCAGTGCTCGGCACCCACCAGCAATATTAAAAAAAGCCCGCCTCAGGCCGGCCGCGGCTCACTAGGCTAATCCTCCGCCTTGCGGCGCCGGCACCCCGGGTTCTAGTCCTGGTCAGGGTGCTGGATTCTGTCCCTGTTACTCCTCTTCCAGGCCAGCTCTCTGCTGTGGCCCGGGAGTGCAGTGGAGGATGGCCCAAGTGCTTGGGCCCTGCACCCCATGGGAGACCAGAAGTACCTGGCTCCTGCCATCGGATCAGCGCGGTGCGCCGGCCATTGGAGGGTAAACCAACAGCAAAGGAAGACCTTTCTCTCTGTCTCTCTGTCTCACTATCCACTCTGCCTGTCAAAAAAAAAAAAAAAGCCCGCCTCTGCTGGCTTTACATCTCCGCGGTACGATAGCGGCTACGCTCTTCGCTTCTCACCTATTCTACAAAGCTCTGCCACCGTCCCATTTTACGTCGCCACTTCAGCCAGGAGCAAAGTTCTCGTAGGACCCACCAAGCGGCACGTGGCCGTGAGCCGCCACCATAATAGTCCCAGGAACTGCCTCGCAGCACCCCCCTCCCCCCCGCAAACAACCATCGCGAGCTCAGTTCTCGCGGGAAGAGACGCGGTTTTTAAACGTAAACGTATGACTCCGCCCTACTCGGCGCGTGGGGTGGGGGTGGGGTCACGTGACCGGCGCCTGCGCCCTCTCTTCAAGGTCTTTCCTGGCGGTACGCAAGCTGCACAGCCGGCTACGGAGCGTCGCGAGGGCCATTCCGGAAGTGGGCGCTCAGACTTCCGCTTCGTCGGCGGAAGCGTGTCACAAAGCCGGCCGTCGAATCCTAGCGGAAACTCGTCACGTCGCAGTTGCCCCCGCACGGCGGATGTGTGTCGCCGCGTAGGTGACGCTGGGAAGTGCTCGCAGCCTCTGCTGCTGCCTTCTGGTTGTAGCACTATGGAGGGAGAGAGGAAGAACAGCAACAAGCGGTGGTATTTTACTCGAGAACAGCTGGAGAACAGCCCATCCCGCCGGTGTGGCCTGGACCCCGATAAGGAACTTTCTTATCGCCAGCAGGCGGCCAATCTGCTTCAGGACATGGGTCAACGTCTTTTCGTGTATCCTTGCGGCCTAGGCCTTCGGGCCTGGGAGTCGGTGCCGGCCGGGCTCGGGGCGGGGACGGGAGGTGGGCAGGAGCCGGAGCGCTAGGTGAGCGAGCGCGCCGCGGGGCGGGTTGAAAGTCGGGGTTGGCGCCAGGGCAGCGAGGCGGAGTTCGTTTCCCGCTTGCTCACCCTTGCCGGGAATGCAGGCCCTTCCCGGCTTTGTGTTTCCACCGGTTCTCGTGGTCTGCCGGCTGCCTTTGAGCTTGTTCTTTCCCTTACGCCCTCGGGGTCTGGTGGAGGGTTCACTGTTGACGCCTGTCCCCCTTAAACTCGGCGTGTTAGCGATTCAGTACCCGAAAGCCTTGCACAGGTGGCTTAGAATTCGTGTCCAAGCAGTGGTTCCGAATCTGTGACTCCCGCGTGCTGATTTAACTTGGTCAGAGGCTTCCTCCGTCCTGGCCCGCCTCGGTTCCGTGTCCACCACGGTGCTTGGGGGCCAGACGTCGAAGGGGGCGCTGTTAGAAGTTCTGAGGAAGGAAAAGATGGCAGATTAGGTGTGTAGGGGATGCGTAGAGCTGTGGATCTCATGTTTCCCACCGTTTGCGAGATTCTGGGTGCTTAACGCTACGCCGAGTTTGAGTGTGTATTCGTTCCTTTCGTAATTCAAAATTGAGCGAATTCCGTGCTTTGTTTTTCCGCCCGAATGTATTTGCTTGTCGGAAGACGTTTGTTTTGCGTCGGAGGGAAGAATGTCGTTTTCAAGCTGCTTCTGTCGTGGGCTGAAAACTTTTTTCTGAAGTGCAGCTTCCATGTAATTGGTCGTGTTTGTGGGGGTGCGCCCAGTCTGAAATGCAGGGGTTGCCCTCTGTTGCCAGCCTGTTTTCCGTATCAAATTTGTTTCCTAAGCATCTGATCTGTACAGAGCTAAATCATGTTGTCTGAGATCCGGTTTTCAGTGTATCCTTGAAACTTTTTATATGTGTGTTATTCACCTTGTTGCTAAGTGACATTTCTGTATCTCATGTTGTTTGGGACGGCCTTAAGATGTAAGACATGAAAACAGTTTTATTTTCAGCGAATGAATATCAGGCCTTTTGAAAAATGGTAGTCCCAGGGGTTGCTCTGTGACCAGAGAGAGGTGGAACTGTAAACTTAATTGCTGGGGTGTAGAAGCTGAGGGAGATAGTGGTGACATATTCCCCAGGGCTATGGCTGCATCAGGGAGGACCTTGTAAATGATGATTAAAGAGATACCCCGAGCTAATGCATCATCTTTGCAGGGTGTTCAGAAGGTGAGTGAAAGCATTTAAGAGCTCATTACATAGTTTTGTTTATAAGCCATATTGAGCCACACAGCCCGAGAAACTTAGTAATTCGGTGAATTTGTAGTGAGTACTTGTGTAAGTAAATGTGGAAGGCATTGTGGTCAGTGCCAGTTGGCAGTTAATAATTTGGCGGAGGAGAATGGGCTGCTTTCTGATTTGGAGAGGTAAGTAGGTTTTCCTTTAAGGGCATCTATCATGCTTGGTCTTCTGGTCTTTCTGGAAGGGGCCAGATGTTATGTTTTCTGGAAGTATCCTGCTTGTTTTTGCCTTCACTGGAGCACTTCAGCTCGCAACTGACCATCAACACCGCTATAGTATATGTGCATCGATTCTACATGATCCAATCCTTCACTCAGTTTCATCGAAATGTGAGTATGACTTTTCTTATGTGGTGTTCGCTTCGTGAGTCTTCTACATACCTGTTTCTTCAGGTTGGTCTTTGCCACTGAGCTGGGATTTGAACTTGAGAACTCTGCTGCTCACTTTCATTCTGTGTCACACTGTTGCTATGAATACAGCTTTCCCATTTTCCTATGAAATGTAGTTTTCTGCACCCTTACAGTAGGTAGGTTCTCTAGTAATGAAATAGATTATCAAACGTGTAAAGATGTTTTTGTGGGGGATGGCATTAAAGTGGAAATCATATTTCAGTAGAGCGTTCAAAGTGGCAAAATAATGTCACAGGAAAGCAAATGAATATAAGTAATTTAGATTTTCACAAGCCTTTTACAAAACTCCAATCAATGCCCAGAGGATCTGGAATGTACAAAATGTGGTAATGCCTCGAGAAATGAATTTTAAGAACAGAACAAAGAAGATGTTAGCAGTAAAAGACCTTTTTTTCCCTCCTGGACAGATTGTAAATTATGCTACTTTCAGTTTTGCTAACTGAAATGGTCCTATTTAAGATTATTATAAGTAGCTTGGAAGTGAATGCATAGTGGTAGTCCACTAAGGCTGTATTTGTTTTGAAAACATTCCAAGGTAATGGTGATAAGCTTGAGGAACACTTTATATGGTTTGCTCATCAGAGATTTCATTATTTTGTAAAAAGAAAAAGGTTATGCTTTTGAATAAATTTGTTTTAGGCTTTACTTTGGGATGATGGTTTTGAGCTTTTTTTTTTTAAGCTCTTGGAAGAGAGTTTGTGAAGCTAGATATAGCTCCTGTAAAGTAAGAAATGGGCAGAATCCAGGGGCTGATGTTGTGATGTAGCAGGTAAAGCTTCCGCCTGCAGTGCCGGCATCCCATATGGACGCCAGTTCTAGTCCCTTCTGCTCTACTTCCTATCCAGCTCTCTGCTATGGCCTGGGATAGCAGCGGAAGATGACCCAAGTCCTTGGGCCCCTGCACCTGCGTGAGAGACCTGGAGCAAGCTCCTGGCTCCTGGCTTCGGATCAGCCTTGCTCTGGCTGTTGCAGCCATTTGGGGAGTAAACAAGAGGATGGAAGACCTCTCTCTCTGCCTTCCGAATAAATAAATATATAAAAAAAAAAAATTGGTAGAATCCAGATTGGGACACCCTTTGGTGTGATTAGGAATTCTTGACTGTCTCTGATTATTCAGCCAGCTTGACTTTCTTCTGTTTTTGGCCCTGATACCTACTCTGATTGTAAAGAATACACCATTGTTATTGGGAGAGAATCGTTCTGTCTGACAGCACCAGATGGGATATTGTGAAACTGAAGAGGAACTTCATAGCTGCCTTCCTAACTTGAAGATTTTCTATGGCTTTTCCCTTTTATTATGATAAAAATAGACGATTTGGGGATAAATAAATCAGTTTATTTATTTGAAAGGCAGAGTTACAGAGAGGCAGAGGCAAAGAGAAACAGAGATCTTCCATCTCCTGGTTTGCTCTCCAAATGGCTGGAAGAGCCTGAGCTGGGCTGATCTGAAGCCAGGAGGTAGGAGCTGCTTCTGGGTCTTCCACGTGGGTACAGGGTCCCAAGGACTTTGGCCATCCTCTACTGCTTTCTCAGGCCATAGCAGAGAGCTGGATCGGAAGTGGAGAAGCTGGGACTGGAACCAATGTCCATATGGGATGCTGGCACTACAAGCGGTGGCTTTACCCGCTACGCGACAGCATCAACCCCACAAGTGGCATCTTAACCACTGTGCCAAATGCCTGCTCCTTGAATTGTGTCTTTTCTTATTTCCTATATAGTAAGTTCAGCAAGGACAGAGTTTCTATGTATTCTCCAAAGCACCTTCAGTAAACTTGTTAATGAATGATCTGGCAGTTCTCCCATAATGGGTTATCTTTCAGCTGTCATGACTGTTTCCAGAATCCAGTAGTTACTTTGGGGTTGTTGGTCCTCTTTAAAATCCTGATTTTTAAAGAAAAATTTTATAGGTGGGTGTTGGACAGAGTAGTAACATGTTGCTTAGAACACCCATATCCCATATCACAGTGACTGGGATTGAGTCCTAGGTCCACTTGTAGTCCCGGCTTTCTCTTAATGTGATCCCTGGAGGTAGTAGGTAATTGAGTCCCTACTGCCCACGTGGGAGACCCTGTTGTGGGTATTTGGGGAATGAAACTGTGGATGGAATGTTTGTCTCTGTTTCTCTCTGCTTTTCAAATAAATGGAAGGAAATGAAGTTTAAAAAGTGGGGCTGGTGTTATATCCCAGCAGGTTAAGCTGCCACTTAAGGCATTGGCATTCCTTATTGAAGTGCTTGTTGGAGTTCTGATTGCCTTGCCTCCGATCCAGTTCCCTGCTAATATGCCTGGGAAAGCAGCAAACCAAAGTCCTTGGGCCCATGCAGCCCACGTAGGAGACCTGGGTGGAGTTTTGGGTTCTTGGCATCATTCGTCCTGGCCTAGCCCTGGCCTTTGTGGCCCTTTAGGGAGTGAGCTAGTGGATGGAAGATCATGCTGTGTCTTTCTCTGTCTCTCTCTCTCTCTTTCTGTTGCTTTATGTTTTAAATGAATAAATAAATTTTTAAAAGCTGTCAAATTTATTCATTTATTTATTTTTAAGATTAAAAAAAATTTTTTTTTTGAATGGCAGAGTTATAGATTGGGTGGGGTGGCAGTGGTGGAGAGAGATGTTTTCCATCTACTGGTTCACTTTCTAGATGGCTGCCAACGACTGGGGCTGGGTCAGGCCAAAGCCAGGAACCTGGAATTCCAACCAGGTCACCCAAATGGTGGCTGGACCTGAACACTTTGCATGTCTTCTGCTGGTTTCTCAGGTGCATTAGCAGGAGCTGGATCAGAAGTGGAACAGCCCAGACATGAACCAGCTCTTCTTGTGGGATGCTGGCATCACAGGCAGTGGTCTAACTCATTATGCTACAACACTGTCCCTTACCTTCCTTACCTTTCTTATTGTTTTAAAAGGTTTACTTTTTTATTTGAAAGGCAGAGTTACGGAGAGAGAGAGGGAGAGATAGAGAGAGGTCTTCCATTCACAGATTTATTCCCCAAATGGCTGCAATAGCCAAGGCTGGGCCAGGCCAAAGCCAGGAGCCAGGAGCTTCTTCCAGGTTTCCCTGGAAGGGGAAGGGCCCAAGGATTTGCGTCATCTTTGGCTGCTTTCCCAGGTGCATTATTGGTGAGCTAGATCAGAAATGGAGTAGCCAGGACATGAACCGGCATCCATATGGGATACCAGGCGCCACAGGCAGAGGCTTAACCTACTATGCCACAGCCCCGGCCCCTTAATTTAAATTCTTATAGGTGGAATTGCTTTGACCAAAGGTATGAGAGTGTAAAATTTTTGTTGTGTCAATTTGCCCCACTGAAAGATCAACATTGTTTCTATGTGTAAGGTTCCTTTTTTCTATACCTTGACAACAAATATTCATCATTCTAAGAACTACTAAGTACTAACTATTGTCAAGTACAAGTGATACATTGTTGAATAAGATGCATGGGGTCCTAAATTACTTTCTTAAATATCTTAAATTGGTTTGGGTCTTGGGTTGTAGCAGGTTAAGCCACACTTGGGATACTGTTATCCCATATCAAAGTGCCTGATTTTGATGTGGGTGAGTATGGGTATTTATTTTTTAACTCCAGGTCCCTGTCATGCACAAAGATACAAATTCTAAGTGCTGACACAAAGTGTATTTAAAAGTTGAGAAAGTAAACACACACATATTCAGGTGAACATGGGTTGTCCCACACAGAAACACCTGTCATGAAACGGCAGTGGGTCAGAAGATTTGCCTGAAAGGAGAAACGTGGAGGGAGGGAGACAGAAGTGCCTGGCCATCTCTCCAGCTGTGATTTGTGGCAGAAGAGAAAGCCCTTTCTAGTTTTTGGTCTCCTTTATGAGCTCAGTGTGGTGCCTCTCCAGGTGTGAAGCTACCTGGGAAATATATGACGCTTACACAAGTTCATCGTGGAGCTCGATATAATATATTCATGGCATCTTCCCTCAGTTCCTGTATGAAATGGATGCATCCTGGGAAAGGGGACATTTTGATTGACAAGTAGGATAGAGTTACACATGGGAGCTTGTGACTTCCAGCTCAGTAATCCTAAATTAACTTCCTGCCTGTTTATCTCACATCAGTTTAACAGTCCTGGCTGCCCTGTGTTTCTGATTCAGCTTCCTGCTAACACACCTAGGAGGCAGAT
Organism: Oryctolagus cuniculus; assembly: GCF_964237555.1. Taxonomy (NCBI): domain Eukaryota; kingdom Metazoa; phylum Chordata; class Mammalia; order Lagomorpha; family Leporidae; genus Oryctolagus; species Oryctolagus cuniculus. The sequence goes on along the minus strand of NC_091442.1, from coordinate 52,209,195 downwards.
GATGGCTCAAGTGCTTGGGATCTTGCTGTTCATGTTCCTGGCTGTCGCCTGCCTTAACCTTGGCTGTTGAGTCATTTGGGGAGTGAATCAGCAGATGTGTGTCGTCTCTCTGTCACTCTGCCTTTCACATAAATCAATAAAATCTGAAAAAGTAATTCTTAAGTTAGCAAAGTTGAGCTTCTTTTTCTTTTTGATCATTATTCCTATGAAATGGAAGAACTGGGTAAAAATTACTGTTGATTCTTTCTGTCCTCTTTTTATTGTACTGATTATCTTTTTTTTTTTTTTTTGGACAGAGTTAGACAGTGAGAAAGAGAGAAAGGTCTTCCTTTTTTTACGTTGGTTCACCCCCCAAATGGCTGCCACAGCTGGCGCGCTGCACCGATCCAAAGCCAGGAGCCAGGTGCTTCCTCCTGGTCTCCCGTGCAGGTGCAGGGCCCAAGCACTTGGGCCATCCTCCACTGCCTTCCCAGGCCACAGCAGAGAGCTGGACTGGGAGAGGAGCAACCGGGACAGAATCCGGTGCCCCAGTCAGGACTAGAACCCGGGGTGCCGGCACCACAGGTGGAGGATTAGCCAAGTGAGCCTCGGCACCAGCCTGATTATCTTACTTATATGAGGTTTTTTTTTTTCATCCACTTGAAAGGCAAAATGGTAAAATGACACTCCCCAAATGCACACAACTGCTAGAGCTACCCAGGCAAAGAGCCTTGGAACTCCATCTATGTGTTCCACATGGGTGATGGGGTCAAAGCACTTGTGAATACTTTTTCCATTTTGTTCTGTCTCTTTGTTTATAGTGTTTTGGAGTCCAGAGCTCGTGCCTTTCTTTCATTTTTTGGAAATGTTTTTGTTGAGGTATAACAGTAAAGCACAAAAATGAGAAGCATGTAAATCATTTCTTAATTTTTATATTTGTGAATGTAACCACCACTTACACAAAAAGACAGTGTATTTCTAATACCCTGGAAGGTAGAGTACTTGCCTTTTCATTGAAATATATCTTATTTTTTTAGTGGACATGGTTAAATCATTGGTTTCTTTCGTAAAAAAAAAAATTTCGGGGCTGGTGCTGTGGCATAGTAGGCTGAGCCTCCATCTGCTTTGACAGCATCCCGTATGGGTGCTGGTTCGTGTCCAGCTGCTCCACTTCTGATCCAACTCTGCTTATGGCCTGGGAAAGCAGTGGAGGATGGCCTAAAAGCTTGGGCCCTTGTACCCACATGGGAGACCCAGCAGAAGCTCTTGGCTTCTAGTTTCGGATTGGTCCAGCAGTTCTGGTTGTTGCAGCCATTTGGAGAGTGAACCAGTGGATGGAAGACCTTTTTCTCTGTCTCTCCCCATAGTGGAGTAAGCCATGGTATGCAGTGCCAGCAACCCATATGGGCACCAGTTCGAGTCCCAACTGCTCCACTTCCAATCCAGCTCCCTGCTAATGGCCTGAAAGCAGCAAAAGATTGTTCAAGTGCTTGGGCCCCTCCTGCCCATGTAGGAGACCCAGAAGAACTGGAAGAGCCTTCAACTGAACCAGCAGAGGAAGATTTCTCTCTCTCTAATTCTGACTTTCAAATAAACAGATAACTAATTTAAAATTTATTTATTTGTAAAGCAGAGAAAGAAATCTCCCATCTGCTGGTTTACTCCCCAAATGTGTGCAGTAGCCAGGGCCTGGACCAGGTTGAAGCCAGGAGCATGGGACTCAGTCTGGTCTCCCATGTGGCTGGAAAAACCATCACCTGCTGCCTCTCAAGGAGTGCATTAGCTTGAAGTTGGAATTGGAAGCAGAACATGGACTAACCCTTTCTTGGGTATGGGATATGAGTGTCCCAACCATCGCTTACCTGCTGTGCCAAACACATGCCCCTCACATTTTTTTTTTCATTTATATTATGAGTTGCATTTAGTCTTGTTTGAGAAGAAATTTAACCTCATTAATTGAATTGGGGGAAATATAAATAATGCTATACTACTATTGGGATGTGTGTATGTGTTCATATTGTATTTTTTTTTTTTTTTTTTGAAAAAAGATTGTTTATTTGAAAGGCAGAGAGAGAGAGGTCTTCTGTCTGCTGGTTTACTCCTCAAATGGCCACAAAGGCCAGAGCTGAGCTGATCAGGAGCCAGGAGCTTTTCCCAGGTTTCCCATGTGGTTGCAGGGGCCCAAGCACTTGGGCCATCTGCTGTTGCTTTTCCAGGCCATAGAGGAGAGCTGGATTGGAAGTGGAGCAGCCAGGACTGAGCCGGCGCTCATGGGATGCTGGCACTGCAGGCGGGACTTTTCCCGCTACACCAGAGCACTGGCCCCCATATTGTATTTTTTTATATTCCAAAACACAGGGCCTGAATTTTTTTGTTTTTTGAAATAAATCAGACTCTGGAGGGAGTAGGTTTGAAAGTCCCCCAAGTGCTTCTTTATTTTATTTTTAAAAAGTTTTATTTTTGGCCGGCGCCGCGGCTCAATAGGCTAATCCTCCGCCTAGCGGCGCCGGCACACCGGGTTCTAGTCCCGGTTGGGGCGCCGGATTCTGTCCCGGTTGCCCCTCTTCCAGGCCAGCCCTCTGCTGTGGCCAGGGAGTGCAGTGGAGGATGGCCCAGGTGCTTGGGCCCTGCACCCCATGGGAGACCAGGAAAAGCACCTGGCTCCTGGCTCCTGCCATCGGATCAGCGCGGTGCGCCGGCCGCAGCGCGCTGGCCGCGGCGGCCATTGGAGGGTGAACCAACGGCAAAGGAAGACCTTTCTCTCTGTCTCTCTCTCTCACTGTCCACTCTACCTGTAAAAAAAAAAAAAAAAAAAAAAAAAAGTTTTATTTTTAAAAATTTTATTTGTGTATTTGAGAGGTAGAGTTACAGACAAAAGAGAGGGAGAGACAAAGAAAGGTCTTCCATCCACTGGTTCACTCCCCAAATTGCTGCAAAGCCAGGAGCTTCTTCTTGGTCTCCTGCATGGGTGCAGGGGACCAAGCACTTGGGTCATCTTCTACTGCTTGCCCAGGCCATAGCATAGAGCTGGATTGGAAGTGGAGAACTGGTGCCCATATGGGATGCTGGCACTGCAGGTGGCGGTTTTACCCACTACACCACAGCACCAGGTATTAAATTCTACATCTGTTCTAAAATCTTTAGTGCTCCATATGCTGTTATCTAGTTCATTTAACTGTTCAGTGCAGTGTTCAAAAAAAAAATAGCCTTCGTTCCCAAATCCCTAACCTTTATTCAGGCCATTTCCCCCTCACCCTGCTTTGTTTATGCTGAAGTCTGGGGAATGCATACACACTCAGCTCCATATACAGGTGAAACCAGTGTGAAGGAAAAGAATTGTTATTTATTATCTGGAGAAAATATATTATAGAGGCTGGCGCCGTGGCTCAGTAGGCTAATCCTCCACCTGTGGCGCTGGCATCCTGGGTTCTAGTCCCAGTTGGGGCACTGGATTCTGTCCTGGTTGCTCCTCTTCTAGTCCAGCTCTCTGTTGTGGCCCGGGAGTGAAGTGGAGGATGTCCCAAGTGCTTGGGCCCTGCACCCGCATGGGAGACCAGGAAGAAACACCTGGCTCCTGGCTTCGGATCAGCGCAGCGCGCCGGCCGCAACGTGCTGGCCGTAATGGCCACTTTGGGGGTGAACCAACGGAAAAAGGAAGACCTTTCTCTCTCTGTCTCTCTCTCTCTCATTGTCTAACTCTGCCTGTCAAAAAAAATTAAAAAAAAAAAAAAAAAGAAAATATATTATAGAAAAATAACATAGGTAACAGTGGAGCTACAAATAAGTATTAGAATGGCAGCTCTTGTCAGTAAATAAAATAGATATTAAATTATTCCATTCCTTTGGCTCTTAGGATCTAGCTCTTGCTGTCATTTTTTTTTTTTTTTTTACTCACTGGGGAGGCAGAGTTACAGAAGAGAGAGGGAGAGACAGAGAGAGAGGTCCTCTGTCTGCTGGTTCACTTGCCAAATGGCCTAAACAGCTGGTGCTGGGCCAGGCCAAAGCCAGGAGTCAGGAGCTTCTTCCAGGTCTCCCACGTGGGTGCAGGGGCCAAGCATTTGGGCCATCTTCTACTGCTTTCCCAGGCCATGGGAAGACCCGGAGGAAGCTCCTGGCTACTGGCTTTGGTTCCTTGTGGCTCCAGTCATTGTGGCCAATTGGGGAGTGAACCAGCGGTTGGAAGACCTCGCTCTCTCTGCCATTCCTTCTCTCTGTGTAACTCTGACTTTCAAATAAATAAATCTTTTTTTTTTTTTTTTTTAATAGAAGTAGAGCAGTAGAGACTTGAACCAGCATCCATGTGGAATGCCAGCACTGCAGGCGGAGGCTTAACCTTCTGCGCCATACCTTGGCCCCCCATTGCTATCTTTGATTCATTGACGTTTTCTTGAGATTCAAGAAAAGTTCTGTTTCCTGAGATTTTTCTAGATCATCAGGCCATATCTATGTTATGTTGTTCTAATGTAATTTAGGTCTGAATTGGCTTGAAATTTTTCCTCCACATGCCTTCTATAAATCATCTTGTGAGTTTAACACTATGCCTGGTATTCTTTTAAAAAATATTTTATGTATACTTATAAAAATAACTGGGATGATTTGCATATAGGAAAATTCATTGTTTTATGTATACAGTTCATTGATTTTAGTACATTTATAAAATTGTGCGGCCATCATCACTGTCTTAATCCCAAGAGATTGATATTACTGTAGAAACACCTTACCTTTAACATTCACTCCTATTTGCTCTCTTTCCGCACCCACTAACTTAATCTCTGGATTTACCTATTCTGGACATTTCAATTTATTTCTTTAAAAAATATAGTGATTTGATGCAAATTTATAAGGAAACTAATTTTTTAAAGATTTAAAAAAATGATTTAGTTACTGATTTGAAAGAGTTAGGGAGAGAGAAAGAGAGAGAGAGATAATCCATCCACTGATTCACTCCCCAGATGTCTGCAATAGCCAGCGCTGGGCCAGGCCAGAGCCAGGAGCTGCGTCTGTGTCTCACATGTTGGTGGCAAGGACCTAAAGACTTGGGCCGTCTTGTGCTGATTTTCCCAGGCCATTAGGAGGGAGCTGGGTTAGAAGTGGAGTAGCCGGGACATGAACCGGCTCCCATTTGGAATGCCAGCATCTCAGGCAGCATCTTTACCTGCTACACAACAACACTGGCCCCAGGAAACTTACTTTAAGTAGAATACAATCTTCTGGCTGGCGCCGCGGCTCAATAGGCTAATCCTCCACCTGTGGCGCCAGCACCCTGGGTTCTAGTCCTGGTTGGGGCGCCGGATTCTGTCCCGGTTGCCCCTCTTCCAGGTCAGCTCTCTGCTGTGGCCCGGGAAGGCAGTAGAGGATGGCCCAAGTGCTTGGGCCCTGCACCTGCACGGGAGACCAGGAGAAGCACCTGGCTCCTGCCTTTGGATCAGCGCGGTGCGCCGGTCTCGCACCAGCTGCAGCAGCCATTGGAGGGTGAACCAACGGCAAAGGAAGACCTTTCTCTCTGTCTCTCTCTCTTTCACTGTCCACTCTGCTTTGCCTGTCAAAAAGAAAAAAAAAAAAAAAATATATATATATATATATATAGTCTGCTTCTATCAGTAGCTTCTCCCATGCATAACTTTTATTAGAAGTTTGTTGGAGGATTGGTGTTTGCAGGTGGATATGGATTAATCCATAGGAGAGTTGAAGATCTTATAAGTAGGAGGAAGACAATGACCCAAGCAAAGAACTTGATTTTAGACTTAGCTCCTCTTTTGTTGTACTTTGATCTAGAAATAAATAAATAATGATTATAATTTCTTTTCTCATTTTATGCAGTCTGTGGCTCCAGCAGCCTTGTTTCTGGCAGCTAAAGTAGAAGAACAGCCAAAAAAATTGGAACATGTCATCAAGGTGGCACATACTTGTCTCCGTCCACAGGAGTCACTTCCTGATACCAGAAGTGAGGTAGGAAATTCAATTACACATCTGTTCTTTATTTATTTTGATTGTAACTAAATTTTGCAACTTTAATTTACTGAAATTTGAATTGGAACTTAAACTTTAGTGTTTGTCTTTTTATTAACAAAAAAGAATCATACAAGTTCATTGTATTCATTGTAGTAAAATTAGAAAATGCAGAAAAATAGATATATTTTAGACTGCTGAAGCACAGATATATGAGAACCACTATTATTTCCAGCTTTTCTATGAATAGGTACATGTGCATGTATTTTTTTTAAGATTTTATTTACTTATTTATTTGTGCAGAGAGAGGACAGATTGAAATCTTCCATCTCCTAGTTCAGTCCCCAAATGGCTGTAATGGCCAGGGCTGGGCCAGGCTGAAGCCAGAAGCCAGGAGGTGGCTTCTGGGTCTCCCACATGGGTGCAGGGGGCCCATGTACTTGGGCCATCTTTTGCTGCTCTCCCAGGCACACTAACAGGAAACAGGATTGGAAGTGGAGCAGCCGAGTTCTTGAACTGGTGCCCATATGGGATGCTGGCACTGCAGATGGAGGCTTAATCTTCACTGTAGTGCTGACTCTGTATTTTTTTTTTTTTTTTTTACAATACTCCATGCTATTCTTTTTTATTTTTCAATTTTTTATTATATTTTTAAAAGGTTTATTTTATTTGAAATTCAGAGTTGTAGAAAGAGAGAGAGACAGAAAGAAATCAACCATCTGCTGGTTTACTCTATAAATGGCTGCAATGGCTGGAATTGGGCTGGTCTGAAGCCAGGAGCTAGAAGCTTCCTCTGGGTCTCCCTCATGGGTGCAGTGGCCCAATGACTTGGGCCATCTTCTGCTTTCTCAGGCACATTAGCAGGGAGCTGGATAGAAAGTGGAGCAGTTGGGTCTGCTTTACTTTTTAAAAATTTCTAGATAGTATTTCATCATATATGTAGGAATGTATCTCTCTGTTGATATATTTTGCCATTCTCTATTAAGTATAGGTCATTTGTGGCTTTTCATCACTGTAAGAAGAATGTTCTTACAGATTTTTGTTATGAATCCTTAGGTGAATCTTGTTACTAGTTTTAAAAATTTTTCTAAGCAATTATAAAAATTCTGTGAGCTTAGTTTGAAGGAATACAGTTAAGAAACAGTTTACTTATAGCTTATCTCTGGGCCAAGCATTGTGGCGCAGCAGGTTAAGCTACTGCCTTCAGCGGCTGCATCCCATATGAAGGCCTATTCCAGTCCTGGCTGCTCTACTTCCAATCCAGGTCCCTGCTAATGTGCCTGGGAAAGCAGCGGAGGAGGGCCCAAGTGCTTGGGCCCCTACAACCGTGCAGGAGACCCAGAGGAAGCTCATGGCTCCTGACTTCAGCTTGGCTCCATCCTGGCCATTGTGTCCATCTGGGGAGTGAACCAGCAGATGGAAGACCTTGCTGTCTTTCTCTCCCTCTGTCTGTCTGTAACTGTGCCTTTCAAATAAAATAAATCTTAAAACAAAAACAAACAAAAAAACCAACAAACTCATCTCCTTCCAAGAGGATATTACTTATCACAGTTTGATATATTTTCTTTGAGATCTTTATTTTATGCATGTTCACATAATTTTTTGTTTACTTCTTCTCCCCCACTGCCCTTTTTTTTTTTTTTTAAAGGATTTATTTATTTTATTTGAAAGGCAGAGTTATAGAGAGAGGGAGAGACAAATCTTCCATCTGCTGGTTCATTCCCCTATGATCCTATCGGCCAGAACAAGGCCAGACTGAAGCCAGGAGCTTCCTCCGGGTCTCCCATGTGGATGCAAGGGCTCAAGCACTTGGGCCTTCCTCCCCTGCTATTCCATGCTTATTAGCAGGGAACTGGTTCACAGGTAGAACAACTGGGACTCAAACTGGCACCAATATGGAATGTGTGATTTAAAAAAAAGAGGGCCAGCATTATGGCATAGTGTATTAAGGTGCCACTTATGGTGCCCAAATCCCATATTAGAATATTGGAATGCTGGATCATATAAAAAAATAATTCTTTAAAAAAGAGATTTGTTTATTTATTTAAAAGGCAGAGCAACAGAAAGAGGAAGATAAAGACACAATTGTCTTCCATCCACTGGTTCATACCCCAGATACCTGCAGCAGTTAAGGTTTTGCCAGGCTAAAGCCAGGAACCAGAAGCTCCATCTGGATCCCCCATATGCATGGAAGGAACCAAAATTCCAAGTTATCTGATGCCTCCCAGGTTCATTAACAGGAAGTTGGATTAGAAGCACAAAGTCAGCCAGACCCAAACCAGGCTCTCCCATAGTGAGATGCAGTTGATGTGGGTTAAGCAGTGACTTAACCCACTACAGCACAGGGCCCATACTAGCTGCATATGCATTTTAAAAGAATTAACTTTTCATCTAATTTTATTAAAAATCCTCATTGAAAGGTAGAAATTAATTTTAATTATTTAACCCAGTATATATAAAACATTACCATTTTAGCATACATGTAATCAATATTAAAGAGTTCTTGAGGGGGCTGGCGCTGTGGTGCACTAGGTTAATCTAACTCTGCCTATGGCGCCGGCATCCCATATGGGTGCCGGGTTCTAGTCCCGGTTGCTCCTCTTCCAGCCCAGCTCTCTGCTGTGGCCCGGGAAGGCAGTGGAGGATGGCCCAAGTACTTGGGCCCCTGCACCTGCATGAGAGACCAGGAGGAGGCATCTGGCTCCTGGCTTTGGATTGGCTTAGCTCTGGCCGTTGAGGCCATTTGGGGAATGAACCAATGGAAGGAAGACCTTTCTCTCTGTCTCTCTCTCACTGTCTATAACTTAACTCTACCCTGTCAAATAAAAAAAAAAAATCTTAAAACCAAAAAACTTCTTGAGGTATTCTCTATTTTTTTAACTGTCTTTAAAATCTAGTGTGTAATTTAGGCCGGCGCTGTGGCTCAATAGGCTAATCCTCTGCCTGCGGCACCGGCACCCCGGGTTCTAGTCCCGGTCGGAGCGCCGGATTCTGTCCCGGTTGCTCCTCTTCCAGTCCAGCTCTCTGCTGTGGCCTGGGAGTGCAGTGGAGGATGGCCCAAGTGCTTGGGCCCTGCACCCCATGGGAGACCAGGAGAAGCACCTGGCTCCTGGCTTCGGATCAGTGCCGTGTGCCAGCTGCAGCGCGCTGGCTACAGCGGCCATTGGTGGGTGAACCAATGGAAAAGGAAGTCCTTTCCCTCTGTCTCTCTCTCTTACTGTCCACTCTGCCTGTCAAAAAAAAAAAATAAATAAATAAATAAATAAAGTGTTCACTAGCCCATGTAGGATAAATCTGAATTTTTTTGACTGGAATAATCTCAATTTTTTTTTTTGTTTATCCTTTGAACTCTTGTATTAACTTTTAGAAATTTAGCTTTGCTCCAATTATTCAGTGAGAATCAAACATTTGACTAAAATATTACTGTACTGTAAGAAGGCAATGAACAAAATCTCTGGGGCTTTTTCTATCACTACACAATTATTTCTCAATGTATTGCTTCACTTTTTTTTTTTTTTTTTAAAGGAAAATGTGTTGAATGGGCATGGAGATAAGGATTGCACACCAGTTCCTCGTCTACCTTATAACTTCTAATTTTATCCCTGCTTTTTATTTATTTATTTTTTTCTGGGAGAGCTTGTTAGAATTGTTTAGATTTTGTATATTATGCTTTTCAGGAAATAATTTCTCTGTCTTCTCATCTTTAGGCTTACTTACAACAAGTTCAAGATCTGGTGATTTTAGAAAGCATAATTTTGCAAACTTTAGGTATGTATATTTTCCTTCAACACACCTCAAAAACTATGCACATAATTAAATCATCTGATTTTTAGGTTTGTCGGATGGAAACAGGAAGAAAATCCTTTGGAAAGGTTTTTGCAAAATATCCATCTGTGTCTGGGTTTTAGAGGTTGTAGAGCTTAGAGTTTTAACCCTGGTGTGTATCATAGAGAGAATATAGGCACAGTTGATCTTTGAAAAAGCATAAATTAGTGGGTTTTTTTTCTCCGTATTCTAGGGTTCATGGTATGCTTTTTAAGATTGGTAAACTTTTTAAAAATAGATTTATTTATTTATGTGAGAGGCAGAGTTACAGAGAGAGAGAGGGAGAGACAGAGTAGAGAGGACTTCCATCTACTGCTTCACTCTCCAAATGGCCTCCATGGCTGGAGCTAGGCTTATCTGAAGCCAGGAGCCTTGAGTTTCTTCCAGGTCTCCCCTGTGGGTGCAGGGGCAGAAGGACTTAGGCCATCCTCCACTGCTTTCCAAGGCCACTAGCAGAGAGCTAAATTGGAAAAGGAGCAGCCAGGATGTGAACCAGCACCCATATGTGGCACCCATATAGAATGCTGGTGCTGCAGGTTGAGGCTTAAGCTACTACTCCATGATGCCAGCCCCAGGTTTGCCAATCTTTAACCAAATAAATACTGTCAAGAACTGTCTCCAGAACCTTTTTAGTTCTGTGGATTGTTATGGTCTGCTTGTCATTGTGTTTGGAGAACAGTATTTATTATTAAAATTGGTAGCCAGTTTTTAAAGATTTATTTATTTCAAAGAATTACAGAGAAAGGGGGAGAGACAGGGCAGTGGTGGCGGTGGGGAGCAAGGATATCTTCCATCCGCTGGTTCCTTCTCCAGAAGGTCACAACAGCCAAGACCGGGCCAGGCTGAAGTCAAAGCCAGTAACTTCATCTGAGTCTCCAATATAGCTGGCAGAGGCCCAAACACTTGGACCCTCTCCTGCTGCTTTTCCCAGGCCATTAGAGGGAGCTAGATTGAAGCAGAGTAGTGAGGACTCACCACTATGCCACAATGTGGGCCAGTTTTTTAAAACTGTAGAGTAGAAGTGTAGGAATTCAGGCAGTAGGGATTGGATGAGCAACTCTGATGATGTTCTTTTATCTTTGAGGTTAATTCTTGCTAGTTAACTTCATTCCTCTTCAAGGTAATCATACTTCGGAAGACAATGATACTCTGGTGGAATAAATTTTTATTAACGTTTTAATGTGTGAACCAGTAAGATCTAATTCACAGAATTAGAATAATTAACATCATGTAAATTTTACAATAGAATATGTTTTCTTGGAAATTTTAGTTATATATTCAAAGAGAAACTTAAAAATAACTTTTATAGCACACTGATTTTGCCAAGTTATGGTAAAGACCATTTGGGGTTGGATATGGTAAGTGGTACCTATGTGAGATGATGATGAACAAAACAGCTAAGAGAAGAAAGGCTTGAAAACTTTTTCAAGATTAAGGTTTGGGAGGTGGTCATTATTGAGCAACTTATTCCAGTTTTGTATTGTGTTCTGTTGTCCCTAGAAAAGGAGGTTTTCGTTTACTCATTGGTCCTGTGTACTTGCAGGCTCTGTTCTAAGCATCAGCAACTTTGGAGATAATCAATAGGTCTGAGAGAAGACAGTGCCTCTTAGCCTCTCAGTGGTTGAGGGAGAGGGAAATGAATGAGCACTAAAGTATAAACAGAAGTTTAAATCCTCTCGGTATCTTTAGCATTTTTTGACCAGTTTCTTTTTCTCTTGAAGGCTTTGAACTAACGATAGATCACCCACATACACATGTGGTCAAGTGCACTCAGCTTGTTCGAGGTAAGGAATCCCAGCCGGAGATGACTGTCTAGATTGCTGTGCAGTGTTGGGCATTGTGGCGCAGTGGGTTCCCACATCCTGGGTCAGGGTGTGTGGAATCAAGTCCTCCCTCTGCTTTTATCCAGCTTCTGGCTAATGTGCCTGTGAGGCAGAAGATGATGGTCCCAGTGCTTGGGTTCCTGCCACTCATGTGGGAGACCTGGATGGAGTTCTTGCCCCTGTCTTCAGACTGGCCCAATTGTGGCTGTTGCAGAGATTTGGGGGAGTGAACCAGTGGATGGAAGATTGCTCGCTCACTTGCTTTCTCTCTCTCTGCCTCTCTCTCTCTCTCTCTGCCTTGCAAATAAATAAATCTTTAAGAAATTGTTTTACAGTTTAGAGGCTTTGATTTGTTATGGGAAATCCCGCAACACAGCTATTTGGTCAAAAGTTAGAAGGCCTGTTTGGCTTAAAATCTGTAGTTCTGAATTGAAGTTTTTCTATTGGGTTCTCATAGTTAATGTTTTTAGATGTTTTCCAGGTAAGGAGAGTTAAACTGGGGGCATATTTTGAGAAGTCACCAAATCACAAGTATATAGCAGCAATTTTATTTACTTTTTAGTTTCATTTTATTTGAAAGGCAGAAAAAGAGACCAAGACTGAGAAAAATCTTCCATCCAGTGGTTCATTCCCCAAATGCATGCAACAACCTGGGCTAGGGCAGGCCATAGTTGGAGTCCAGAACTCAAAATCTTGATCTCCCTTATGGGTGGATAGGAACTCAGTACTTGAACCATCATTTGCTACCTTCCAGGGTACACATTAGTAGGAAGCTACAATTGGAAGTGGAGCCAGAACTTGATCCCAGGCAGTTTAATGTGTGATGCAGGCAATCCAAAGTGTTGTCTTAAGTGCTGTCATGGCAGTTTTAAGGAAGTCTTGGGAGTGGGTGAACATATTTTAAATCCAGGATTGATCAAAGCCTATCTAGAAGATTGTAGGGAGTTTATGGTAATTTATTTCCGTGATTGACATTTCCTTGGAAGGACTTTTCTCATTCTGACTTAATAATAACAGTTAAAACTGAATGAAACCCAGTTCTTTTCTTTAGTTTAAATAGTTGTATCAAGAATATCTGGTGTGCCGGCACCGCAGCTTACTAGGCTAATCCTCCGCCTGCGGCGCCAGCACCCCGGGTTCTAGTCCTGGTTGGGGCACCGGATTCTGTCCCGGTTGCTCCTCTTCCAGTCCAGCTCTCTGCTGTGGCCCGGGAAGGCAGTGGAGGATGGCCCAAGTGCTTGGGCCCTGTACCCGCATGGGAGACTAGGAGGAAGCACCTGGCTCCTGGTTTCAGATTGGTGCAGCACGCCGGCTGTAGTGGCCATTTGGGGCTGAACCAACAGAAGGAAGAGCTTTCTCTCTGTCTCTCTTTTCTCTCTCTCACTGTCTAACTCTGTCAAAAAAATAATAATAATAATAAATAAAGAATATCTGGTGCTTGCTTTGGCAGCACGTATAATAAAATTGGAATGATACAGAGGAGATTAGCATTGCCTCTGCAGAAGGATGACAGGCAAAGTCGTGAAGCATTCCATATTTTTGCATGGCGCCCCGACCTTTATGAGGCTTGAGTACTGAGTGCAGAGTGCAACTCAGGTGGCATTGGTTTCTGTTCAGCACAAGAGGCTGTCTCCAGAGGATGTTCCGCCCAAAGACTGGTGGCCGTCACCATTCGAGATTCTGAAACCCTAATGACTTCAGTATTTGGTATTAGAACATGTTCACCTGGTATGTCAGGCCATTTGTGATGGAGCCAGCAGATATATTTGGCCACTTTGACACATTGTTATTGTTCCTTAAGCTGCCCAACAAGAGTGTTTTCTGCACTTTTAATAAATTTTCTTTTTTTTTAAGCCTGCAGTCTTTTTTTTTTTTTTTTTTAAAGAGATTTAGAGATTTATTTATTTTATTTGAAAGGTAGAGTTACAAAGAGGCAGAGGTACAGAGAGGGAGGGAGGGAGAGAGAGAGAGAGGTCTTCCATCCTCTGGTTCACTCCCCAGATGGACACAATGGCCAGAGTTAAACTGATCTAAAGCCAGGAGCCTGGAGCTTCTTCTGGGTCTCCCACGTGGGTGCAGGGGCCCAAGGACTTGGGCCATCTTCCACTGCTTTCCTAGGCCATAGCAGAGAGCTGGATTGGAAGTGGAGCAGCTGGGACTCGAACTGGTGCCCATATGGGATGCCAGCACCGCAGGTAGCAACTTTACCTGCTATGCCACAGCACCAGCTCCTAAATTTACTTTTATTAAATAAAAAAAAAAAAAAAATCTGGATACCACTGTGCTCCCAAATTCTTAATTTGAAAGTATTAAGATGTTTACATTCAGCTGGGTAGGGTTAAACAAAGATGGGTGTGTGTGTGTGTGTGTGTGTATTTATATATATTATTATTTATTTTTTTTGCCAGGCAGAGTTAAGACAGTGAGAGAGAGAGAGAGACAATTCTTTTTGTTGGTTCACTCCCCTAATGGCCGCTATGGCCGTCGCTACAAAGCCAGAAGTTGGGTACTTCCTCTTGGTCTCCCATGCGGGTGCAGGACCCAAGCACTTGGGCCATCCTCCACTGCCCTCCCGGGCCACAGCAGAGAGCTGGATTGGAAGAGGAGCAATTGGGACTAGAACCCGGGGTGCTGGCACTGCAGGCAGAGGATTAGCCAAGTGAGCCACGGCGCCGGTCCAAAGATGGGTATATATTAATACTGAAAAGACTTATTTTCTAAGGAAGATAAAAATTTGCTTTATCATCCAGAGCAATTAATATTTATGATTTGGGGATTAACTAACAGGCTACTCAGTTTAAGACTTTTATTTTGTCAGAAAAAGTCACTTTTCCCAAATATAAGGATCTTCTGGATTCTATCTTGCCTTCAGATCATCTTAGTTCATCCTTTACCTTGGTGCTTCACAGTGAACTCTTGCATCTGAATCTCTGGGCTGTTAGTTCAAATTGCTCACATTCTTCTCCACACTTAGTTGAACCTAATTCTAGGGAGCAGACTCAGGAATTGAATTTTAAATAAGTACCCTTGAGACGTTGGGTATGGAGTAAAGCTTGAGTCCCTAGGTCTGGAAGTAGCATAATTAATATTAAAATAAAAAAATCAAAAATTAATCTGTGTCCTTTGGTGGAGTGTAAACATCAGGTGGTTAGGGATCTTCATCTGCCTCATTTACCCCTGTATTCATAGTACCTTGCAAATATTTGTTGAGAATGAATGAAACTAATATTTTCTCTTTCCTCAATCCCCTTATTTATTTTTTTTCAGCAAGCAAGGACTTAGCACAGACGTCTTACTTCATGGCAACTAACAGGTTTAAATTTTAATTTTTTCTCTTCTATTTTTGGAATTGGTTTTTACTTGGGTTGGAATGGTCACCTTTTGAGGGATTTATAGAACCCAAATAAATTATTGGTATATAACTTGTATTACCAAGCGCCTTGCTTATTCTCATCTCTGATTTCCTGTGTTTTTTATGGTAACTAAAGATATTCACAGTAACTGTCAGGGCTAACAAGCTCAGTTTGATAACCTGAAACTTTTGAAATATACCATGAATCCACACTTGAGTGAGTGAGTGGTCATTATTTATTTATTTATTTATTTTTAAAGATTTATTTATTTGAAAGCAGAGTTAACAGAGAGAAAGAGAGAGAGATATCTTCCGTTGCTGGCTTATTTCCCAGATGGTCACAATGGCCAGGGCTGGACAGACTGAATCCAGGAGGTTCTCCCACATGGGTGCAGGGTCACAAGGATTGTGCCATCTTTCACTGCTTTCCCAGGTATATTAATAGGGAGCTGGATTGGAAGTGGAACATCCAGGACTTGAACCAGTGCCCATATGGGATACCGGTGTCACAGGTGGTGGCTTTATCTGCTACGCACATTGCCGACCCCATAATGCTCATTATTTTAAATAGAACAGAACTGTGATTGATGAGAAGGATAACTTTTATGGCATTTCCTTTTGTATTTGATTTATGGATTATGCAAACCAAAAAGCTTATAGTTTACCTTGTTAGAAGCTTTTCCTTAGGAAAATACATGCTAAACATTGACTTCTGGGCTTAGAAACCAGAAATCCATGTTTTTGTTTTAGATTTTTGTTTATTTTTCATTTTATTCAAAAGATATGGTTTACTCTTCAAATGCTTACAATAATCAGGGCAGGGCCAGGCTGAAGCCAGTAGCCCAGAGGTCAATCTGGGTCTTCCACATCGGTGGCAGGGACACAAGTACTTGAGTTACCACATACTGCCTCACAGGGTGTGCATTAGTAGGAAGCTGATCTGGAAGTGATGTAGCCAGGACTCAAAATCAGGCACTCGAATATGGAATCTGTGTGTTCCAAACAGTAAGTTAACTGCTGCACCAAATGCCCACCCTTAGAAATCAGTGTTTCTAAAAATCTAGCCTTTTGGGGGTACCTGCTCAATGTATGGATTGAGTAATGTGTAGTCAAAACATTTAGGAATGTTACCTGAGGAGAGGGTTAATTAAAAATCATTACATTGAATGCTAGTTCAGTGCACTGATAATTGGATAATTCTTGCCCTTCTGTGGGTTTCTTTAGTTTTTTTTTTTTTTTTTTTTTAAATAGTGGAGAGTTTTAGCTTTGGGTTGAAAAATGAGAGCTCATGACACTCTCTTTTTCCTTCCCTCCAATGTCAGCCTGCATTTGACCACATTTAGCCTGCAGTACACACCTCCTGTGGTGGCCTGTGTCTGCATTCACCTGGCTTGCAAGTGGTCCAACTGGGAGATCCCAGTCTCAACTGATGGGAAGCACTGGTGGGAGTATGTTGACGCCACTGTGACCCTGGAACTTTTAGATGGTAAGTTTTAGAAGAGTAAGGGACCTTGAAAAACATGTACTTTTTGCCTTCGCATATCTGGCCAAAGATGGCTTGATTTAC
Source organism: Oryctolagus cuniculus (assembly GCF_964237555.1). NCBI lineage: Eukaryota > Metazoa > Chordata > Mammalia > Lagomorpha > Leporidae > Oryctolagus > Oryctolagus cuniculus. The sequence goes on along the minus strand of NC_091442.1, from coordinate 52,192,700 downwards.
ATGAAAAGAGTGAGGTAGTTGAGGTTATTCTTGTTTTATTATCTGTGTCTCTGAGTCTTTCTTGAATGTTCTGTTCTGTATTCATAGAACTGACACACGAATTTCTACAGATTCTGGAGAAAACTCCCAGCAGGCTCAAACGTATTCGGAATTGGAGGGTAAGAAATTATTCTAGTCAGCTTGTGGGACAAAACCAGTTTCTTTTGACTGCACCAGTGAAAATACAGCAGAATTGGATGTGTACTTTATGTTTGGAATCTCCCCTTTAATGGTTGCGCAGTAATCATGACTTGAACTCCTCAGCCTGGACACTGGCCCCGAGGTTGGTGGCTGTGGGCAATAGTGGGATCTGCTTTGCATTATGGAACTCCTGTTATATGGTCATTTCTTCAGCAATGTTCATGGCATATTTTCTGTGTGGAAACACTTGTAAAAAGCACCATGGCTTCCTTGAAGAGCATTTATTGGCTTCTGGTAGAATCAAGTTATAGAATTATGTTAACACTGGACTTTGACATTACCTTTTTTTTTTTAATTTGTTTAAAGATTTATTTATTTGAAAGGCAGAATTTAGAGAGGGAGGAAGTGACAGAGGTCTTCCATCTGCTGGTTCGCTCTCCAAGAGGCCACAATAGCCAGAGCTGAGTCAATCTAAAGCCAGGAGCCAGGAGATTCTTCTGGGTCTCAGAGTGGGTTCAGGGCTGAAGAACTTGGGCCCATCTCCCACTGGTTTCCAAGGTGTATTAACAGGGGGGTTGGATCTGAAATGGAGTGGTGGGGACTCTAACCAGCCCCCATGTGAGATGCTGGCATTGCAGGTAGCAGCTTTACCCACTATGCCACAGTGCTGGCCCTGACATTACCTATTTAAAAAAAAAAAATGTTTATTTGAATGACAGGCAGAGTGAGAGAGAGTTCTTCCAACTCTTGGTTTACTCCCCAAATGGCCACAACAGCTGGAGCTATGTTGATCAAAGCCAGGAGGCAGGAGGTTCTTCTGGGTCTCCTGTACAGATGCAGGGGCCCAACTACTTGAGCCGTCTTCTGCTGCTTTCCCAGGCCATAGCAGAGAGCTGGATCGGAAGTGGAGCAGCTGGGACTTGTACTGGTGCCCATATGGGATGTCGACACTGCAGACAGCAGCTTTACCTGCTGTGCCACAGCACCGGCTCCTGCCATTACCTACTTTTAAAATGATTTTTAGAATTTTTTAATTTTTTTTTTTTACTTTTGAGAGGCAAAAAGACAGAGACAAAGATAGAGAGTAAACTCCCATCTGTTCACTCCCCAAATGCTTGTAACAATTTTGTTTGAGGGTGGCCTGAGGCCAAAGCCAGAAGCTGGGAACTAGATCTCCCATGTGAGCGGCAGGAACCCAGTAACTTGAGCCATTGCTGCTGCCCTCTGGGATCTGCAATGGCTGGAAGTTGCAGTCAGGAGCTAGAGCCAGGTATTCAACCTCAAGTATTCTGATATGGACCTAGGGTATCTTGAAAATCTATCTGACAGTGGAAAAAATAAAAAAGAATGATCTCATTATTCATAAATAAGACTTTGAGGTTCAATTTTAACTTTTAACTTTTTAAAAAGATCTATTTATTTGAAAGGTAGAGTTATAGAGAGAATGAGAGAGATATATAGAGAGATCTTCTGTCTGCTGGTTCACTCTCCAAATGGCTGCACTGGATGGGGTTGGCCAGACCAAAGCCAGGAGCCAGGAGCTTCTTCCTGTTCTTTGACGCGGGTGCAGGGGCCCAAGGACTTGGGCCATTGTCTGCTGCTTTCTCAGTGCATTATCAGGGAGCTGGATTGGAAATGGATCAGCTGGGACTAGTGTCCATATGGGATGCTGGCACTGCAGGTGGAGTTTAATCTGTTACACCACAATAATGCCAGCTCCTGAGGTACAATTTTAAATTGCAATTTATGTAAAAAGAAAATTTTAGGAAGTAGGCACCCAGCCTTATAGTTAAAATGTCTTGTCACACATCATTTGATACTCAGCTTCTGACTCCAGCTTTTTGCTCCTGTTTAGATGGTTTTCCTGCCTCCCAACTTGGCCTGGCCCCACCCCACCCCATCCCAGCCATTGAGGGTATTTGGGAAGTGAACCAGTGGGTGGAAACTCTCTTACTGTCTCTTTTCCTCTTTCTGCTTCTCAAATAAAAGAATAATAAACAATGAAAAATATTTCCCTCATATCTCATATATTCAGGGCAGTAAGTTAATTTCATTCTTCTCAGTTCAGTGAGTTACAGAAAATGAGTTTTCTTAGAAGCAGGCTTGAATTTGTTGGTGGACCAAGTACAGCGGTATTGTGGTGCAGTGAGTTAAAACCCTGGCCTGCAGTGCTGGCAACCCATGTAGGTGCCAGTTCAAGTCCCTGCTGCTCCACTTCTGATCCAACTCCTTGCTAATGTGCCTGGGAAAGCAGTGGAAGATGGCCCAAGTTCTTGGGCTCCTGCACCCATGTGGGAGACCCAGAAGAAGCTCTTGGCTCCTGGCTTCGGATTGGCTCAGCTCTGCCTGTTGTGCTATTTAGACCAAGGAAACATTAAATTGGGGGTGGGGGAGAGCCATAGAGGGCCAGTGCTATGGCTTAGCTGGTTAAGTTGCCACCTGCAGTGCTGGCATTGGATATGGGCACTGGTTCAAGTCCTGGCTGTGCTTCAAATCTGCTTCTGATCTCGCTCCCTGTCAATGGCCTGAGAAAGCAGTGGAAGATGTCTCAGGTCCTTGGGTCCCTGCACCCATGTTGGGAGACCTGGAAGAAGCTCCTGGCTTCTGCCTGGGCCAGCCCCAGTCGTTATGGCCATTTAGGGAGTGAATCAGCAGATGGAAAATCTCTCTCTCTCTCTGTCTTTTTAAGATTTATTTTATTTATATGAGAGAGAGAGAGAGGTCTTCCAGTCTGCTGGTTCACTTCCCAAATAACTGCAATGGCCAGAGCTGAGCTGATACAAAGCCAGGAGACAGGAGCTTCCTCCAGGTCTCTCATGTGGATGCAAGGACCCAAGAACTTAGGCCATCTTCCACTGCTTTCCCAGGCCATAGCAGAGAGCTGGACTGGAAGAGGAGCAGCTGGGACTCGAACTGGTGCCCACATGGGATGCCAGTGCTGTAGGCTGGGACTTGAACCCGCTGCGCCATAGCACCAGCCCCAGATCTCTCCTCTCTCTTTTTCAAATAAATAAATCTTAAAAAAAAAAAAAAAAAGTCATAGACATTCATGAGTGATTTCTAGATAATACCAGCTTTTTTCCCCCTTTTTAAAGTATTTTAAATTTTTATTGGTTAGATTTTTTTGAAAGAGACTAAGAGGTCTGCTATCTGCTGATTCACATCCCAAATGCCTCAACACCCAGGGCTGGATCAGGTTGAAGCCAGGACCCTGGATTGCAAGTCAGGTGCCCTCCACTGGTGATAGGAATTCATGTACTTGAGCCATTAGTTGATATTTCCCAAGGTGCACACTAGCAATAAGCCAGAATTGGAAGCATAGCTGAGACTTGAACCCAGGTACTCTGGATTTATTTATTTGAATGGTACAGCGACACAACACACATACACACACACACACACATCTTCTGTCACTCCCCAAATGACAACAGCAGTCAGGGCTGGTCTGGGCTGAATCCAGGAGAGTGGAGCTCTGTCCAAGTCTCAAACAAATGAGTGGCAGGGGCTGAAGTATTTGGGCCATAATCTGCTGCTTCCCAAGGTGCCAAATGCCTGCCCCACAGATTGTTGATTGATTTTTGTTGTTCTGTAACATTGTTATAGATTGCTGTGACTTTTTTTTAAGTTTTATTTATTAGTTGGAGAGTAGATTTAGAGAGAGGGAGAGGGAGAGAGAAATGTCTTCCATCTACTGGTTCCCTTCCCAAATGGCTGCAACAGCCGGAGTGGGCTGATCCAAAGCCAAGAGCCAGGAGCTGCTTCTGGGTCTCCCATGTGGGTCCAAAGACCCAAGCACTTGGGCCATCTTCTGCTTTCCCAGGCCATGGTAGAGATCTGGATAGGAAGAGGAGCAGCAGGACATGAATTGGCACTCATATGGGATGCTGGCACCGCAGGCAGTGCTGGTCCCTTGCTGTGGCTCTTGACTGAAGGTTTTAAAATCTTCTGATGGCAGTGATTCATTGGCTCTCATATGGGTAATTCCAGAACTTTGGTGGTGTTGCAAGTAAAATCTACTCATTTCGGTGTTTTTCTGTTTACTAAATTATCTGGATTGAAAAGATGTTGTTTGCTTCATTGTAGGCATGCCAAGCTGCCAATAAAACAAAAGCAGATGACCGAGGAGCAGATGAAAACACTTCAGAGCAGACAATTCTAAACATGATTTCCCAAAGCTCTTCAGATACAACTATTGCAGGTTTAATGAGTATGTCAGCGTCTTCTACCACAAGTGTAGTGCCTTCCCTTCCGGTATCTGAAGAGTCATCTAGCAACTTAACCAGCGTGGAGATGTTGCAGGGCGAGCGTTGGCTGTCCTCCCAACCTCCTTTTAAACTAGAACCTGCTCAGGGTCATCGGACTAGTGACAATGTAGCACTTATAGGAGTTGATCATTCCTTGCAACAGGACAGTTCAAATACATTCATTTCCCAGAAACAAAGTAGTAAGAATGTGCCATCAGCTAAAGTGTCGCTGAAGGAATACCGTGCCAAGCATGCAGAAGAGTTGGCAGCTCAGAAGAGGCAACTGGAGAACATGGAGGCCAACGTGAAGTCACAGTATGCGTTTGCTGCCCAGAATCTGTTGTCTCACCATGATAGCCATTCTTCAGTCATTCTGAAGATGCCTGTGGAAGGCTTAGAGAACCCTGAGCGGTCTTTTCTGGAAAAGGCTGACAAAACAGCTCTCAAAATGAGACTACCAGTGGCAAGTGGAGATAAAGCTGCCTCTTCGAAACCAGAGGAGATTAAAATGCGCATTAAAGTCCATGCTGCCACTGATAAGCACAATTCTGTAGAGGACAGCATTACAAAAAGCCGAGAGCACAAAGAAAAGCACAAGACTCACCCATCTAATCATCACCATCATCACAATCACCACTCTCATAAGCACTCTCACTCACAGCTTCCAGCTGGTACTGGGAACAAACGTCCAGGTGACCCAAAACACAGTAGCCAGTCAAGCACCTTACCACATAAAACCTATAGCTTGTCTAGTTCTTTTTCCTCTTCTAGTTCTAGTCGTAAAAGAGGCCCTTCTGAAGAGACGGGGGCAGTGTTTGATCATCCAGCCAAGGTTGCCAAGAGTACTAAATCATCTTCCATAAATTTCTCCTTCCCTCCTCTTCCTGCGATGGCCCAACTGCCTGGGCATAGCTCAGACACAAGTGGCCTTCCCTTCTCACAGCCCAGCTGTAAAACTCGAGTTCCTCATATGAAACTGGATAAAGGCCCTACTGGGGCCAATGGACACAATACAGCTCAGACAATAGACTATCAAGATACTGTGAATATGCTTAACTCCCTGCTTAGTGCCCAGGGTGTTCAGCCTGCGCAACCCCCATTTGAATTTGTGCATTCTTATGGTGAATATCTGAATCCACGAGCTAGTGGAATATCCTCCAGAGCTGGCAATACAGACAAACCCCGGCCACCACCTCTGCCATCGGAACCTCCTCCACCACTTCCACCGCTTCCTAAGTAAAGAAGGAAAAAGGAGGAAAAAAACTTGTTTCAAAAACATGCTTTTTTTTTTTTTTTTTTTCTCTACTACTGATTCTGGACTAAGAAAATTACTTCCCTTATGAAATATGTCAGCCTTCTTTGACTAGGGAATAAATTGATATTGAGAAGTAGGTGGGAAGGTGGTGGGTGGCCTTGGTTATTATATGTGCTGCCTCCTACGTTTTCACTATTTCATTCTAGTTTTTACTGGTATAAGAGGGGTGGGAATGTGTTCAAGCTGTGAAGGATTAAGAACACTTTCTCCATTCTTGGCCTCTCCACTTCCTGATTAGGTTGATTGGAGTTGATATCTTCCCTCTTCTTGCCAGAACTGAAATATGGAAAGTTTGTTTTATCAAGCAATTGTGGATCCTTTTGGTGTTTAATATATCAGAAGAGAGGGAGTATTTAAACATCAAAATCTTTTAAAAGACTTTTAAATAATTTAAAGAAAGTAAGTTATCTTTAGTTTTTTTATATAATTGGGGAGGGGATTGAGATTTTGCTGTGTGTAAGAGATACATAGCAGTAACTCTTGCGGGGTGGGATTGGAGGGTGGGAATGTGTTCAGGGTGGGTGGGAGGGTAGGCTTTTGGCTAAGAGTTCTGAAATAGGCTCAGGCCATTTGAAGTGTTGAAACCTTTAAGTACGTCTGCAAGTGTGAGTATGTGTGTGTTTTAAGTGTGTGTGTCTGAAAATCATGTTTGATCTTTCCCTCCCTTTCCCTTACCACTTTTCACTTACCAACAGTCTACTACTAGAGAGAACAGGGCTGGCCTTGGGATCCTAAAGGAAAGATGATGCCTTTATCTGACAGGCTGTTTCTTCCTTTATGTTGCAATTGAGCAGTATTCCTCTTATTTCTATTTTCCGTAAGTGCAGCCGGTGGCTTGACTGTTAGCTACATACTGAAAACTTTGTTTTCACCCCATTTTTCATTTTGATGCAGAACAAAAAATAGGGTTGAGGAAGGTTGGGCAAGCAGGGCCAGCTTCTGCCCTATAGAATTGGGTGTGTCTTTTTTTCAGATAGGGCTTTGGGAAAGGTTCAGGTAAGAACAGTTGCAGGGTCTCCGGAAGGAAGGAGATGTGCGATATATATCCCTCAAGTGAAAGCCCAGACCATATATGAGAGTAGTTCTGGGAGAAGCTGTAGAGCCAGAGGATATTAAAAGCAATGAAATTGTGATTCAGAATTTTTAGAGTGTTACATCTTAAAATGCATTATGAATGTAAGACTTGCTTTTTATTTGTGTATCTGAAGGGAAACAGCTTCATCCTAATGTTTTGTAGCCAATATGACTTCAGAGGTTGGAGCTTGTGAATTATTTAAGAGTACTGGTGCCATGAGAATGAGTGAACTTTGCTAACAGGTCGCTGTTAGGTATAGTTTGTGGTGGCTGTAGATTCTAGACAGGCTTGTAAGGATATTTCTAACAGTTTTTCTTAAACAGGCCAGGAGTGCTGTTACGAGAACTCCGTTAACACCAGATACTAGGAGTGAACAGTTTTGATCATGAAGGAAATCTTGGCTAGAAAGAATTCGAGACCAAGCTGTCTAACTGAAAGCGCCACCTACCTACAGATAATTTGATGGCATATTCTTTGGTCTTCGTGAGATTTCTTCTTGTGGTGAAAAAGGTGGTACTGTTTGAATTTATCATTTTTAATGCAGCTTCCTGTGTGCCAAATAGTTTGTAGGGAGAAACTAAATTATTTTCATTGGAAGTTATGGGGCAGATGGAAGTTATGCATGCACTGCTGCTCTAGGATCAGGCTGGGGGAAGAAACGGAGGCAAGAGGGATCGATGATACGCTGGCCTAATGTGGGAAGCAGTTTGTAGGAAGGTGGATTAGCGTCCTGCATCTCTGTACTTGCCTGCTATTGCTGTGTAAGATAAGGAGCTCTCTGCTGACTGTAAACAGTAATACTTGGAGTGTCATTTCACTTTAATAGATGATAATTTCCTCTTTCTTGATGTTCTCTGTGTTGTGCCAGGTAAACTGGTAACTGTGTGGTTGTGTTTGCGAAATTTTAGGCTTTCCTTTAGCTTTCTTTAGGTGGAATGCGCTTTCCTTCCCGATCTCCTGAAAGGGAATGCGACGTTTAGTTTACATGTGTATCTTTGTGGAATTGATAGTTGCTGATTTGGTTGTGTTTTAATTATTCTCATCAAATGTCACATATTTCCTAATCACGTGCACTCCCTCCCCACAGAGGCACATATCCATCAGCATACTCCTTGGTCTCACAGTAGTACTCCTTGACAGGACTGTAGTTAATTTTCTTAGACCTTTGTCAGAAATGAACTAGAAAAAAAGTGCTTATTCAGGTCTAATGCTTTGTTTGGCCTTTGCACTAAATAGATCATTGCTGAAATAGGTCTGTTTTGTGACATTTGTGTTTTAATGCCTACTGGTACTATCTTGACATAACCAACAATGTCTGTCTGTAGATTTACATGTTTTGAAACTCCTTGTGGACTCTCCATGAAGCTGCTGCATTATCTTTGGGTTAGCATATGTGCATGTCAATTAGCGTGCATATCATCCACATTCCATAAACTTAATAAGGTTTCTAAGGGTTGTGTGGTTTCTAAGCTCTGTGTCTTCCCTACCTTCCCACCTTCATATGGTGAGAATGGGATTTATTTAGCCAAAGTTAGTCTACTAAACATGGCTTTTTGTTTCTTCTTTGAGCCTGTTAAGAAAGTGATGATAAACAGGCCTAGAGCCTCAAGTTCTGTAAATCTCATTCCTAATACTTCGTTTGACTCTCATGTTGGAAAAAACAAATACCTGTGGATTGTCCTTAGGGCTTTTAATCAGATATCTGTGTTGCTGTTAGCTGAACTCTAGTGAAGCATGAATCGAAAGCCAATTTCATCTTCTGACGTTATCAGTTATGCTTCTTGGGTTTAGAAAATTCTTAGGTGGTAGTCTAGTGTTTCCACTCATGAATCAATGTGTTTCCATATTTCAGATCCTTCCTTTTCACATAAAAAATCATCTTAAGTGTTTTATTTAGTGTATCCTATATAGTTCTGTATAATTGGCTTCACCAGTGTTGATAGAAAAAAAATTTCAATCTCCAGTTGCAAACAGCAATGGGCTAAATTGTAGAAATAAAATCATGGTAATATCGCTGCTGGGTTTCTTTAAGCCTCTGCTACCTAATTCCTCATATTGAAAATGGATCCTTCTCAAACCTTACTTGTGGACAAAGGCATTTAGGGAGGCCATATCTATCCCAGTATAGTTGAACTTCAAATATATCTGTGTTTCCTTTACTTTGGGAACTGATTAATCTTTTTTTAAATTTTCTATTGATGAGTTACTTTGATACTAATACTAGGAAAAGGGAGTATCTAGGACATATAGAAGTTTGAATACGAGTATTCTCTTGGGTTTGGGAGAGCTTAGTCTGCGCAAGCCATCAGATGGTGACAAATAGCCTTCTGCAGTCCCACTAATCTTTCAGTGACTTTAATGTCTCTCCAGATTTCCTGTGTTGCTTGCTAACACCCGGCTTTTAACTGAGTGTTTGTTTCTGATGGTTTAGGAAATGTTCATGTTGCCTCACAGTCAAGTTTTATTTTACCTTTTTATCTGTGAACGTTGAGTTTGAAATCATCACAGTACTGTAATCCTTCCTTACAGAGTAATCTGCAAAGAATTATTTTTTAAGTGGGAGCGCTCCATTTTAATGTCTAAATTTTTAACTATGAACTTGGCATTGGAAAAGGGAGGGAAAGAAAAAGAATGTTCATTAAAAAAGCAGTGTCTACTCTTCTCCTTTATGAGTGTGTATTCATGATTGAATGGAAAGAAGAGAAAGACTCGGGTTTTGTGTTGCCACGTGGAAGCGTGGAGAGGGATGCTTGACAGCATGCGAATTGAAGCCAGAGCAAGTATGTCTCCATCAAGAACTCTTCGGTTGAAAGCTGAGTAACTAGAACTGATTAGTCGTTGATCATAATGAATTGGTTACAAAGTGAAAGTGCTAGTTGGCTGAAGTACCCAAAGAAAAGAATACAACAGCCTAACTTAGTGTTAACCGAGATTTCTAACTTGAAACTGACCTTTTCCCCAGTCCTACTTCATATACCTGAACCTGTCCATTTTCTTATCAGACCAAAGAGCAAAAAGGAAAAAAACAAAAACAAAAAGTAAAACACTTTACCAATCTACGTCACTCAGGTACAATTTTGTGGTGAGATTTTGTGTTTTCTTTGTATAGCTCTTAAGAGTCCTTTGTCAGCAAATTATGTGCTGTTGCCTCTGTCCTCCTTGGGGCACCTCAATTCTGGATGCTACCCCTGGGATCTCTACTGCTGTTAAGTGAATGATAGGACGTAAGTGACCATTGTAATAATAAGGGCTCTTTGTAAAAAAAAAAATTAAAAATTTAAAAAAATTTTAAAAAGGATATTGTATACATTTTATAGTCTGGCTATCAGTTTGATATCTTGCTGTCAAGTATGTTTCTCTCTGTATTTATCCATCCCATCAATAAATATTACTGATAAAACACTTATCTGATTGTTGTTTATATGTCCTGAGCCTTTAACTGCCATTTTATTGATAACAGTTTTCTCTCACTTGTGTTAGTGCTAGGTTGTCAGTGTGCAAGATCCTGTGGGAATTTGAGTATATTGGAAAGACCTAAGATTTGGTCATCACAGTGACCCTAGTAGTTGTTTTGTGGGGGAGAGCCCTCGTTCTATATTGTTGCGAGAATACTTTGAAAGAGTGACTTATAAACAACAAAAATACAATAGCTCCAAGAGTTGACAACAGGCACTGCCTACATAGCAGCATGATCAACATAATTCATAATTGTATATCTAGCTCTTTGAAAAACGTGGAATGTTAGGTATAGCAATGTATTCAGAAGAAAATAACATTTTAGAAGAAAGAATTTCTTGATGGTTCCTGGAAGAACTGATAGTGAATACCCATTCTTTTCCTAGAATAGGAAAACAAAAAAACAAGTCTTAAAGATTATGAGCTTAGGCCGGCGCCGCGGCTCACTAGGCTAATCCTCCGCCTTGTGGCGCCGGCACACCGGGTTCTAGTCCCGGTTGGGGCGCCGGATTCTGTCCCGGTTGCCCCTCTTCCAGGCCAGCTCTCTGCTGTGGCCCGGGAGTGCAGTGGAGGATGGCCCAAGTGCTTGGGCCCTGAACCCCATGGGAGACCAGGAGAAGTACCTGGCTCCTGCCATCGGATCAGCGCGGTGTGCTGGCCGCAGCTGCCATTGGAGGGTGAACCAATGGCAAAGGAAGACCTTTCTCTCTCACTGTTCACTCTGCCCGTCAAAAGAAAAAAAAAAAAGATTATGAGCTTAAAGGGAAAGAATTCTAATGAAAAGTACTCCAAACTATATAAAATTACCAATAGTTGTAGTCTAAAGGGTTTAAAAGGAAAAAAGTTGATACTGAAAAGTCTTTATTAATTTATTTGAAAGAGTTGAGAGAGGCAGAGGCAGAGGCAGAGAGGTCTTCCACCAGCTGGTTCACTTCCCGAATGGCAGCCACAGCTGGTGCTGGGCTGATCTGAAGCCAGGGCCGTGGAGCTTCTTCCAGGTCACCCACGTGGGTGCCGGGGCCCAAGGACTTGGGCCATCCTCTTCTGCTTTCCCAGACAGTTAGCAGGGATCCCATATGGGCCACTGGCTCTGTAGGCAGAGGCTTATTAACCTGCTATGCCACAGCACTGGCCGGATATTTGCGGATTTAAAAAAAAATACATATTTGAAAGTCAAAGTGACACAGAGAGAGAGATTTTGCATCCACAGGTTCACTGCCCCAATGCTGACAACTGCCAGGGCTGGGCCAGGGCAAATTGCAGGTGGCAGGAACCCAGGGACCTCAGCCATCATCTGCTGTCCCTCAGGCACATTTGGTAGGAATTTTGATCAGAAGTGGAAGCAGGGGTTAATCCCAGGCACTCTGATACTGGATGCTGGCATCCCAAGCAGCAGCTTAAAGCCCACCACTCGCCCCTGTTGCAGATTCTGGTTCCTGAATTTTCTGCCTCCAGCTAGGGTTGAGTTATAAGGGGGTATGTAACAAACATCTTTGAACCCGTTCTGAGGTGTGGAGTGTTTGTTCTGTATATAGATCATTACCGCTATTGATACTTGTATTCAGAATCCTAAGCTGTTCTAGAATGTTCAAGAGTGCAGGATTAAAAAAAGTTTTGTTGTTTTCCCTGTATCCCTAGTGCCTGGCACTTAGGTGCTCAATACAATCTTTGTTGTGTGAATTTCAGGAAAAGGCCACCTTCTAGGACTGCCTTGCTCTCTGGAAACAGCACCATCCAATTTCACCACAACTCCTCAATTTGGTTTTAATCATTCCTTGTCTCGAAACTGATTTTTTTTTTTTTTTAAAAAAAAGGATGTATTTTAAAGAGTTGAGGGGAGAGAAAGTGCGAGTGTGCTTCCACCTGCTGGTTTGCTCCCCAAATGGCCATAATGACCAGGGCTGAGCCAGCCTTAAACCAGGAACCTGAGCTCCATCTGGGTCTCCCATGTGGGTGGCAGGGACCCATGCACTTGGGCCATCTACTCCTGCCTTCCCGGGGTGCATTGGCAGGGAGCTGGACCAGCGCCAAATGGGATGCTGTGCCACAGCATTGGCCTCCAGTATTGGGTCATTTCTACAAGAGTTATGGAGATACATGTGATGTTTTTAATAAAAATCCTTAAAGGTTGATGTAGGGCCGCCACAAAACACACCAAACACCAGAGTTAAGGGAAAGGGTTTATTGATGGGGGAAGTCTGATACGGTGGAGAGAGAGAGAGATCAGGAGACTGGGTGAGGAAGAAAGATCTGGAGAGAGCGAGCATGTGTGCGGGAAGCAGGTGTTGTGTCATTTCTATAACACCTGAATTACTTAACATGTGCCTGTGGAAGGTGTGTAGGCTATCAGGGCACAGTTTAGGAGAAGCAAGGCTTAACCCCAAACTCCTGTTTCCTTATTCTCGGTCCAGTGCTCCACACCACCATGTGAGAGGCAGTAAAACGCAGGATAGCTGGGTTCAGATAGCCCATTGTGCTCCTGGGTCCTCTGCTCCTTAGGGCTGCTTTGGAAAATGAATTTATACTTGAATTTCCTCAGGTTCATCGTGTACGTGTACTGAACTCATAAAAGAAAGCTAGTTCTGTCATATATAAATACTAAGAGTCCTTCTGTCCGATTTTACACCCGCCGTGTAAGGAAGCTGAGGGAGCGGCAGCCTAAGACCACAAGCACAGGGGCCGGCCCATGTCTTAAAGAAAATCCACAGTCGCGGCCAGCGGACGCTGCAGCCAGCCGCAGGGCAACTCTCCTGGGGCGGTGCTGCTGACGGACAGTTCATCTCAGCCATCTGAAGCGCGCGTTTTCTCAGCGCTCCGCCCCCTCCAGGCTTGATAGGTAGTGAGCCTCGGCCAATGGCGACACGGCTACAGCGGAGCAGTAGCCAATCAACGGTTGGGAGCCAGGAAAGGAGCCGGGCCGAGGTAGGAGCGGCTGGCGCGGCCAGAGAAGGGTGAGCTCCTCCGGAGAGTGCGGCAGTGGAGGTAAGATGGCGGCGCTGTTGGGTCTTCGTGCCCGTCGGAGGGCTGCTGCAGACCCCCTTCTGTGGGCCCAGACATGGTGCCCCGTCTGTATCAGCGTCTGTACCCTTCCCCTTTCTTGTAGGCTCCCAGGAGCCTGGTTCTCCGGTGCCCAGGGTCTTAGGACAAAATGGCGCTTGTATGGGCGCTGGGGCCGGGCGGGAGCTGTGAGGCGGGCCTGGACAAAGGCGGTGCGCAGGGGAGGCGGGGCGGGCGCGAACCTGCGGAGCTCGCCTCGTGCTGCCGCCGTGCGAGCCGTGGACAGGCGTTCAGCGCGGTGCGGGCCGGGCTTGGAGGGAGAACTCGGCGGGGAGGTAAGTGTGCAAGTGCCCGGGAGGCCCGAGGGAGGGCGGCGAGGCGGAGTGACTGCACGTGGTCCGTCCGGATGTAGGGGGGCGGCGGCGGCAGGAGTTTTCAGGAGCGCTGAGGGCTCTTGGATCTTGTGCGTGACCCTACAGGTTTTGGTATGAATAGGATTCGGATTCACGTCTTGCCAACCAGTCGGGGTAGGATCACCCCGGTGCCCAGGTCTCAGGAGCCCCTGTCTTGCTCGTTCACTCATCGTCCGTGCTCTCAGCCTCGTCTGGAAGGGCAGGAATTTTGCATTAAGCACATCCTTGAAGACAAGAATGCGCCCTTCAAGCAGTGCAGTTACATCTCGACCAAGAATGGGAAAAGATGTCCCAATGCTGCCCCGAAACCAGAGAAGAAGGATGGGTATGCAGACTTGTGCCTCTTAGGGAATGTGCTGGGATGTTGGCTTCTGCATAGCTGTGGAGTTTTCGGTCACGCCCTTGTGAAACCGGGCTTATGCATATATCCTTGGAAAATTACTAAAATCGTGAAAACCGGAAACACACTGGAATCACTTAGTTCAATTTGGATCTTTCAGTCTATTGAAATTACTTTCAATCTATCTTGAAAATGAAGGGAGTCTTTCCCCTTTTCTTGAAAATGAAGGGATGCTGAAAATTACTGTTACTTTGGGGTGTATGGCTCTTTGGTGTGTCTGTGAACTTTGTTAAATAATATGCCGAATTGTGTGTGTGTGTGTGTATAATCTGGAAGAGGCTTCATGACTTCAGAGGCGTCCCTGCAAAAATATAACTGGGGTTGTTCATTTGTATATATTCTCTAATTTAAAACTGTGTGTTACATCTTATTAACCTGCAGTGGATTGGCATTAAAATGTGCCTTCCGGAACCAGTATTGAAAGATGAAAAGTGAATCTCTTTGATTTGTTTCTAGATGATGTCAACATTTTTATAGTTGGAATGTTTTGTTTGCTGGTTGGAATGCTGGGTTATGTTATCTGCATTTTCCTTTAATACAATTAAGTTGATCTCGGGCCAGTTAAATTCCTCTGACTCATTGGCTTTTTGAAGTGAATAAAATAGTCCTTTGAATTGCTTAAAAATGCTTTGAGGATCAAGGACTATGGTGAAATACTGGTATTTTGTCTCCTTAGGGTGTCCTTCTGTGCGGAACATGCCCGCAGGAATGCCCTGGCGCTTCATGCTCAGATGAAGAAGACCAACCCAGGGCCTGTGGGTGAAACACTCCTGTGCCAGCTGAGCTCATATGCCAAGTCGGAGCTGGGCTCCCAGACTCCAGAAAGTAGCCGCAGTGAAGCCAGCCGCATCCTGGGTAAGGGCCTTTCCCTGTAGTGGAAAAGGGAAGGTAGTGCCTTGAATGTGCTGGCAGTATTGTTAATTTATTGGGAATCTGGTGAGAATTCCAGGATTGCTATGTTCACCAACTCTTTCAAATCTGAAATAGTGTTGCTTTTGGTTTGTTTTCCTGAGCTGGTGACTCTTCCTTCATTGCTGTTTTTATGCTCAGCACTTTGCTAGGTTATTTCAGGAAAGAATAATAATTTTTTAAGTTGACTTTTTTGGACCTCTTGAGTTGTAAATAATCTTATCAGCACTCTATACTTGTGTTTTTATTTGCCAGTGCCTGTGTATTGAGTTGATATGTTAAGTAACCTAGTTTTGTGTGGTGGAGTTACAGAGGTGGGAAGTCTTATGGCTGCTCTCCCTCCCTTGCCTCAGATGAAGACAGCTGGAGTGATGGGGAGCAGGAACCCATTACTGTGGATCAGACATGGAGAGGTGACCCTGACAGTGAAGCTGATAGCATAGACAGTGATCAAGAAGATCCCCTAAAGTAAGTTGTAACTCCACAAAAGCTTTTGAATGTTTTATCTAGTTAGTATGTGGAATGTAGTGCTGCATGCTGTTAATTCATTAATAACCTTAGGAGGGGGGCAAGATGGCTGTTGTGAGCAGTGATAGCTTCGCATATCGTGGTTCATCACCATCTTGCTTCAAGGCAGGATGAAATTCATTTTTAGAAGTCTTGTAATTTAGAAAAAAATTTGAACACTAGATTCTGTACATAAGAAAAGAGGGGAGAAAAGAGGAAATTTCATGAGAGTGGGTGGTGGGTTGAGAAATTCTTAGTGTGGATTAGAGAAGAGAAGATGGGTGTGAACAGATTTTTGGCCTAAACCTCAGGAATAATGAGGTGATTCTACTGGAGTAATAACTACTTATTTTGTAAAACTCTGTGTTTATGGATTTTTAAAAAATTTTATTTGGAAGACAAAGAGACTGAGATCTCCCTGCCTGGCTTAATCCCCAAATGTTTGCAACAGCTGAGGCTGGGCCAGACTGAAGCTGGGAGCCAGGAACTTGATCTGGGAGTCCCAGGAGGATGGCAGGGACCCAAGTAATACTTAAGCTGTCACCTGCTGCCTCTCAGGGGAAGCTGGACACAGTGAAGCCAGGAATTGAACCCAGGCACTCTAATATGGGATGTGGCCGTCTTAACCGCTGTGCCAAACCCCTGACCCAGCTTACATTTTTTCTTTTTCTTTTTTTTTTTTTTTTTTTAAGATATTATTTGAAAGGCAGAGAGGGAGAGAAAGAGAGAGAAGCACAATTTTCCATCTGCTGATTCATTCCCTAAATGGCCTCAACGACAGGGGCTGGGCTAGACGGAAGCCAGGAGCTTCTTCTGGGTCTTGCATGTGGGTGCAGGAACCCAAGCACTGGGGCCATCTTCTGCTGCTTTCCCAAGTGCATTAGCAGGGAGCTGGATGGAAAGTGAAGCAGCTGGGTCTTGAACCAGCACCCAGATTGAATGCTGGCATTGCAGGCAGAGGCTTAACCTGCTATACTGCAGCAGCAGCCCCATTTTCTTTCCTGTTTAAAAAATATGTATTTATTTGGCAGGCAGGTCAAGAGAGAGATGACTGCAACAGTCAGGAGCTCAGAAACTCCATCTGGGTCTCCCATGTGAGTGGCCAAGGCCCAAGCACTTGGGCCATCTTCTGCTGCCCTCCCAGGCCATTAGCAGGGAGCTGGATGGGAAGTAGCTAGAACTTATCCTGGCACTGTGATACGGGATGATGGCATTTTAAGTGGTGGCTTAACTTGCTGCGTCACAGTGTTGCCCCTGGTGACATTTTCTGAGTAGAATGATTTCTTTCATTTCTGTTGAGTAATCTTAGGGTAGTCAGCTATTCAGGAAGTACTAGTTTAGAAAGTCCATCTAAGTTGTTTGAAAGAGAATGTTTCCTAGCAGGATTCTTTCACAGTAGTAATTAGATAGAACATGTTTTTGCCCCCGTTGTTATTCTGGGCGGCCAGACTTGCTTTACAGATGTGTGTGCTCTGTGCAGTCAGAAAATGCCTGACCTTTGATGCAGTAAATAAACTAAGCTTTGAAGGTCCAGAAATTTGATTTTGTCAGGAGAGTGGTTTAGTCTCTAGGGGACACATTCTTATACATTAATTCACAAGAGACTGCTGTATAATCCAGAATATCAGTCAATTTTATGAGAAGTAAAAATGCCAAAAGGACTAAGGTAATTGATAGCAGTCTCAAAGAAGAAAGACACTCAAAAGGGAAAATAAAGCTCCAAATATTCTTAACTGTTAGGCAACTAAATTATATAGACTCTGCTTAATTTTCCTAGTGAGGTTGTCCAAAAAGAATTTGATCCACTAAATACATGCAATTTTGGGATGTACATCGAGTTGTTAAATGTTATAAATTAATATGTTGACATTATTAGCTTATTAGTAGTGTGTTCATTTAATGAAGTACTTTTTATTTTCTTTATGTGTTCTTGATTCCTTTCTTCCTTGGACATTTTAAAAAAGATTTATTTATTTGAAAGGCAGAGTTACAGAGAGGCAGAGGCAGAGAGAGAAAAAGAGGTCTTGGCATCTGCTGGTTCACTCCCCAGATGGCCACAACGGCTGGAGCTGCACCGATCTGAGGCCGGGAGCTTCTTCTGGGTCTCCCACGCAGGTGCAGGGGCCCAAGGACTTGGACCATCTTCCACTGCTTTCCCAGGCCATAGCAGAGAGCTGGATCAGAGGTGGAGCAGCCGGGACTCAAACCGGTGCCCATGTGAGATGACGGCGCTACAGACGGCGGCTTTACCTGCTATGCCACTGTGCCGCCCCCCCTGCCCCCTTTTGTACAGATTTTGTTTATATGAAAGGCACAGTTAGAGGAACAAACAGGTTTTACATCCACTGGTTCACTCCCCAAATGGCTGAAATGGCTGGGGCTGGCCCAGGCTAAAGCCAGGAACCTGGATCTCCATCTAGTTCTCATCTCCCATGTTGGGTAGAAGAGGCCCAAGTACTTGGGTTGTCTTCCACTGCTCTCCCCGGTGCATTGGCAGGGAGCTAGATTGGAAGCAGAGCAGCTGGGACTCAAACTTGAACTGGCACTCCAGTATGGAGTGCCAGCATTGTAAGTAGTCTTAATTTGCTGTACCACAACACCGGCCCCCTCCCGTTTATAAAAATTATTTTGGCAGAAACTTGATTTCAGTCCTAAAGTTAATTTTGCTTTGTGTATTCTGGTGACTTAACAGCTATTTTTTAAGAGAACATAATTTTTTAACTTAAAATTAATTAGGTATGTGATTTTTTTGTATTACCAAATTTTGAATAAAGGAAATGTTTTCTCTGAAAATATGAAACTTAGTATTAAGGTATGGTGTATATTGAACTTAAGTTTTCTGTTAGTGTAATGGCCTGATAAGACTTGGTTAACCTAAGACCTTTAAAATTTGAAGTTAATCTTTTAATTTTGAGGTTTAAAAATCAGAAATAGGACATAGTTTTCAATGCATCAGTTACTGGCATGCTTTGAAGTTCTGTTTATAATTGGCAGCAAAGTTTAAAGTTGATATGGACCTTTGTGGATTTGGCTATTAAGGATTGACTTGGGATACTGTCAAGAAACTGCTGAGTAGTTTGTAGGCCATTTTGATTGTTGGTTAGGGGTCTGTGATAGCTCAAGTATCTTATATGCTTTTTTTTTTTTTTTTTAAAGATTTTATTTATTTGAGAGGTAGAGCTACAGAGAGAGGGAGAGGCCGGGAGAGACAGGGAGAAAGGTCTTCCATCTGCTGGTTCACTCCCCAAATGGCTGTGATGGCTGGAGCTGAGTCAGTCCGGAGCCAGGAGCTTCTTCTGTGTCTCCCATGAGGCTGCAGGGGCCTAAGCACTTGGGCCATCTTCTGCTTTCCCAGGCCACAGCAGAGAGCTGGATTGGAAGTGGAGCAGCTGGGACTCGAACTGGCACCCATATGGATTGATGGTGCTGCGGGCAGAGGTTTAACCTATTATGCTACAGCGCCGGCCCTGTCTGATAGGCTTTCTGAAAAATCAGAAGTTCCAATCATTTGTTATTGGTATCTTTTATACTTTAATTAAAGTATACTGATGCGTATGTAGACGTTCAGTCTACACTTTAAGATGTCCTGACTTGTTAGAGATTATTCTATTTTAAATGGTTAAAGCACTGCAACCATGGATTCACGCCTTCACTTTTTTGATTATTTCTAAAGATTTATTTATTTATTTATTTTTTGAAAGAGAAGTGGGTAGGAGATCTTCTATCCACTGGTTCACTCCCCCAAATGGCTGTAACAACCAGGGCTGGGCCAGATGAACACCAGGAGGCATGAACTCCCATGTGAGTGGCAGGGCCAAATATTTGGGCCATTCTCAGCCCCCATGCACAATAGTAAGGTGCTGGGTTGGGAGCTGAGCAGTTGGGATTTGACTTGGTACTCTGATACAGAATGCTGGGGTTACAAGCAGCAGCTTAACCTGATGTGCTATAATGCTGGCTCCTAAGCTTAGGTTTTTATTACAATGTTTTCTTATGCTTTGCTGGAATCTCTGTTTTATTCCAGACATGCTGGTGTCTACACAGCTGAAGAAGTGGCCCTGATTATGCGCGAGAAGCTGATTCGTTTGCAGTCTTTGTACATCGACCAGTTTAAACGACTTCAGCATCTGCTGAAGGAGAAGAAGCGCCGGTACTTACATAACCGCAAAGTGGAACATGAAGCCCTAGGCAAGTCTTATGCCAGTACCACAGATGTTGTGGATTCAGCATTTGGATTTGGTAGTAATTAGATTTATTTCTGTCTTAGTACCTGCAGTGGGGGAGAATTTGCTTTTGGGATTGCTTATCTTATAGCCATTTCTCTCTCTCTCTCTCTCTCTCTCTCTCTCTTTCTCTCTCTCTCTCTTTTTTTTTTTTTAAAGAGATTTATTTATTGTTTGAAAGATTACAGAGAGAGGGAGAAAGATCTTTTGTCTGCTGTTTGACTCCCCAGATGGCTGCAATGACCAGGGCTGGGTCAAGCCAAAACCAGGAGCCAGGAGCTTCTTCCTGGTCTCCCACATGGGTGCAGGGGCCCAAGCACTTGCTTCATCCTCTGCTACTTTCCCAGGCACATCAGCAGCGAGCTGGATCAGAAGTGGAACAGCTGGCACTCATGCTGGTGCCCATATGGACTGCAGATAGCAGTGCCACAGCACTGGTCCCAAGATTTTCCTCTTTTCTTGTTGATTAGCAGACATATCCTTTGTGGATTGCTTGGCAAATAACATCTTGACTCTTGGGACTTCCCAGGTGGTAGTCTCCTGACTGGCCCAGAGGGACTTTTGGCCAAAGAACGTGAGAATTTGAAACGATTAAAATGTCTGCGGCGGTATCGCCAGCGCTATGGAGTCGAAGCGTTACTACACAGGCAGCTGAAGGAACGCAGAATGCTAGCCACAGATGGGGCCGCTCAACAGGTGATTTTACGTAGGGGTGGGGGAACCTTTTTTTCTGTCAAGGGCCATTTTGGTATTTATAACGTCATTTGTGGGCCATCCAAAATTATCCAGTTAAAAATTAAGTCTGCTGTAGGTTTACTCAATTTTGAGTCCCACATATAGTTGCCTTGACAAGGCCAGACCAAATGATTTAGTGGGTGCTATTTAGCGGCCAAGTATTCCATATTCCTGCTTTAAGGTATATATATAGCCCCTTTATTTATGAAGTTTGGAGTGTTGTCAAAATACTATATCCAATCCTGGCTCTGTAATCTCACTCACTAGACTTAGATTGTAATGAAGGCACCTAACCAAGATGTCAGGAGACATGGGTTCCAATCTTAGTCCCCTTCTGACTACTCCTGTGATCACATAATAGCTTAACTTATCTGCAGATTTATTATTTGGGATAGATCTCTAATCTTCAGTTCAGAAGTAAGCATAGGTTAAGCCTAACTTGCTTGACAATCTTGTTATAAAGAGTGGGAAAATAGAACAGAAGCAGTTGAATGTAAGGAAGTTAGGTTTATAAGAAGTGATTTTTTTTTTTTTTAAGATTTATTTACTTATTTGAAAACCAGAGTTAGAGAAAGAGAAGACAGGTCTTCCATCCATTCGTTCACTCCCCAAATAGCTGCAATGGCCGGAGCTGAGCCAGTCCAAAGTCAAGAGCCAGGAGCTTCTTCCAGGTCTCCCATGTGGGTGCAGGGGCCCAAGGACTTGAGCCATCTTCTGCTTTCCCAGGTGCATTAGCAGGGAGCTGAATTGGAAGTGGAGCAGCTGGGACTCAAACTGGTGCTCATATGGGATGCTGGCACTGAATGGGGCAGTTTTACCCACTGTGCTACAGCGGGTAGATGTGCTACAGTGCTGGGCCCATGATCATTTTTTTTTTCTTTTTGCCAGGCAGAGTTACACAGTGAGAGAGAGAGAGAGTTATAGACAGAGAGAGACAGAGAGAAAGGTCTTCCTTCTGTTGGTTCAGCCCCAAATGGCCGCTACAGCTGGTGTGCTGCACCAATCTGAAACCAGGAGCCAGGTGCTTCCTCCTGGTCTCCCATGCGGGTGCAGGGCCCAAGCACTTGGGCCATCCTCCACTGCCTTCCCAGGCCACAGCAGAGAGCTAGACTGGAAGAGGAGCAACCGGGACAGAATCCGGCGCCCCAACTGGGACTAGAACCTGGGATGCTGGCATCGCAGGCAGAGGATTAGCCTAGTGAGCTGCGGCGCTGGCCCGTGATCATTCTTGAATTTGTTATTTTTTAAAAAAATTTTATTTTTGATTTTATTTGCAAGACAGATATCTCCCATCTGCTGGTGTTCACTCTCCAAATGGTTTGAACAGCCTGGGCTGGGTAAGGCCGAAGCCAAGAGCCCAAACCTCTTTCTGAATCTCCCATGTGGGCTTGGGGGACCTAAACACTTAAGCCATCACCTGCTACCTCCCAGGGTGCAGATTAGCAGAAAGCTGGAATTGGAAGCAGAGTGGGGGATACAAACCTGGGCACTGCAGTGTGGGGTGTGGGAAACGCAAAAGGTGTCTTAATTGCTATGTCAAATGCCCACCCTCTGCATTTTTTCTTATGTGTAATATTGGTGTATTCATTTATTAGATGTTGAATTTTCTACCCTGTGAAGATGTACTTTATAATTCTTTTCATCATAATTGGTTGTATGTTCTTTGAAGAGTTTATCTAATTTTTCCATTTTAGGCGCATACCACTCGTTCTAGTCAGAGGTGTTTGGCCTTTGTGGATGATGTTCGCTGTTCCAATCAGTCTCTTCCTATGACCAGACACTGCCTTACTCGTATCCTTTTACTGTGTTCAGGCTGTGATTTGCTTGCTAGACTGAGAGCTAGTGGGAATCTGCTGGCTTGTTTAATTGAAGCTCCTTGTTTACTTTGGCCCTGAATCAAGACCAGCAGTGTGCTGAAGCTGTTGGTTTCAAGCAGGAGCCTAAAGAAATGTCTTTCTATGGTCTGTTGACCATTTCAGAACTTCTGAAATGTAATGGTCAATTCATTGGGAAGAAACAATGGAGTTGTTGGTGATAGATGTGGGCTAATATTTATTTTTAGTCGTTGTACTGGGATTCTAAAATATTTGTATTTATCTTTGGATTCTTGATTTAACTTGTTCATCAGATTATAATGCTGTAAAATTATGATTAGCAAAAAAATGTGAATGGTGGGTTTTCTACCCAAAACAAAATGATGATGTTGATATTGCATTGTGAACTTCCATTATTATAAATTTGTATGATCAAGACTCTTATGTATTTTAAACTTCATTCAAATTAGTAACAATGGTTCAAAAAATAAGATGCTGTTTTTTCTTCGTAAATTTAACTTGCCTTTGAACTGCCCATAACATCTCTTGATTCTACTCTAGAACTGTATTTATCATTGGGCTGCAAAACTTTTTGAATTGTTTATTGTGAAAATACATATTTTTTTAAAATAGTCTTTTTTTTTATTATTAGACAGGTAGAGTTACAGACAATGAGAGAGACAGACAGAAAGGTCTTCCTTCTGTTGGTTCACTCCCCAAATGGCCGCCACGGCCGGCGCTGCACCAATCCGAAGCCAGGAGCCAGGTGCTTCTTCCTGGTCTCCCATGTGGGTGCAAGGGCCCAAGCACTTGGGCCATCCTCCACTGCTTGGGCCACAGCAGAGAGCTGGACTGGAAGAGGAGCAACCGGGACTAGAACCCGGTGCCCATATGGGATGTTGGCGCTGCAGGCGGAGGATTAGCCATGTGAGCCACGGCCGGCCCCGAAAGTACATCTTTATTGTGGATATTTATTAAGAATTTTTGCATAGTAAAAGCATTATTAGTAGTTAAATAGATGACTTTTGTTAGAGAGGCATAACTTTTACCAGAAATCATTTGTCTAACGAGATACCAAGTATTTTATATTTTAGGTGTTAAAAATTAAAAAAAAATTTTGTTGAACATTTACATTTTTTTTTCTTGTCAGGCAGAGTTAGTAAGAGAGAGAGACAGAGAGAAAGGTCTTCCTTCTGTTGGTTCAGCCCCCAAATGGCCGCTACGAAGCCAGGAGCCAGGTGCTTCCTCCTCGTCTCCCATCCGGGTTCAGGGCCCAAGCACTTGGGCCATCCTCCACTGCCTTCCTGGGCCACAGCAAAGAGCTGGACTGGAAGAGGAGCAACTGGGACAGAATCTGGTGCCCCAACCGGGACTAGAGCCCGGAGCGCTGGTGCCGCAGGCAGAGGATTAGCCTGGTGAACCGTGGCGCCGGCTGAGTCCACTTCTGATCTAGCTCCTTGCTAATGTGCCTAAGAAAGTAGTGCTAGATGGCTCAAGTGTTTGGCTCCTGGTACCCACAAAGACTTGGAATTTTTGGCTCTTTGGGCTGGCTCAGCCTGGGCATTGCGGTCATTTGGGGAGTGAACCAGCAGATGGAAGCTGTCTCTCTGTCCCTGTTTCTCTGCAAATCTGCCTTTCAAATAAATAAGTATATATTTAAAAAAACCAGAGAGCTTCCTTCTGCTGGTTCACTCCCCAGATGCCAAAAATGGACAGTTTTGAGGCCACAGCTGGGAACTGGGAAATCAATCCAGGCTTCCCATGTGGGTGGCTGGGGCTCAACTACCTGAGCCACCATTATTGCCTCCCAGGGGGCATTTCAGCTGGAAGCTGGGACTCTTGGCTCAGTTGTGCTGATAAGGGATGTAGGCATCTTGACTAGGCCAAACACATGCCGCCAAGTTTAATTTTTAATGAGTGAATTTCAAAGGTGGGTAAGACTGCCAGTGGGAATATAAATTGATGCAAACTATTTGGAAAGCAGTTTGAAAGTACATCATTCAATAGGGTAATTTCGCCGCTGGAAATTTAAGATGATGGTTGTTTGTAGATCAATATTTTTACATAAAATAATTTTTCCAACTAGTGACAGCCTTAACACTTTTAGAGATGGGAATAGGAAGTAAATCATGGCACCGCATAATGTGGGGCATATTTTATAAAATTTAATAGCAGAAAAATTACAGTGACAAAAATAGGATAGGGATTTTGTAAAGTAGATTTTTTAAAAATTTTATTTATTTGAAAGAGAAAGACACATACGCACACACACACACACACACACATACACATACACACAGAGATCTTCCATCCTGTGGTTTACTCTCCAAATGGCAGCAACAGCCAAGTACTGGGCCAGGCCAAAGCCAGGAGCTAGGAGCTTCATTCAGGTCTCCCTCATTGGTTGCAGAGCCCCAAACACTTGGGGCATCCTTTGGGGCTTTAAGGCCTTTAGCAGGGAGCTGGATGGAAATTGTAATGAACCGGCGTCGATATGGGCTCCCAGCATTGTGGTTGGTGGCTTTAGCCACTTACATTACAGCTCCAGCCCTGGGAATAGGTTTTGCTAACTACATGGAATGAAATACTGGGAAGGAATGTAACATGAGTGTGACTATTTTTACATGATGGGGTTGTGAATACCCTATTTTTGTTGTATTTTAAATACTTCTTGGGTTTTCTTTTTTAAGGTGGCTTGAATTTTATAAAGGAAAAAACACAGTCTACAGATTTTAAGTATAATTTTAAATGTTTCTTAAAGTACTATGCTCAAATAGGTTGTAAATATTTTAAAAAGCAAAGTTGGAAATGAAATTTGAAAAGAGAAGGGGAGTGTTTTTCCTTTTATGCTCTTTTCTTTTCCACTCCATGGTTGCCTAAGTCACTTACCCTTCCTTAAGTCCTTATCCCAGAGAAAGACTCGACTGCCATTGGTGACCTGTATATATTCTGGTCTAATGGAGACAGCACTGGACTGAAAGTGAAGGACCCAGACTCTTAGTTGTAGGTCAACCATTCCCTTCCTTTTGTCTCTGTTGTCCCCTTCTGAAAGGAAAAGAGGTGGAGGAAGATGGGGAAAGGGTTTTTCCAGGCCATTGTGGTGTTAAATAAGAGATTTTTGTGAGTCCTTTAAGTCCTATGAAAAAAGTTCAGATTAAAACATTTTTTAAAAGATTTCTAAAAATATTTGAAAGGCAGAGTTACAGAGAGGCAGAGGCAGAGAGAGCTCTGATGTTTGCTGTATTACTGCCCAAATGGCTGTAACAGCTGGAGCTAGGCCGATTTGAAGGCAGGAACCAGGAGCTTCTTCTGGGTCTCCTATGTGAGTGCGGAGGCCCAAGGACTTGGGCCATCCTCTTCTGCTTTCCTAGGCCATAGCAGAGAGCTGGATCAGAAGTAGGGCAGCTGGGACTCAAACCAGCAGCCATATAGAATGCAGTCACTGTAGGCAGTGGCTTTACCTGCTATGCCACAGCACTGGCCCCTGGATTGAAACATTGAATTCAGTGGATTGGCATTTTAAATACTAATAATTATTTATATAAAACTAGGCTTCTTAATATATTAGATAATGCTTAAGTTTTCTTCAGCCTGTAGAGCACAACTCTGTTCCTAATAGATTCATATGTATTTTTTTAAAAAAGATTTATGTATTTACTTAAAAGGCAAAGTTAGAGGAAGTGACAGAGACCTTCCATCTGCTGGTTCACTCCCCACAATGGCCAGGGCTGGGCCAGGCCAAAGCCAGGAGCCTGGAACTTCCATCTGTGTCTCCCACATGGGTAGCCAGGGCCCAAGTACCTGGGCCATCCTCTGCTGCTTTCCCAGGCCCGTTAGCAGGGAGCTGGATTGGAAATGGAGCAGTTGGGACTCGAATTGGCAAACTCATTTGGGATATGGTGTTGCAGACGGTGGCTTAACCCCCTGTGCAACCATGCCAGCTCTTAGGTTCAAATGTTTAAGGAATAAATACTTTGGACTGTCTGCTGTTCCTTCAGCATAGTGATTGTCTACTTCGGGCTATGTTGCCTGCCATTTGGCAATTGTGGACAAAGTTTTGGCTGTCCTAATTTGAGTAGGGGCTATTCAATGTGGTGAACAGAGAAAAGGACGCTGCCAACAGCCTGCATGCAACACAGCATTTCCTGGTGTCCAGTGTCAGTGTGGCACACTGTGCAATCCTGCTTTAGTGGCTAGTTATTTTTAAGTATGGATTGAAAGAAATAGCTTTGTTCAAGAAGGCTTTTTTTTCCCCCCCAGAAAGATTTGTTTATTTGAAAGGCAGAGTTAAGAGAGGGACGAAAGGAGAGAGAGGTCTTTCATCTGCCTGTTCACTTCCCAAATGCCTGCAACAGCTGACTGAAGCCAGGCACCTTGAGCTCTATCCAGGTCCCCATGTGGGTTCAAGGGGCTCAAGGACTTAGACCATCTTTGGCTGATTTCCCAGGCACATTAGCAGGGAGCTGGATTGGAAGTAGAGCAGCCAGTACTTGAACCAGTACCCATAATGAGGTGCCAGCATTGTAGGTGGCAGCTTAACCCACTGTGCTACAGTGCTGGCCCTAAGTAGGTTTATTTGGTCTAAAAGTTAGAATTACACTAGATTTTTAATTTTTATTCTTTTTAAATATTTATTTATTTATTTGAAAGATTATTTATTTGAAAGATATTTATTTTAATTTATTTGAAAGATTTATTTATTTATTCTTAACTGAGTTACACAGAGAAGGAGAGGCAGAGAGAGAGGTCTGGTCTTCGATCCGCTGGTTTTTTCTCCAATTGGCTGCAACGGCCGGAGCTGCGCTGATCCGAAGCCAGGAGCTAGGAGTTTCCTCCAGGCCTTCCACGTGGGTGCAGGGGCCCAAGGACTTGGGCCATCTTCTACTACTGGTTTCCCAGGGCATAGCAGCGAGCTGGATCGGAAGTGGAGCAGCTGGGACGAACCGGCTCTTATATGGAATGCTGGCACTGCAGGTGGTGGCTTTACCTGCTACACCACAGCGCCAGCCCTGATTTTTTATTTGTAAAAGTGATTTTAAAGGGGCAGACCTTGGCGCAAACCTGCTGTTGCTTGCATCTTATATTGGAGTGCCAATTTGAGTCTGCTATGATTCAGCTCCCTGCTAAAGTGCTTGGAAAGCTGTGAGTGATGGCTGAAGTACCTTTGGAGTTCCTACAACTCACGTGGGAAACCTGGATTGAGTTCCTGATTCTTGGCTTCGGCTTGGCCCAGCTCTGGCTGTTGCAGTCATTTAGAAATGAACTAGTGGACGGAAGACATCTTTCTGTCTCACTCTGCCTTTCAAATAAATATTCAGGAGCAACATTACCTTAAAATTTTTTTGAAGAAATTTATAATTCTGCAATCCTTATATAATCAGTTTGTGGAAAATTGTGTTTTGTAGTTAAAGATAATTTCAAGTTTAAGTAAAATACCATTTAGTAAGCTAGGGAAAATAGCTATGTAGTAAGCTTTTGGGAAATGTTAACATTTGCATGAAATATTTGTAGAGTAACTTGAACTTCAATTATCTCAATTTTGATTCATCTTAACAGCTTCTTTGCCATCTTGGAAATATAACTATTCTTAACTGAATGTTCTGGAGTACTATGGCCCTTATAAGCATATTTATCCTTTTCCTTTTGTTTTTTCTTGAAGATTTATCTATTTATTTGAAAGGCAGAGTTGCAGAGAGAGTGAGAGATTGATTTTCTCCCCAAATGGCTACAATGGCCAGGACCCGGCCAGGCTGAAGTCTGAAGCCAGTATCTCCATACTGGTCTTCCACATGGGTGGTAGGGACCCAAGCACTTGGGCCATCTTCTGTTGATTTATGTAAGCTATTTACATTTGCCACAATGTCATTCTTTTGAATAGCTCTTAACTTTCCTAGGAGCACTAGTGCTGTTTGATTAGCCCTACCTAACATTCTCCTAAGAGAGAACAGGTATGATGTCCTTGATTTAATGAGATTGAGGACTGATTGAGAATTAAGTGCTAGTAAATGACAGTTGTGTTTTGAGAAGTAACTGAAAATTATCAGTTGCATTTGGTTTTCTGTATCAGATGTATTTGAAATTATTTACTGTAGTCTAGACCTTGAGTTTTACAGGGGTAGACAACTCTGTCTTACTTTGTACCTCTCATAGATCCTGTTTTATTTCCCTTGACCGTTTCTCCAGATATCTGTCAGGATACGAATCAGGTTCTCTTCAAATGCTGCCAGGGATCTGAAGAGGTTCCCTGCAACAAGCCGGTTCCTGTAAGCCTCTCTGAGGATCCCTGCTGCCCACTGCACTTCCAGTTGCCTCCTCAGATGTATAAGCCCGAGCAGGTACTGTCTGTGCCAGACGATCTGGAAGCCGGCCCCACGGATCTGTACTTGAGTGCTTCTGAGCTTCAGCCCACTGAGAGTTTACCTCTGGAGTTCAGTGATGTAAGTTAGAGAAGCTCTGCTCTGCTTGGCCCTGGAGACAAGGCCTTATTTATTGGTGGTGAGAGTAAGGTGGTTTTTTTTGTGGTCAGGAGAGTTGAAGTGATAAGATGTGTGGTTATATTTGTATGTTAACGTGCTCATTTTGAGAGTTCTGTCCTATCCTTTTTCTTCTGACTTTTTCTTGCTTGTTTTCTTACCTTTTTGGAGATATAATCAGATGCCATAAAGTCTGCTCTTTGAAAGCATATGAGTCAGTGTTCTAAAGTATGTTCATAAAGCTACGCAACCATCACCCCCAAAAGAAAGCCAAAGCCTATTAGCAGTCGCTCCTCATTTCTCCTCCCCTGTACCCTGTCAGCACACTGGTTGCCTTTCATGTGTAAGCCTGCCTATTCTGGGCGGTGTATAAATATGGTCTTTGTCCAGCTTCTTTGACTTAGCATTATTTTAAGGCTTATCCATGTGTGTGTCAGTATATCATTCATTTTTTTTTTTTTGTGGCTGAATTAATTAACATTTAAATTATTTGAGGGGTAGAGAGAGCACCCCTTCCCCCAGTCTGCTGATTACTTCCCCAGATGCCCACGCCAGCTGGGACTGGGCTGAGCTGGAGCTGGAAGCTGGGGACTCAGTCCAAGTCTCTCCAGGCTGAGTTAGGCTGTAGCCAGGAGCTCAGAACTCCATTTGAGCTTTGCATGTGCAGGGACCCACATTCTTGAGCCACCGTATGCTGCCTCCTAGACTGTGTACTAGCGAAAGCTGGAGTTGACAGTGGAGCTGAGATATGTGTGGAAGCAGCAGATGATGGCTCAGAAACTTTGAGTCCCTGCCAAGCACATGTGAGACTCGGATGGAGTTCTTGGCTCCTGACTTTGGCCAGGCTATTGACACCATTTGGGGAGTGAGCAACATTAGGTTATGATATTGGTTAAAATGCCTGCATCCCATATCAGAGTACCTGGGTTTGTGTCTTGACTCCACCTTCTGACTCCAGCTTCCTGCTAATGGAGACCCTTGGGAGGTGTTCAAGTAGTTGGGTCCCTGGTATCCATGTGGGAAATGTGGATTAAGTTTCTGACTATCAGCTTTGATGTGGCCCAGTCATTGCTGTTGCAGGCATTTGGGGAGTGCACCAGAGGATTAGAGCCCTCTCTGTCTCAAATAATTAAACAGAAAAAGTTTCTTTCATAGATTGACCAAGTTTGAGAAGTAGAAAGGACCTTTGAGGTGACATATTCCAGTGCTTCCCAAACTTCCAGTGAGGTTATATTGAAGAGAGTAAGTGTATAGCCCAAGTTAGTGATTTTAAGTGTTAAAATAGCGATTTTCTTCAAATACTAATGTATGTGTGGAAACTCGCATGTTTTGTAGTCTTTATATACACATACTAGTTAGCTGCCTTTCTGATAATTTCTAGAGCCATTTCTTTTTTGACCTTTTTACTTTTCCTGTTTCACCAGTTTTTAACCACCTGCTATATGTAAACAGTTTTGTACTTTTGCCATTGTAGTTTTAAATGATGTTTTCTTTCTCCAATCTTTGAGAATCCAGATTTTAAGAAGTATGACTGTTGTGTTCAGTGGCTGACATGTTTATTCTTTAGAGGATGTTTAAGGAGAGCTAGGAATGTGAGATATTTCTGTGTGCAGTTTCCTGACAATAAGGAATCTTACTGTAAAAACATGCCATCAAGTTAGTTAACCTTTTTTGCAGCATGAATGTATGAGAAGTAACCTTATTTTTGAGAATCCAGTGAGTTTTTAAGTGGAGTTTTGTTATAAGTTTAAAAATGACAATCATCTATTTGTAATTGGTCATCTGTATGTTCATATGAATGTACTTTTTGATAAGCCACATTGGTCATTAAAAAGCACAGTTTTAATCTTTGAGGATAATTCTGAAAATGTTAAAACAAATCCAGTTTATGGTAATTTTTGTACTCATAAATTCGGGATATACTTGTTATAAATCTTGTTAGAAAAATAATTTTTTGAATTATCTAGATATCATCAAGCAAATTTTTTTTTTTTTTTTTGACAGGCAGAGTGGACAGTGAGAGAGAGAGACAGAGAAAGGTCTTCCTTTGCCGTTGGTTCACCCTCCAATGGCCGCCGCTGCAGCCGGCGCACCGCGCTGATCCGATGGCAGGAGCCAGGAGCCAGGTGCTTTTCCTGGTCTCCCATGGGGTGCATGGCCCAAGCACCTGGGCCATCCTCCACTGCACTCCCTGGCCATAGCAGAGAGCTGGCCTGGAAGAGGGGCAACCGGGACAGAATCCGGCGCCCCGACCGGGACTAGAACCCGGTGTGCCGGCGCTGCAAGGCAGAGGATTAGCCTATTGAGCCACGGCGCCGGCCTATCAAGCAAATTTAAGTACTCTCTGTTCTGCAAGTTTTTACTTGTGGGAAGACCAGGGAACAGTTCTAGGTAAAAATACTAAAAATATGGCTTTTCATTCTGGATATTTGCTGTTTTCTATCCTTTGATCCAAGAATGACTGGCAAATATAACAACATAATTCCTTAATTCCATTACTTTGAGCTTTTACTGGCTCTTTTTGGGTCATTTTTGGGATAAGAACAAAACATGGGGCCAGCTTTGTGGTAGTAGGTAAAGCCTGCGGCATTGGCACCTCATATGGGTGCTGGTTTGTGCCTAGCTTCTTCACTTCTGATCCAATTCCCTGCTGGTGGCCTGGGAAAAGCAGCGTAGATGGTCTAAATTTTTGAGCCCCTGCCATCCATGTAGGAGACTGAGAAGAAGCTCCTGGCTCCTGACTTCAGTCTGGCCCAGCCCAGGCAGTTGTGGACATCTGAGGAGTGAACCAGTGAAAGGAAGATCTCTCTCTTTCTCTCTAATTCTGACTTTAAGTAAATAAGTGATTTTTTTTTTAAAAGATGTATTTATTTATTTGAGAGGCAGAGAGAGGTCTTCCATCTTCTGGTTCACTCCCCATTTGGCTGCTCCAATCCAAAGCCAGGAACCAGCAGCTTCCTCCAGGTCTCCCACGCGGATGCGGGGGCCCAGGGACTTGGGCCATCTTGTACTGCTTTCCCAGGCCATAGCAGAGAGCTGGATAGGAAGTGGAGCAGCTGGGACAGGAATGGAGGTGGCTGGTAAGTGAGGACGGCTGTGCTTTTTAAGCCTCTTCACTGTTCCTGGGGGGGTGGGGGGGATGAAGCCTCTGGAAATGGTTCTTCCTGTACTCTGAAGAGAGAAATATATGCCAGATCCCTCTGCTCCCAGAGGAAGTTATAAAGTTGGGGTGCAAGTTGTGAGCAAGGAAACCTGGGTCTTTGCTTTTTTGGAGTTGCTTCTGGGGGTGAAGTCCTGGGTGTTTCCTGCAGGTGTTCTGCCATTTCTGTGGTACAGAGGCCTTGTGTCTAATCCTTGAGCTCCCAGTGAGTCATGGGGAACCTTAGAATTGGTTCCCTTCACAGGGAGTAACTGGGTTTTGGGGTTCCCTTCCCAATTTTATAGCATAGCACTTGGGTCGGGGTGTGTGCCTCAGCATTTTTCTGCCCGCTTGTTAGATAGGAATGTTTTCTCAGTTACCTGGTGGGTAGGAGTCCCAGCTGGTTTCTGACTTTTCTGAGGGGATAAGGACTTAACCAAAATCATGTTGGCCATTCAGAGGAACTTGAGTTTTTGATCTGCACGCCTTCCTTCCCCAGGCATGTCTCCTTTTGGCTATTTGGGTGTTACTCAGACAATCTTGCCGTGCCTAATGTTTTAAGCAGTGTTTAATTTATGTTCATGCTGGTCCATGGTAGATTCACAACTAGTAAACTTAGATGTAGGCTGTAGTTCAGTTCAGAGGGAATATGCTTTCTTTTCTTTTCTTTTCTTTTCTTTTCTTTTTTTTTTTTTTTGACAGGCAGAGTGGACAGTGAGAGAGACAGAAAGGTCTTCCTTTTCCGTTGGTTCACCCCCCAATGGCCGCTGTGGCAGGTGTGCTGCAGCTGGCGCACTGTGCTGATCCGAAGCCAGGAGCCTGGTGCTTATCCTGGTCTCCCATGCGGGTGCAGGGCCCAAGCACCTGGGCCATCCTCCACTGTACTTCTGGGCCACAGCAGAGAGCAGGACAGAAAGAGGAGCGACCAGGACAGAATCTGGCGCCCTGACCGGGACTAGAACCCAGTGTGCCGGCGCCACAGGTGGAGGATTAGCTGATTGAGCTGTGGTGCTGGCCGGGAATATGCTTTCTTAAAAAACTTTTTTGTGGTAAATATATAACACTGCTTTAACTGTTTAAACCTTTTTAAAAAAAAAAAAATATATATATATATATATATTTTATTTGAAAGTTACAGAGACACAGAGGCAGAGAGAAAGTAGGGGTGGGTGGTAGGGGTGTCTTCCATTTGCTGGTTCACTCCTGAAATGGCTGCAATTACTGGACCTGGGCCCATTCAAAGCCAGGAACCAGGAGCTTCATCTGGGTCTCCCATGTGGGTGCAGGACCCCAGGGACTTGGGCCATCTTCCACTGCTTTCCCAGGTGCATTAGCAGAAAGCTGGATTGGAAATGGAGCATCCGAGACTTGAACTGGTGCCCATATGGGATGCTGGTGCTGCAGCTTGTATCTTTACCCGTTACACCACACTGCTGGCCCCTGTTCTAACCATTTTGAAGTGTACAATTTCGATGTCTGCAACCATCACCACTCTTCCTTTTCTAGAACTTTTCCATCAACCCAAACAGAAAAACTATACCGATTGAATAATAATTCTGTCTCCTGTCCACCAGTCCCTGGCAAACACTGTTCTACTTTGTCACTATGAATTTCCCCAGGGATTTGCTGTTTTTAAGTCACTGTAATGGTTTTGCTTTTATACTTGGCAGCAAGAAAAAGTTCTCAGTGATTTTGGATCTTGTTTGTTGGACATTCTGGTAAAATTCTCTTTTGCTTGACAGTTGGCGAGAGTTGGTGAGACCGTGGAGTTGCTGTGAAGTTTGCTGCAGAATGTGCCAGCATTGGCTTCTTGGTTCCCTCTGGTTGCTCATGAGCTTCTCTCTCTTCCCTAGGACTTGGATGTTGTGGGTGATGGTATGCAGTGCCCTCCGTCACCTCTGCTTTTTGATCCTTCACTCGCCCTTGAAGATCACTCAATCAAAGAAATGGCTGGAGGCCCAGCGGATATCTTGGCAAGTGAACAGTCCCAGCCAAGTTTCCCTCATGTAGAGACTGAGTTAGGCAGAGGGCTCCGTGCTGGCTGGCAGGAAGTGGGTGTCATCACAAGTAGACCATAAAGATGCCCTGGAAAGGTGGCTTTCACTCAGTGAATTTCCATGGGAGGCAGGTACTTGAAAAAAAGCCTGTTTCTGCTGCTGAGTGTCCTGTTGCTCTAATCCTGCAGATGGGCCCTTAGAGTACCTGGTGCCTCCAATCCTCATTCCAGAGTAGGAATTGAAGTAAAAGGTTGAGTCCAAATAAGTACAGACCCAAAGAGTTTTACCTATTCATTGTCAGTGTATTTGAAGTTAGAATTGAAGGATAAAATTTGATTACTTCACAATAATAATAAATTCATTATGTATTAACTGAACAGAAAGAAGTTGAGACAGTGGATCTAGGTAAATCGTGCCATTTAAGGGAATTGAGCTCTGAGCCTGTTCCGACTATAGAATGATTTGGCTTCTCTCTCTGAGCTGTGGGTGGGGTACCAGTGGCCCTGACTGAAGACCAGCAGTTACTCTCTGGCTGTTGGTTTCAAGCAGAGGCCTAAAGTATGGTCTTTCTGTGTCTGCTGGCTGCTCTGGAACCTTGGCAGAGAATGGCTGTTTGATTCAGAAGAAACAAACCATAGCTCTGTCTCCCAGTGGGAGAGCCTCAGGAATGCTGTAAGTAGTAACTGGCTTTAAGGGACAGGCATAGCTAAGAACCGGAGAACTGCGCAGAGTTGCTTTATTTCTATTGTCTTGTTCTTACTGCTGTAAATGGGCCTTGATACGTCAGGCTCATGTTTCATAATGAACTAATGAATTTCTAACCACAGTGCCTTTCTTTGTTTTAACAGGGCCAGATGCAGATGGCTGGAGAAGGGTGCAGATCCCAGGGATCTCAAAATCCTGAGAAAGCCTCTGCACAGTTGCCTCAGAGTGGCTTGGCTACTGCAAATGGGAAGCCAGAACCTACGTCCATCAGTTGACAGTTTGCTTTGAAAACCATTTGACTTTGGTGGATTTTAATTTCCCTTTCTTCAGAAAAATGTCTCTGATCATCTCTCACTATATATGGCAATCCAGACTACCTTGGTTTTCTTCTGGGTTACTAAGTCCTGCAGTCAGACATGAAACCAGATCTGGGGAGAGTGGAATAGTATTGTCAGAGTTGTGGGGCTCTTCCCACCCTGGGCAAGGAAGAGCAAGGAGTAAGAGGATCCCTTGTCAAAGCTTCTGGGAGTGAATGCATGTCTGTAATGGGGTTTCTCAAGTCACAGTCAGGAATCCACGCAGGTGGGGACTGTTTATGGATGGTGCCCTTGAAGTACTGGTGGCCCCAATGCCTGGCTGTCTCTGAGGCCAAGGGGATTGTAGCCCTTCCTCTTCAGCTGAATTGGGCCATCTGACACCTCCTCCTCCGAGGAAACGGCTCACGGGTCTGGGCTCTCCCTAACTATCCATCTGTTCCTAACCTATGTCAATTTCTGTGGTCATTTATCTTATGTAAGATATAGTAAAACTTTATTGTATATAGTTTCTATTAAATGTTACGAAAATGTAAAACAGTCACCTGACCTGAATGCATATTTTGTTTGTATTTGAGAGTGTCTTTTTTTTTTTCCCCTTGGTTTTAGAGAGCTGTCTCTGATGGGAAAGGGAAAATTAGATACAGGCCCAGCCTAAGAAGTAAGTAAATTCAATAGTTGTTGTTTTGGTTTTGAGGATAAGGTAAACACCTGGAAGAAATAATAAATGAAGAGGTATGGGGCGTCTTTACTCAAGCTAACCAGTCCCACTTAGCCTCCTGTTCACCCTCTAGTGTGTGTTCCGTACCCTTTGTTTCCCTCTCAGAATTGATGCCTGGTTGTATGTCAAAAATTTTTATTTCTTAAATTATGCATTATAAATATATTCACTTTCTGTGAAAGGCAGAGGCAGATACTTGTACCTGCTGATTTACTCCCTAAATGCCCCACATAGCCAGGGCTGGGTTAGGCTGATGCCAGGAACCCAGAACTCAGCCCAGGTCTCCCATGAGAGCTGTAGGGACCCCAGGACTTGAACCATCATCTGCTACCTCATGAGTTGAGCAACTAGCAGGAAGCCAGAACTGAAGCAGAACTGGGACAGAAACCTGGGCACTGTGGTGTGGGATGCAGGCGTCCCAAGTGGTGCTTTAAGTTTGTGCAAAATGTGCCCCTCAGAATTCTTCAGGACTTAGGAATATACGTATGATATCCATAGAAATTGGGCCTGCTGCTAGGTTACTGAGATAGGGCCTGAACTGTCAAGATATTTTGCTGCTTCATCTTAGAGTTAAAATAGCAGTTAAGGTTAAGGTAGCTGTGCTACAAATTCTTATTTCTGCAGTGCACTATAACCAGGAAGCTGAAAGATTCTATGAAATGGACATTGATACTGCTTTACAAGAGGTGCTGAAGGCCACCCTCATCCACAGTGGCCTCGCACGTGGAATTCGTGAGCCACCAAAGCCTCAGACACGCACCAAGCCTGTCTTTGCATGCTTGTGTCTAACTATGGTGAGCCGTTACAGGGGGAGGCTCTGTGCTGAACCCCAGGTCAACCTCATTAAGGTTGATGACAAGACACTTGGTGAATGGGTAGGGCTCTGAGATTGACCAAGAGGGGGGACCCCGTAAGGTGGTCAGTTGCAGTTGTGTAGTGGTTAGGGATTACGGTGAAGAATCTCAGGCCAAGGATCTCCTTGAAGAAAACTTCAAATACAAGAAATGAACAAATGAAAACTTGGCTCACACACAAAAATGTAACTCTTGGAAGGTCATCAGATGAATTCCTGGGGAGGTTGCCTCTGATAGGTCTTCGAGTGATAGCGATCAGTGTGTCGTTCCTGCTGCTCCAGTTTTGTGGTTTGGTTATTTATTTGAAAGGACAGGGCCACTGGAAGCCAGGAGCCTGGAACTCTCATCTGAGTGTGGTGGAGGGTCAAGTACTTGGGCCGTCTTCCACTGGTTTCCCAGGTGCATTAGCAGGGAGCTGGATTGAAAGTGAAGCAGCTGGGACTTGAACTGGTGCCAATATAAGATGCTGACATTGCAGGTGGGTGGCTTAACCTGCTGCAATACAATGTCATCCAGAAACAAACATTTTTTTTTTTAATTTATTTGACAGAGATAAAAGTCTTCCTTCTGTTGGTTCATCCCCCAGTGGCTACCACGGCTGGTACTACACTGATCCGAAGCCAGGAGCCAGGTGCTTCCTTCTGGTCTCCCATGTGGGTGCAGGGACCCAAGCACTTGGGCCATCCTGCACTGCCTTCCCGGGCCACAGCAGAGAGCTGGACTGGAAGAGGAATAACTGGGACTAGAACCGGCGCCCATATGGGATGCCGGCACCGCAGGCGGAGGATTAACCAAGTGAGCCACAGCGCTGGCCCTGAGACAAACATTAATACCACTATGTGTTAAGAACTTGAGTGCTCCTTCAAGAAGAATTGCTTAAGTTCTAACAAAATGCTCTAAATGATTAAATCAAGTAACAGGCCATGAACATTTTCTGAGGGCTGGAGGCCGGGGAACCTGTACTCAGTACTGCAAAAATTCTTGCAGACGCTGGCGAGTGGAGATTACCCACAGCAAACATTTTCTAAAGGTTACGTCAGCACAGGGAAGACAAGCACTGGGTAACATGGACTTCAGACTGCACCTTGCTGCTGAGTCTTGGCCCAAGCAAAGGCTACCTGTATCCCTGCTGTGCTCCGCTGTTGACAGCAGCCTGAGGGGATGTGTCTGTGCTGTGAGGGAGCTGCGAGGGAGCTGGTTCCTCTGGAAGCAGTCTGGGTGGCACACTGCCTTGGCTGCCGGTTCCATGAATTCCATGACTCCTAAGAGATCTGCTTTAGGAGAAATTTAGAAGGATGAATTACAGGCCCTTTTGCTGCTGTTTGTCTTGGAACCACAACTGGTAGTCAATACCCTCCTCCACCAAATACTCAAAAATTCCTTCAGGTCGCCGGCGCCGTGGCTCAATAGGCTAATCCTCCACCTTGCGGTGCCGGCACACCGGGTTCTAGTCCCGGTCGGGGCGCCGGATTCTGTCCCGGTTGCCCCTCTTCCAGGCCAGCTCTCTGCTATGGCCAGGGAGTGCAGTGGAGGATGGCCCAGGTGCTTGGGCCCCGCACCCCATGGGAGACCAGGAAAAGCACCTGGCTCCTGGCTCCTGCCATCGGATCAGCGCGGTGCGCCGGCTGCAGCGGCGGCCATTGGAGGGTGAACCAACGGCAAAGGAAGACCTTTCTCTCTCTGTCTCTCTCACTGTCCACTCTGCCTGTCAAAAAAAAAAAAAAAAAAATTCCTTCAGGTCTTTGTTGTCAGTGATGACAGGTCTGGAGCTTACCTGATGGTGTGAACCTACCTTCCATTCCTGATGTGTGGTTTTTTTTTTTTTTTTTTTTTTTTTTTTTTTTTTTTTAATATAATTTGAAAGAGTTACAGAGAGGAGGACAGAGAGAGGAGAGACAGCTTCGATCTGCTGGTTCAGTCCTCAAATGGCTGCAATGGCCAGGGCATGGCTGGGCTGAAGCCAGGATCCAGAAGCTTCTTCCAGGTCTCCCATGTGGGTGCAGGGGCCATCCCATGCACATCAGCAGGGAGCTGGCTAGGAAGTGGAGCATTTGGGACTTGAACTAGCATCCACATAGGATGCAGGGGTGCTGCAGGCTGTGGCTTAACTTGCACTGGCAGAAACTCCCACGTGGGTAGCAGAGGCCCAGTCACTTGAGCTATCATGTACTGCCTCACAGGACTCATTAGCAGGAAGCTGGGTCAAAAGTGGAGGTTCCGGGAGTGGCAGCTTAACTCATTGTGCCACAACGCCATACCTTTAAAAGAAAATATGTATATATGTATGTGTGTGTACATACAAACACACATTTTTTAAAGTTGCCCACACACATGCACAGATCTGCATAAGCAGGAAGTGGATGCTGGTGCCGCGACTCAATAGGCTAATCCTCTGCCAGGTTCTAGTCTCGGTCGGGGCGCCGGATTCTGTCCTGGTTGCTCCTCTTCCAGGCCAGCTCTCTGCTGTGGCCCGGGAAGGCAGTGGAGGATGGCCCAAGTGCTTGGGCCCTGCACCCCGTGGGAGACCAGGAGAAGCACCTGGCTCCTGGCTTTGGATCAGCGTGATGCGCCAGCCGCAGTGCGCCGGTTGCAGCGGCCGTTGAAGGGTGAACCAACGGCAAAAGGGAGACCTTTCTTTTTTTCTTTTCTTTTTTTTTTTAAGGAAGACCTTTCTCTGTCTCTCTCTCTCACTGTGCACTCTGCCTGTCCAAAATAAAAAAATAAATAAAAAAATAAAAAAAATTAAGCAGGAAGTGGAATGGGGAGCTGGAGCTGGGGCTCAAACGCAGTCATCCTAAGTGACATCTTAATTGTTCTGACAAATGCCCACCACGGCCTGCCCCCTCCATATACCTTTTTCATTCCTCACTCTGACTTCTGCCAGGGAGCTCCAGGAATTCCCTCTTTGCTGAGTGTTAGCACCACTTTTTCTAGGTGTCCTTGCCAGGATGTTAAATCCTATGTAGCCCATGACTCAGCCAATGACTTGCTTACCCAGTCTTCTGTTCTTTCTTGTCTCCTTGTTCAAGCACCCTCAAAATCCAGTTCCAGAAGTACTTCCTTAGTTTTTACTAGGGCATTGTAGCTAATTCTTTTTTTAAAGATTTTTTTTTATTTGAGAGTTAAGAGGTAGAGAGGTAGAGAGGTGGAGAGAGAAATACCTTCCATCTGCTGAGTTCACTCTGCAAATTATTGTAAGAGCTGGAGCTAGGCAAGGCCAAAGCCAGGAGCCTGGAACTCCATTTGGGTCTCCTATCTGTGTGGCAGGGACTCAAGCACTCAGGTCACCTTCCACCGCTTTCCCAGATGCATTAGCAGAGAGCTGGATTGGAAGTGGAGCAGCCGGGTCTCGAACCAACGCTCTCATAGGATGCCAGAGTTGCAGGCTGCAGCTTAATCTGTTGTACCACAGTGCCGGGCCCTGGCTCATCACTTGTAGAAATTCTTATATATATATATATATATATATATATATATATATATATATATATATATATATATAGTGGAGTATAGTCCTTTGTGGATTATTTCCATTTTGTGCTTCGTTTTAAACTTAGTTTTATTTCTTAGGGACTGAGTTTCTTAATTTTAATGTCATTTAGTCTATCAGCTATTCCTTTTATGTTTAGTACTTTTTGGGTCTGATCTTTCTCCACCCTGAAATCATAAAGATATTCTCCCATGTAACTTCTGAAAATTTTATAGATTTGTCTTTTAGGTTTAACTCATCTAGAGTTTGTTATTGTGTACTCTATTAGGGAGGTAAGGGTTCAAGTTTATGGTTTTTTATTTTCCCATATGGCTACATATTACACTGTCTTTCTTACTGTGCAGGCATAATTTTGTCTATTTTTTTATGATAAGTATTGATTCTTGGTAGAGAAAAATCCTCCTACTTGATTCCTTTTAAGGAATTCTCAGCTGTTTCTTTTCTTTTTTTCTTTTTTTTAAGATTTATTTATTTATTTGAAAGGCAGTTACAGAGAGGCAGAGGCACACAGAGAGGTCTTTCATCTGCTGGTTCACTTGGGCCTTCTTCTGCTTTCCCAGGCCATAGCAGAGAGCTGGATCGGAAGTGGAGCAGCCAGGTCTTGAACTGGCGCCCATATGGGATGCCGGCAGTGTAGGTGGCAGCTTTACCTGCTACGTCACAGTGCCGGACCCTATGCTTGTTTCTAAATTCTATAAGCCATGTTCCTCTTTTGCCAGCTGGCCAGCTGCCCGTGGGCTCTACCCAGGAGAGCTGTGAAAGGCAGGTTGTAGGACTGAAAGTGGGACACTTTTCCTTCTTGTTTGCTTCTTCTTCCAGTCACCCAGTTAGCATTCTCTCAGTGTGGCTTCTCACCCTGACAGTAACATCAGTTGATTGTACTAGATGCAGTGGGTTCCAGTTTGCACACTCCCAGAAACATTTTCCTAGGGCCTCTTAGATACATTGTGTCAGCCTGTGCACAGTCCCTCAGTGGAGGCAGTGGTAGCAGCTAAGGAGCTCCATTATCCAAACTCTGGGTCCTTTTAGGTGCTAGTTGCTTCCTGCAATTATTCTGTGAAATCGCAATGTCCACTTGTGACCTTTCGGTTCTCTAATGCGGAATAGCAATTCTTTATACTAAATAAAGATTATTATGTTGTTGTATCTTTCGACACAGAAGTTAAACAATCATAACCATCCTAATAGATG
Organism: Oryctolagus cuniculus; assembly: GCF_964237555.1. NCBI lineage: Eukaryota > Metazoa > Chordata > Mammalia > Lagomorpha > Leporidae > Oryctolagus > Oryctolagus cuniculus. The sequence goes on along the minus strand of NC_091442.1, from coordinate 52,151,548 downwards.
CAGGATTTTAAAAATGACATTCAGGGGCCGGTGCTGTGCTGTAGCTGGTAAAGCTGCCACCTGCAGTGCCAGCATCCCATGTGGGTGCCAGTTCGAGTCCTGGCTGCTCCACTTCTGATCCAGCTCTCTGCTATGGCCAGAGAAAGCAGTGGAAGATGGCCCAAGTCCTTGGGTCCCTGCACCCGGAAGAAGCTCCTAGCTCCTGGCTTCGGATTGGCGCAGCTTCAGCCATTGTGGTCACCTGGGGAGTAAACCAGTGGATGGAAGATCCCCCCCCCCCCCATCTCAAAGACATAAATAATTGCAAAAACAAGTTCATGGAAAGTGGAATTCAAAGTTGAATTTATTGTAAAAGGTTTACACAATATGATCGGTGGATAACATGAGTTTCTTTATACGTTACTTTTTCCCCTTCTTCCTGTTTTGTTGTCCTGAAGGAAATGGGGTGGGCTGTGGAATTTTCATTCTGAATTTGGCTGATCGCTTGACCACCATGCAGCAGTTGGGTTTAGAGCCTTGAGCAGATTCCAGTTCCTTATTTTGAGAGGTTTATTTCATGGGTGCTGATGTCTGCTTTTGTCAGGAGTGATACTCCCAGAGTTGTAAAATGGTGATCTTCCAAGTTGATGACTTGTCCCTCATTTATCATCTGGACAATCTCTATGAAGGGAAATTGCTCCTTACCTTGGATCTGGCTAGCCAGTGGTATAGGAGAGTCAGGATAAAGGCCCGTCTTGGTCCTTTTGGGTTGGTGTGTTAAAATACTACACACTAGGAGATTTATACACAGTGCACGTTTCTTCCTCACAGGCACTCACATACAGTGTCTGCTGAGGGCACCTTCTTGCTCTGTCCTAGTCACTCTCTAGGTCTCTTTAACAGGGGCACTGATCTCATTCCCCTCCAACTCAGCCACTCCCTGCAAAGGCTCCACTTTGAAATACCATCACCTCTGAGATTAGGATTTCAACATATGGATTTTGTGGGGGAGGGAACACAGGTATTCAGACCATAATGATGCTTCATTATTTTTCTTCAAATATTTTAAAACATCTGTTATTTTCATTTTTCTTTGAAGGGGGGGAGCGAGCGAGCAAGAGCGAGAGCGAGTGAGCGAGAGAGAGAGCGTGTGCTTCGACTTACTGGTTCACTCCCCAAATGTCTGCAATCAGGCTGGGCCAGGCTGCACCTAGGAGCTCAGAACTCAGTTCTAGTCTACCATGTAAGTGGCAGGGACCCAATTCCTTGAGCCATCCCCTGCTGCCTCCCAGGTGCACGTGAACAGGAAGCTGGAATTGGAAGCAGAACTGGGGCTCGAACCAAAGCATTCTGATGTGGACTGTGGGCATCCCCAGTGGTGTCTTAACTGCTGTTCCCAGAGCATGCCCATTAAATCTTTTCCTGTACTTGCTATTTTAAAAAACAGTGAGTTATTAGCATCCTTCAAAAGTAATCAGAGTTTAAAAATTACAGCTAAGGACTTGTGAATGTGCGTGGATGTGGCTTGGTCTGGCTGCGGTCCTCTTGGCTGCAGCTGCTTTCTTGCCCTCTAGGTGGTGCTCACAGTCATCCCAAACCCTACAGATAAAGTCATCAGGATAGCTGGATACTTTTATCTGATCTTGGAATGTCTCCTGCCTGACGCCTGGAATGTTAATGTTTCTTGAGAAAGTTAAGGTACATTCTGGTGAGACACAGACCCCCTTTCTCTATAAAACCCTTCTCTCGTGCTTCCTGGTGTGGGGCTCCTCTGGTCTTGCCACTGCCTGGGACAGGGTTCTGATAAACTGCACTGTGTGTAATCCTGGATTTGTCCGCCTCTTTCTTTGGTTTCATGGTAACTTCCACCTTCAACAGCTGGTTTCCTATGCCAGGTTTTTCTGAAACAAATTTAAGTGTATTTGATATGGTTCAGTCTATTACGCTGAAGATGTTTGTTAGTACTTAAGTTAGCCTAGCTTTGGCCATAGGGATAGTCTCTAAATTAGCCTCTAAGTCTTTCCATGTGACCTTGAGAATCTTGGATAGTTTCTTTGCCATTTGTATGTCAAGATGGTTTGGGTTCATTTTGTTTATTTCCTGTTCCAAGTCCAGAAGCACTCATTTCTAGAAGTGACACTGATTCCATTTATGTACATATTTATTTACTTACCTACCTTTTATTTGAAAGACAGAGGGACAGAGGATTTCCATCTGCTGGTTTACTCCACAAATGCCCACACAGGTGTGTCTGTGTGAGGCCCCAACCAAGAGTCTGGAACTCCATGCAGGTCTCCTACTTGGGTGACAGGGACCTAAGTACTTGAGCCATCACCTGCTGCCTTCCAGGGTGTACATTAGCAGGAAGCTGAAGCAGGAAGTCTGGCTGGGACTTGAATCAGGCACTCTAACTTAGGGTGTGGGCATTCCAGCCACAGAGCTAAATGCCAAGCTTCCCTCCCCACCCCTGGTTCCTTTCTAATAGGAAGCCGTGTTTCACAATCTGAGTGCAAGGGATGCCCATTCCTACTGTAACAGTTGCTGTGATATGCTGCCCCATGGTTTCATAAGGACTAAAGGATTTCACCTGAACCTTTTTTATCTTACATCCATACAGCTCTCTTTTGTCATGCTCGTCATTTCCATTTCCAGGACACCGAAGATGATAGAATTAGAATATAACTTAATTGCTCATTTATTATACCATATAAGCACGACAGTTTCAAAATAACACAATCATCAAAATTGATTATTAGATCAATAAAGGGGAAGACATTTGGTATAGTGGTTAGGATGCTGCTTAGGGTGCTCATATATATCTGAGTGCCTCAGTTTGAGTCACGCCTTCTTTCACAATTCTAGCTTCCTGCTGATGTGAACCCTCGGAGACAAAGGGCAATGGCTCAAGTAACTGGTTCCCTGCCACCCATGTGGGAGACCTGGATATAATTCTATGCTCTAGGCTTTGACCTGGCCCAGCTCTGGCTGTTGGAGGCACTTGGGGAATGACCCAGTAGATGGAATATCACTCTGTGTCTGTTTCTCTGCCCTTCAAATAAATTAAAGAAATTAAATCAGTGAAAACATCTTTTTAAAAAGTTTATTTTATTTTACTTGAAACAGGTACACACAAAAGGAGAGAGAGGGAGGGAGGGAGGGAGAGAGAGAGAGAGAGAGAGAGAGAGGTTTTACATCTGCTGGTTCACTCTCTAGTTGGCCTCAAGTACTGAACGGAAGCCAGGAACCAGGAGCTTCCTCTGGGTCTCCCACGTGGGTGCAGGGACCCAAGGACTTGGGACATCTACTACTTTCCCAGGCCATAGCAGAGAGCTGGATCAGAAGTGGAGCAGCCGGTGCCCATATGGGATGCCAGCACTTCAGGTGGCAGTTTTACTTGCTAAGCCACAGTGCCGGCCCCAAAACATCTTTTTTTTGAGATCTTCTGTCCTTAGGGTAGAATCCAAGGGGAATACTCAGCAAAATTACGGTATTTTATTTATATATTTATATATTTTTGATTATTTATTTGAAAGGCAGAGTAACAGATCTTTCAACTACTGATTCACTCCCCAAATGCCCACAACAGTCAGAGTTGGCCCAAGCTGAAACCAGCAGGCAGGAGCCAGCAACTCCATTTGGGATCACACAGGGGTGGTAAGAACACAAGCACTTGGGCCATCGTCTACTGCTTTGTGGGTGCATTAGCTGGAAGCTGGGACAGAAGTGGAGGAGCTGGAACTTGAATCTCTGATATGGGATGCCAGCATCCCAAGAGGCAGCTTAACCTGGTGTGCCACAACACCCACCCACATCACTGTAATTACTGTATTTTAAAGTCACTTTGACATGATTACTTCCTGAGTGATTTTTTTTCAGATAAACACTGAGGTGCATTTATTTTTATTGAGTTTTTAGGGATTGCTTAAAAATTATATAAAGTGTTACATTGTTCCAAAGTCAAAGCTATAAAATAAAGCATCCTCAAATAAATTCCACCCCTTTTTTCTAGTCTATTTTCTCTCTTTCTCTTGCACTTTATAGGTAACCATTTATATAAATTTTATGATTTCATCTATTTAATTTTATTTTGAAAGGCAGAGTGGCAGAGAGGGAGAGGTCTTCCATCCACTGGTTCCCTCTTCAAGTGACCACAACAGTCAAGTCTGGACTGGGCCAAAGCCAAGAAGAGCTCAGAACTCCCTCTTGGTCTCCCACAATGGATGACGGAGGCCCAAGTACTTGGGCCGTCATCTGCTGCTTCCCAGGCGCATGGGCAGGAAGCTGGGTCAGAAGCTGAGTAGCTGGAACTGGATTGAGTTCTGGGCTCCTGGCTTCAGCCTGGCCCATCCCGGGTTGTTGTTGGCATTTGGGGAGTGAACCAGTTGAGTGGATGATCTCACCTTTCTGCCTTTTATGTAAAAATGAAATAAATGCAAAAAATTTAAAACACCTGCAAAATTATTTCCCAAAGTTTTTTTTTTTTTTTTAAAGATTTTCTTTATTTATTTGACAAATTGAGTTAAAGACAGTAAGAGGGAGAGATAGAGAGGTCTTCCTTCCGTTGGTTCACTCCCCAGATGGCCGCAACAGCCGGAGCTGCGCCAATCCGAAGCCAGGAGCCAGGTGCTTCTTCCTGGTCTCCCATGCAGGTGCAGGGGCCCAAGGACCTGGGCCACTTCCTACTGTTTTCCCAGGTCATAGCAGAGAGCTGGATTGGAAGAGGGGCAGCCGGAACTAGAACCGGCGCTCATATGGGATGCTGGTGCCGCAGGCAAAGGATTAACCTACACAGAGCCGGCCCTCCTAATATTATTAATATTAAGAACCAGTAGTATAGGAGAGTTCATTTCTCCACATATTCATCAACATTTGGAAAAGTTGGTCTTTTTAATTTGAACTATTCTGAAGGATGTATGGTGATATCTCATTGAGGTTTTAATTAGTTTTTTCCTAATGGATGATGTCGAAGATCTTTTGACCAGATGCTTACTTGCTGTCAAGTATCTTCTGAATGAGTGTCTGTTCCAGCTTCCCTATACCCTTGGCCATAGTTGTCAGGAGTCTGTACCCCTGATGTATTTTTTTAAAAATTTTATTTATTTATTTGAGAGGTAGGGTTATAGAGAGAGGGAGAGACAGAGAGAGAGGTCTTCCATCTGCTGGTTCACTCCCTAAATGGCCACAATGGCCGGAGCTGGGCTGATCCAAAGCCAGGAGCCAGGAGCTTCTTCTGAGTCCCCATGCAGGTGCAGGGGCCCAAGCACTTGGGTCATCCTCCACTGCTTTCCCAGGCCATAGCAGAGAGCTGGATAAGAAGAAGAACAGCTGGGACATGAGCTGCTGCCCATATGAGCTCCCAGTGCCACAGGTGGAGGCTTTACCTGCTACGCCACAGTGCCGGCCCACCCCTGATGTCTTAACTTCTCTTTTCATCCCATAAAGCCACGAGGCCAATGTCACTCAACGTAAGATTTCTAGAAATGGTGGCCAGCATTGTGATGTGGTGGGTAAAACTGTCACCTGCAACGACACCCCATATGGGTTTTGGTTTGAGGCCCGGCTGCTCCACTTCTGGTCCAGCTCCCTGCTAATGGTCTGGGAGAAGCAGTGGAAGATGGCTCAAGTGCTTGGGCTCCTGCCACCCATGTGGGAGACCTGAAAGAAACTCCTGGTTCCTGGCTTCTTCCTGGCCCAGCCCTGGCCTTTTTGGCCATTTGGGGAGTGAACCAATGGATGGAAGATATATCTCTCTCTTTGGGTCTGGCACTGTGGTGCAGTGTGAAAAGGCACCGCCTGCAGTGCTGGCATCCCATATAGGCATCGGTTCAATTCCCAGCTGCTCCACTTCCAATCTAACTCTCTGCTGTGGCCTGGGAAAGCAGTAGAAGATGGCCCAAGTCCTTGGGCTCCTGCACCCATGTGGGAAGACCTGGAGGAAGCTCCTGTCTCCTGGCTTTGGATCAGCACAGCTCCGGTCATTTCGGCAAATTGGGGAGTGAACTAGCAAATGGAAGACTCTCTCTCTCTCTCTCCCTCTCCCTGCCTCTCCTTCTCTCTCTGTGTAACTCTGCCTTTCAAATAAACAAATAAATCTTAAAAAAAAAGATACCTGTCTCTCTGTTAGTCTTTCAAATAAATAAATAGTTTTTTATTTTTGTTTTATTTTATTTATTTTATTTTTTTGACAGGCCGAGTTAGAGAGAGAGAGACAGAGACAGAGAGAAAGGTCTTCCTTTTCCGTTGGTTCACCCCCCAAATGGCCACTCTGGCTGGCGCACTGCGCCGATCCCAAGCCAGGAGCCAGGTGCTTCCTCCTGGTCTCCCATGGGGGTGCAGGGCCCAAGCACTTGGGCCATCCTCCACTGCCTTCCCGGGCCACAGCAAAGAGCTGGAATGGAAGAGGAACAACTGGGACAGAATCCAGCGCCCCAACTGGGACTAGAACCGGGGTGCCGGCGCTGTAGGCAGAGGATTAGCCAAGTGAGCCGCGGCGCTGGCCTGATAAAGTGTTTTGAAAAAAGCTTTCTAAAAATGCTCAGCCATAAAAAAGAATGAAATCTTGTCTTTTGCAACAAAATGGATGCAACTGGAAACAATTACCCTTAATGAGATAAGCCAGTATCAAAAAGACAAATATCATGTTTTCTCTCGTATGTGCCAATTAGTATAGAATACAAAAAATGCATAGTAATGAAACAGACATCTTGTGATATGATTGTCACTTTTATCCTTTGCTAAATGCCTATGGAACTGTAGTCTTCCTACTTTTTTTTTTAACTTTTTTAAAATTTTTTTTATTTATTTTATTTTATTTATTTATTTATTTTTTTTGGACAGGCAGAGTGGACAGTGAGAGAGAGAGAGACAGAGAGAAAGGTCTTCCTTTTGCCGTTGGTTCACCCTCCAATGGCCGCCGCGGCCGGCGCGCTGCGGCCGGCGCACCGCGCTGATCCGATGGCAGGAGCCAGGAACCAGGTGCTTTTCCTGGTCTCCCATGGGGTGCAGGGCCCAAGCACCTGGGCCATCCTCCACTGCACTCCCTGGCCACAGCAGAGGGCTGGCCTGGAAGAGGGGCAACTGGGACAGAATCCGGCGCCCCGACCGGGACTAGAACCCGGTGTGCCGGCGCCGCTAGGCGGAGGATTAGCCTAGTGAGCCGCGGCGCCGGCCTTTTTTAACTTTTATTTAATGAATATAAATTTCCAAAGTATGGCTTATGGATTACAATGGCTTCCCCCCCATAATGTCCCTCCCACCCGCAACCCTCCCCTCTCCCACTCCCTCTCCCCTTCCATTCACATCAAGATTCATTTTCGATTCTCTTTATATACAGAAGATCAGTTTAGTATACATTAAGTAAAGATTTCAACAGTTTGCTCGCACACAGAAACATAAAAATAATAGATGATTTTTTAAATGATGATGAAATCAGATCAGACCTATTGTCATGTTTAATCCAAGTGAGAGTCAAGTTGGGAATTGATAATTTTTTTTTTTTTTTTAGCAGAAGATCAGTTTAGTATACATTAAGTAAAGATTTCAACCATTTGCACCCCCATAGAAACACACAGTGAAATATACTGTTTGAGTACTCGTTATAGCATTAAGCCTCAATGTACAGCACATTAAGGACAGAGATCCTACATGAGGAGTAAGTGCACCGTGACTCCTGTTGTTGACTTTACCAATTGACACTCCTGTCTATGGCATCAGTAATCTCCCTATGCACCAGTCATGAGTTTCCAAGGCTATGGAAGCCCCTTGAGTTCTCCGACTCTTATCTTGTTTAGACAAGGTCATAGTCAAAGTGGAGGTTCTCTCCTCCCTTCAGAGAAAGGTACCTCCTTCTTTGAAGACCTGTTCTTTCCACTGGGATCTCACTCACGGAGATCTTTCATTTAGTTTTTTTTTTTTTTTTTTTTTTTTTTTTTTTTTTTTTTTGCCAGAGTGTCTTGGCTTTCCATGCCTGAAATACTCTCATGGGCTTTTCAGCCAGATCAGAATGCCTTTAGGGCTGATTCTGAGGCCAGAGTGCTGTTTAGAACATCCGCCATTCTATGAGTCTGCTGAGTATCTCGCTTCCCATGTTGGATCACTCTCCCCTTTTTTTATTCTATCGGTTAGTGTTAGCAGGTACTAGACTTGTTTATGTGAGGCCAGAGTGCTGTTTAGAACATCCGCCATTCTATGAGTCTGCTGAGTATCTCGCTTCCCATGTTGGATCACTCTCCCCTTTTTTTATTCTATCGGTTAGTGTTAGCAGGTACTAGACTTGTTTATGTGCTCCCTTCGACTCTTAGTCCTTTTATTATGATCAATTGTGAACAGAAATTGATCACTTGGACTAGTGAGATGGCATTGGTACATGCCACCTTGATGGGATTAAATTGGAGTCCCCTGGTATGTTTCTAACTCTACCAATTGGGGCAAGTCAGCTTGAGCATGTCCCAAATTGTACATCTCTTCCCTCTCTTATCCCCACTTTTATGTTTAACAGGGATCACATTTCAGTTAAATTTCAACACTTAAGAATAACTGTGTATTAATTACAGAATTAAACCAGTCATATTAAGTAGAACAGACAAAAAAAAAAAACTACTAAGAGGGATAATGTATTAAGTTGTTCATTAACAGTCAGGGCTATGCTGATCAGGTCACCTTTTCTCAAAGTGTCCATTTCACTTCAGGAGGTTTCCTTTTTGGTGTTCAGTCAGTTGTCACCGATCAGGGAGAACATATGGTATTTGTCCCTTTGGGACTGGCTTACTTCACTCAGCATGAAGTGTTCCAGATTCCTCCATTTTGTTGCAAATGACTGGATTTCGTTGTTTCTTACTGCGGTATAGTATTCTAAAGAGTACATATCCCATAATTTCTTTATCCAGTCTACTGTTGATGGGCATTTAGGTTGGTTCCAGGTCTTGGGTATTGTGAATTGTGCTGCAATAAACATTAGGGTGCAGACCGCTTTTTTGTTTGCCAATTTAAATTCCTTTGGGTGAATTCCAAGGAGTGGGATGGCTGGGTCGAACGGTAGGGTTATCTTCAGGTTTCTGAGGAATCTCCAGACTGACTTCCATAGTGGCTTGACCAGTTTGCATTCCCACCAACAGTGGGTTAGTGTCCCTTTTTCCCCACATCCTTGCCAGCATCTGTTGTTGGTAGATTTCTGTATGTGAGCCATTCTAACCGGGGTGAGGTGAAACCTCATTGTGGTTTTGATTTGCATTTCCCTGATTGCTAGCGACCTTGATCATTTTTTCATGTGCCTGTTGGCCATTTGGATTTCCTCTTTTGAAAAATGTCTATTGAGGTCCTTGGCCCATCTCTTAAGTGGGTTGTTGGTTTTGTTTTTGTGGAGTTTCTTGATCTCTTTGTAGATTCTGGTTATCAACCCTTTATCAGTTGCATAGTTTGCAAATATATTTTCCCATTCTGTCGGTTGTCTCTTCACTCTCCTGACTGTTTGTTTTGCAGTACAGAAACTTCTCAATTTGATGCAATCCCAATAGTTGATTTTGGCTTTGACTGCCTGTGCCTCCCGGGTCTTTTCCAGAAACTCTTTGCCTGTGCCAATATCTTGAAGGGTTTTTCCAATGTTCTCTAATAACTTGATGGTGTCAGGTCGTAGATTTAGGTCTTTAATCCATGTTGAGTGGATTTTTGTGTAAGGTGTAAGGTAGGGGTCTTGCTTCATGCTTCTGCACGTGGAAATCCAGTTTTCCCAGCACCATTTATTGAATAGACTGTCCTTGCTCCAGGAATTGGTTTTAGATCCTTGATCAAATATAAGTTGGCTGTAGATGTTTGGGTTGATTTCTGGTGTTTCAATTCTGTTCCATTGGTCTATCCATCTGTTGCTGTACCAGTACCATGCTGTTTTGATTACAACTGCCCTGTAGTATGTCCTGAAATCTGGTATTGTGATGCCTCCGGCTTTGTTTTTGTTGTACAAGATTGCTTTAGCTATTCAAGGTTTCTTGTGCCTCCATATGAATTTCAGCACCATTTTTTTCAGATCTGAGAAGAAGGTCTTCGGTATCTTGATTGGTATTGCATTGAATCTAGAAATTCCTTTGGGAGAATGGACATTTTGATGATGTTGACTCTTCCAATCCATGAGCATGGAAGATTTTTCCATTTCTTGGTATCCTCTTCTATTTCTTTCTTTAAGGTTTTGTAATTCTCATCGTAGAGATCTTTAACGTCCTTGGTTAAGTTTATTCCAAGGTATTTGATTGTTTTTGTAGCTATTGTGAATGGGATTGATCTTAGAAGTTCTTCCTCAGCCATGGCATTGTCTGTGTATACAAAGGCTGTTGATTTTTGTGCATTGATTTTATACCCTGCTACTTTGCCAAACTCTTCTATGAGTTCCAATAGTCTCTTAGTAGAGTTCTTTGGGTCCCCTAAATAAAGAATCATATCATCTGCAAAGAGGGATAGTTTGAGTTCTTCCTTCCCAATTTGTATCCCTTTAATTTCTTTTTCTTGCCTAATAGCTCTGGCTAGAACTTCCAGAACTATATTGAATAGCAGTGGTGAGAGTGGGCATCCTTGTCTGGTACCAGATCTCAGTGGAAATGCTTCCAACTTTTCCCCATTCAATAGGATGTTGGCTGTGGGTTTTTCATAGATTGCTTTGATTGTATTGAGGAATGTTCCTTCCAAACCCAGTTTGCTTAGAGTTTTCATCATGAACGGGTGTTGTATTTTATCAAATGCTTTCTCGGCATCTATTGAGATAATCATATGGTTTTTCTTGTGCAGTCTGTTAATGTGGTGTATCACATTGATTGTCTTGTGCACATTAAACCATCCCTGCATACCAGGGATAATTCCCACTTGGTCCGGGTGGATGATCTTCCTGATGTATTGTTGCATTCTATTGGCGAGAATTTTATTGAGGATTTTTGCATCTATGTTCATCAGGGAGATTGGTCTGTAATTCTCTTTCAGTGCTGCATCTTTTTCCGGCTTAGGAATTAAGGTGATGCTGGCTTCATAGAAAGAATTTGGGAGGACTCCCTCTTCTTCGATTGTTCTGAATAGTTTGAGAAGAATTGGAGTCAGTTCTTCTTTAAATGTCTGGTAGAATTCAGCAGTGAATCCATCTGGTCCTGGGCTTTTCTTTGTTGGGAGGGCCTTTATTACTGTTTCAATTTCTGTCTCAGTTATGGGTCTGTTTAGGTTTTCGATGTCTTCCTGGTTCAATTTAGGTAGGTTGCATGTGTCCAGGAATCTATCCATTTTTGATAGGTTTCCCTGTTTGCTGGCATACAAGTCCTTGTAGTAATTCCTGATGATTCTTTTTATTTCTGTGGTGTCTGTTGTTACATTTCCTTTTTCGTCTCTGATTTTATTGATTTGGGTCTTTTCTCTTCTTTTTTTAGTTAGTTGGGCCAATGGGGTGTCAATTTTGTTTATTTTTTCAAAAAACCAGCTCCTCGTTTGGCTGATTTTTTGTAATGTTTTTTTGGATTGAATCCTGTTGATTTCTTCTCTGATTTTTAATTATTTCTCTTTTCCTACTAGATTTGGGTCTGGTTTGCTGTAGGTTTTCTAGATCCTTGAGGTGAATTGAAAGCTCATCTATTTGGTGCCTTTCCAATTTCTTGATGTAGGCACCTATTGATATAAACTTTCCTCTTAACACTGCTTTTGCTGCGTCCCATAAGTTTTGGTATGTTGTGCTGTTATCCTCATTTACTTCCAGAAAATTTTTGATTTCTCTTTTAATTTCTTCTGTGACCCATTGTTCATTCAGGAGCATGTTGTTCAATCTCCATGTGTTTGTGTATGCTCTAGGGATTCCTGAGTTGCTAATTTCCAACTTCATTTTTTATGGTCTGAGAAGCTGCATGGTATGATTCTAATTCTTTTGAATTTGCTGAGACTTGCTTTATGGCCTAATATGTGGTCAATCCTAGAGAAGGTTCCATGTACTGCTGAGAAGAATGTAAAATCTTTAGCTGTAGGATTGAAAGTTCTGTATATATCTGTTAGATCCATTTGGCTATAGTGTCGTTTAAATCTACTGTATCCTTGTTGATCTTCTGTCCTGTTGATCTATTTCTTTTTTTTTTTCTTTTTTTTTTTTTTTTACAGGCAGAGTGGACAGTGAGAGAGAGAGAGAGAGATAAAGGTCTTCCTTTTCCATTGGTTCACCCTCCAATGGCTGCTGCAGCTGGCATGCTGCAGCCGGCGCACCATGCTGATCTGATGGCAGGAGCCAGGTGCTTCTCCTGGTCTCCATGGGGGGCAGGGCCCAAGTACTTGGGGCATCCTCCACTGCACTCCCGGGTCACAGCAGAGAGCTGGCCTGGAAGAGGGGCAACCAGGACAGAATCCGGTGCCCTGACCGGGACTAGAACCCGGTGTGCCGGCGCCGCAAGGCGGAGGATTAGTCTAGTGAGCCGCGGCGCCGGCTGATCTGTCTATTTCTGAGAGTGGAGTATTGAAGTCCCCCAGTACTATTGTATTGGGGTCTAAGTCTCCCTTTAAGTCCCTTAGCAAATCTTTTAGATAAACCGGTGCCCTGTAGTTAGGTGCATATACATTGATAATTGTTTTATCTTCTTGTTGTATTGATCCCTTAATCATTATATAGTGTCCCTCTGTCTTTCTTAACAGTTTTTATGGTAAAGTTTATGTTGTCTGATATTAAGATGGCTATGCCCGCTCTTTTTTCATTTCTGTTGGCATGGTATATCTTTTTCCAGCCTTTCACTTTCAGTCTATGTGGATCTTTGTTGGAAAGATGTGTTTCTTGTAAGCAGCAAATAGATGGGTTTTGTTCCTTAACCCAATCAGCCAATCGGTGTCTTTTAACTGGACAGTTCAGGCCATTAACGTTCAATGTGACTAATGATAAGTGGTAACTTTGCCCTGCCATTTGCCAAATATAAGTTCTAATATATGCTTTGAATTCCCTGTGATCTTTTGCTGTGAGGTTTCCTTCCTTTACCTTCTTTCATATTGATGACTGTGTTTCTGTGTTTCTGTGTGTAACACATCTTTAAGCATCTTTTGCAGGGCTGGACGAGTGGCAACAAATTCTTTCAATTTCTGTTTGCTATGAAAAGTCTTTATTTCACCTTCATTCACAAATGATAGCTTTGCAGGATATAATATTCTGGGCTGGCAGTTTTTCTCTCTTAGTACCTGGGCTATATCTCGCCATTCCCTCCTAGCTTGTAGGGTTTCTGATGAGAAGTCAGCTGTGAGTCTGATTGGAGATCCTCTGAGAGTAATCTGACGTTTCTCTCTTGCACATTTTAGGATCTTTTCTTTATGTTTCACTGTGGAGAGTTTAATTACAATGTGTCGTGGTGAGGATCTCTTTTGGTCATGTTTACTAGGGGTTCTGTGAGCTTCCTGTACTGGGATGTCTCTGTCCTTCTCCAAACCTGGGAAATTTTCTGCTAATATCTCACTAAAAAGGCCTTCTAATCCTTTCTCCCTCTCCATGCCTTCAGGAACTCCTAGAACCCGAATGTTGGGTTTTTTAATAGTATCCTGAAGATTCCTGACAATATGTTTTAGATTTCTAATTTCCTCTTCTTTTCTTTGGTCTGACTGTATCCTTTCCTGTTCTCTGTCTTCTAAGTCCGATATTCTCTCTTCTGCTTCACCGATTCTGTTTGTAAGGCTCTCTATTGTGTTTTTCATTTGATCTATTGAATTCTTCACTTCATTATGATTTCTCGTCACTATCACAGTTTCCTGTTGTACTAGTTGTTTCGTTTCATTTTGATTCCTCCTTTATATTTCATTTTCACGAGAGAGATTTTCTATCTTGTCCATTAAGGATTTCTGTAGTTCAAGAATTTGTTTTTGAGAACTTCTTAATGTTCTTATCAATTTTTTGAGATCTGCTTCTTGCATTTGTTCTATGTCATCATCTTCATAATCTTGAATTGAGGTGTCTTTTTCATTTGGGGGCGTCATGGTGACTTCCTTGTTTCTGTTACCTCGGTTTTTGCGTTTGTTATTTGGCATATTGGAGATATTTGGTTTCTTCACTGTGGTGCTTTTTCTTGTTATACTATGACTCTAGATTAAGTGGACTGTCTGTTTTTGATGGAGCCTTAGAGGCTTGAGATGGGTGTGGCCTGAGAGCTCTGTTTGGTGTGCCAAATGTGACACTCCCAGGTTAGGCGTGGTAGATCTCTCTCTCTCTCTTTCTTTTTTTGATTTAAAAGGGAAGTAATTCCGCACAGCTGAACGAAGTTGGATGTAGTTAGCAGGCAAATGATATACCCTCAGGAGCCAGAGATCGGAAGCTCTTTCCCAAGGACCCCACAGGGAATCTGTTCTGCCCTCAGAGTGGGCTCAAATTCTCCTTCAGTCTCCCACTGGGTTGCCAAAGTTACGGAAGTGTAGCGTCTCTGGAGAGTACTCACGTGAATTCCGTGAATTCTCTCCCCCACTGTCTCTTTTTTCACAGTCTCAGTTCAGTAACACCACAAATTTACTAGGTCCTAATCTCCTGTTAATTTGCCTTGCCCAGAGTCAGGTTTTTCTGCTAGGCTCAGGGCCGGTGCAGACCTGAGGTCGCTCTGCTTATGATGTATGTCCAAGATAGCGCCTGCTCTTTGTCTTGCTCGCCCTTGAGAGGTGAGCGGAGAGAGAGAAACCCGTGTCCGTACCAGTCACCTTTTTTTCTCTCTCTCTCTCTCTTCCAGTTAGCCTGGTGAACTTTCCCCCACAGGTTCATTCCCTCTAGTCTCCTCTTTCTGCTTGCCTGCCGGTGTCTCAGGCTATTGAGGTTAGGCTCACCTCGCGTTCCAGCGCTGGTGTGTTGAGTCTGCCGCTGGTGTCCCGAACTGTGGGCTCCCACACTCTCCACGCATGTCCACTGTGAATCACGTGTTCCGGAAGAGTTTCTTCTGCTGTTTCCTCCCCTACTCTTCCTTGAACCTGCAGTGTCTCCACTTTTATCAAACTGTCTCTCCCCGGACTATCAGTGTGCTCCCTTCCTATTCCGCCATCTTGCCGCACTCCACCAGTCTTCCTACTTTTTACTTGTTGCATGTTATGGTTAGTTGTAAAAAAACAAATTAAAAAAGGAGGAGGAGGGAGAGTAGGGTGGGAAGTATTATTATGCCCTTAAAACTGTATATATAAAAATAAATGAAATTTTTTCTCTTTATGTAAATAAAAAAGTAAAAAAATAAAGAAATATGAGGATTGTAAGTCTGGACAAGTGAAAGCAAAGGGAAGGATCCCAAACTTATTTCCATAAATTTGAGGAACTCTTATGAGAAATAGAGATCACATATTCAGTATTTCAGAGGGCAGAATCGGGATCAAGTGGGTTGTGGCAGAGAATCCATGGCTACCCATCTCTGGTTTTCCTGGAGGTCCTTCTTGAGGGGTTAGCTATTGCTCCATACAGCATTATTTTTGGGTATGAAATTAGGATGAGGTTCGGGGAATAGGGTCAGAGTGTGGGAAATGGAGTTTATTCTTCAGGCCTCCAGAGATTTGTTGGCAAATAAGGACCTCTTCCATTGTACCCTCATGGGACAAACACGGGTGTTGAAAGAATGTTAAATTCTCTTCTGTATATATTTAGATTGGGTTGGAGATGGTTTTCTCTGTAGACAGCAGAGGGCAGTATTGACCCAGATGAACCATATACTCAGTGGTGTGGGGCCCTGACCTGCTCTGGGCTCAGATTGAACTGTTCTCTAGAATGTCTTTACCTTGGGACTCTATTCTTCTGCCATCCGATAGCCCTGTGGTGTCTCTCTGTCATTGGTCCCCCCACCCGCATGGTGCTCATAAAAGGCTCTGGTCCCCATTCTGTTTGTGGTGTTATTGATGCTAAAGATTTTCCTAAAGCAAGATAGCCTCCCTTCCTTCTGGGGCCTGGAAAAGAGCCTCCTTGGAGAAGAAATGTGACTTAGAGTCAAATGGAGCAGCTGCATCTATGTTATATTCCAGGGGAATGTTCTAGTCCACAGGGACCACATCCAGGTGTTTCACTCAAATCTAGTGACTTGCCGCTTATGAGACAGGGAAATGCTGACAAGACTCAAGAGTAATAAAGTCAATATTTATGTAACACTTTATAATGCAAATGTTAGCTTGTTTAATAACTGTTTGATTCTTAGAGCACTGGGGTGGATAACCAAGTCTGTGCTCCAAGACTGGATTAGCAGTCTTCTTACTCTGGCGTGATGTAGGACTTGGGGTCCTTCTTGAGCTCTTAGCAACGAAGAGACAGTAGGAGACTGCTCTGTGCTGCCGTTAGTTATTTTGGGTTTAATAGTCCAACAGCCCAGACTAGCATAAACCAAGTCCAGATAGTAAAATGAAGCTGGATGACAAGTATAACAAGGAGCCCTCCCACTGGAGCACAGCACCACACCCCTTCCATGGGGAAGGAGACCTGAGCAGGAAGGAACGGGTCCGGGTGGGGCTTGGCTTTCCTAGCAGCAGACAAGGATGGACCTTTCTGAAAGGGACTGGGCAAGGGTCTCACCTCAGCAGAAGAGGAGTGGAGAGGCTTGGATGAGGAAAAGTGACCAGCAAGGGATAATTAGCATGTGTTAGAAAAGGCGTTAGCTAAAAGTAAAGTGTGTAGGCCTAAGTCTTTTTAAAGACAAAATTAGAGACAGGAAGAGACAGAGAACTCTTCCATCTGCTGGTTCACTCCCTAAATGGCTGCAATGACCAGGGCTGGGCCAGGCTGAAGCCAGGAGCCAGGAACTTCTTCCAGGCCTCCCACATGGGGGTATCTTCTGCTACTTCTCCAGGTACAGTAGATACAGTAGCAGGGAGCTGGATTGGAAGTGGAGCAGCTGGGTCTCGAACTGGAGCCCATATGGGATGTGGGCACTGGAGGTGGTGGTTACCTGCTATGCATTATGCTGGCCCCAACCTAGATCTTACATTGTGTAAAGAGCCTGAGAGAGCTACCAGGAGAGAGAGAGAGAGAGAGAGAGAGAGAGAGAGAACGAATCAGTCTTTTCTATCTTTTCTAGGTAGGTCAATATTTATTGACTTAGAACATATAATAAGTGTAATAAAAATATCCAACTTGTGCTTAAAGGTTTATTTTAATTTAAACTCTTTCTTCTTAAGAAATTATTTTATTTATTTGAAAGCAGAGTTACAGAGAAAGGAAGGGACAGAGAGAGAGAGATAGAGAGAGAAGAGACATCTTCCATCCTCTGGGTCATTCTCCCAGTGGCTGCAATGGCCAGGGCTGGGTTATACCAAAGCCAAGAGCCAGGAGCCTGGAGCTTCTTCCAGGTCTCCCACAAGGGTGCAAGGGCCCAAGCACTTGAGCTATCTGCTTTCTCAGGCACATTAATGGGGAGCTGGTTTGGAAGTTGAAAAACTGGGACTTGAACTGGTGTCCATATGGGATGCTGGCATTGCAGGCGGCGGGTTTACCTGCTACACCACAACACTGGCCCTATCAGCTCTTTTTCTGAGGAGTTATGTATGAGTTTAAAGTATACATGAAGGATCCATATACTGTTTTTAGGCATTAAATTATGTTTTTGTATAAACAAATATCATAGCATTAGTTAATTGAATGCACTCATTGAATGTTTTTACCTGTTTTATACTCTAGAGATAGAGCAGTGAGCAACACAAATTGGTTAGCAGAGTACATATTTGTTTTTTTAAAAGATTTATTTTATTTATTTGAAAAACAGAGTTACAGAGAATGGTAGAGACAGAGAGAGAGGTCTTCCATCTGCTGGTTCACTCCCCAAATGGCTGCAATGGCCGGAGCTGTGCCAATCCGAAGCCAGGAGCCAGGTGCTTCCTCCTGGTCTCCCATGTGGGTGCAGGGACCCAAGCACTTGGGCCCTCCTCCACTGCCTTCCCGGGCCACAGCAGAGAGCTGGAGTGGAAGAGGAGCAACCAGGACTATTACCCAGTGCCCCAACTGGGACTAGAACCCGGGGTGCCGGTGCTGCAGGCAGAGGATTAGCCAAGTGAGCCATGGTGCCGGCCATGAAATAACTATCTTTCATGAAGAAGATTAGATAGCCTGGTCAATTTTCTTCCAAAACTAGTCTTGGATCATGGTTAAAAAATATAACTATACTTCATGTAAAATGCAACAACTCTGCTATTAAAAACAAAAAATATTTAATTTAGTTTTTTATGAGGTTCATTTATTTATTTGAAAGGCAGAGTTACAGAGAGGCAGAGGAAGAAAGAGAGAGAGGTCGGTCTTCCATCCACTGGTTCATTCCTCAAATGGCTGCAACAGCCAGAGCTGGGACAATCCAAAGCCAGGAGCCAGGAGCTTCCTCTGAGTCCCCCATGCAGGTGCAGGAGCCCAAGGACTTGGGCCATTTTCTGCTGCTTTCCCAGGCCATAACAGAGAGTTGGATCAGAAGTGGAGCATCCAGGACTCAAACCAGCACCCATGTGGGATGCCGGCACTGTAGGCGGCGGCTTTACCTGCTATGCCACAGCGCCAGCCCAATATTTAGGTTTTTTTTTAAAAGATTCATTTAATGGGGCCAGTGCTGTGGTGCAGCAAGTTGACGCCCTGGCCTGAGGTGCCGGCATCCCATAGGGACAGCGGTTCGAGACCGGGCTGCTCCACTTCTGATCCACAGCTCTCTGCTGTGGCCTGGGAAAGCAGTAGAGGACGGCCCAAGTGCTTGGGCCCCTGCACCTGCATGGGAGACCTGGAGGAGGCTTCTGGCTCCTGGCTTTGGATCAGCACAGCTCTGGCCATTGTGGCCGTATGGGGAGTTAACCAGCAGATGGAAGACCTCTCTCTCTCTCTCTCTCTCTCTCTTTCTCCCTGTCTCAGCCATCTGGAGAACCATCTGACAGAAGACCTCTCTCTCTCTCTGTCTCTGCCTCTCCTCTCTGTGTAACTCTGACTTTCTTTTAAAGATTCATTCATTTATTTGAAAGGCAGAGTTGCAGAGAGAGAGAGAGAGAGAGAGAGAGAGAGAAAGAGATTGAGATTTTCCATCACTTGTTCACTCCACAAATGGTCCAGCTTGGGTTGGGTCAGGTTGATGCCAGGAGTCTGGAACTGCAAGGGCCCAAATATTTCCACCATCTCTGACTTGTGGGACTTCAAGTGGCAATTCAGTGTGGGATGCTGGCATGACAAGCAGTGGCTTAACCCACTGTGCCACAAAGCCAGACTCAATCTAGATGCATTTTAACAAAGCTTTTTTTTTTTTTTGACAGACAGAGTGGACAGTGAGAGAGAGAGACAGAGAGAAAGGTCTTCCTTTGCCATTGGTTCACCCTCCAATGGCCGCCGCGCCAGATACTTATCCTGGTTTCCCATGGGGTGCAGGGCCCAAGCACATGGGCCATCCTCAACTGCACTCCCTGGCCACAGCAGAGAGCTGGCCTGGAAGAGGGACAACCGGGACAGAATCCGGTGCCCCGACCGGGACTAGAACCCAGTGTGCCGGCGCCGCAAGGCGGAGGATTAGCCTGTTGAGCCGCGGTGCCAGCAACAAAGCTTTAAAACAAGTTTTGAAAAGGTTAAATTGAACCTCAAATGGCTGTGTACGGTGCAAAGCCAAAACTCTTCAAAGAAAGATAACAAAATGAAGACACACCACACAGAACATCTGTAATGTCTGGAATCCAGTAAAACAATGCGCAGAAATACAAATAGGGCTGGCGCTGTGGCTCAATAAGCTAATCCTCTGCCTGCGGCACCGGCACCCCATGTTCTAGTCCCGGTCTGGGCACTGGATTCTGTCCTGGTTGCCCCTCTTCCAGTCCAGCTCTCTGCTGTGGCCAGGGAGTGCAGTGGAGGATGGCCCAGGTCCTTGGGCCCTGCACCCCTTGGGAGACCAGGAGAAGCACACAGCTAACATCATATTATATGGGGAAAAGCTGAAAGGCTTTCCTCTGAGGCCTGGAACCAGACAAGGATGTCCATTGTCACTTCTCTTATGCAATATAATACTGGAATTTTTACCTAGAACCACTAGGCAAGAGAAAGCATACAAATAGCAAAGAAAGAAGTCAAATGATTTGTGTTTGTAGATAACATTATTCTACATAGAGAGAAACCAAAAGACTATACCAAGAAGCTATTAGAGCTGATAAACAAATTCAGTAAAGTTGTAGGGTACAAAATAAATATTCAAAAACTATTAGCATTTTTATACACTAGTAATCAACTTGCTGAGAAAGAAATTATAAGAGCAATATTATTCACCACTCCATAAAAGTACCTTGTAGTAAATTTAACCAAGGATGTGAAAGACCTTTTACAATGAAAATTATGAAACATTTCTAAAAGAAATTGAACAGAATTAAAAAAATTAGAAACACCTGTGTTCACATGTTGAAATAATATTATTAATCATTAATAATATTATTGAAATTTTCATATTTCCCAAAGCTGTTTACTACACTTGATCTTAGCCAAAAGGCCAAGAAGAGATTACCTGAAGCAATACAAAGTTCAATACGACTCCAACAAAATACCCGTGACATTCTCCACAGAACTAGAAAAAACAGTTCTAAAATTCATATGAAATTACAAAAGGCTGTGAATAGCCAAAGTGATCATGAACAAAATAAATAAATAAATAAATAAATAAGTAAGTAAGTAAATAAAGCCGGAGGCACGACAATCCCAGATTTCAAGCTGTTCTAAGCACAACAGCATGACACTGGCATAAAAACAAACACATAGACTAGTGTAACCGAACAGAAACCAGAAACCAATCCACGCATCTACATCACTTTTATTTGACAAAGAACTAAAAGCATATACTGGAGAAGAGGCAGTCTCTTTAACAAATGGTCCTGGAAACCTGGGTATCTATATGCAAAACTTGAAACAAGAATGTCTCCCCACCTCTCACCTTATGCCTCTCATTCTATTCCAAATCTCTCAAAATGGATAAAAGATTGAAAATTTTCAGACCTAAAATTATGAAACTATTAGGAGAAACATTTTAAGACAATGTTATAGGCAACAACTTTTTGGAGAAGACTCAAAAAGCACAGATAATAAAAAAAGAAAATAGATAAATGGGATTATATCAACCAAAGGAACTTCTGTACAGCAAAGTAAGCTATCAATGGAGTGAAGAGACATGTAACACAATGGAAAATTTTTTCAAATTGACAAAGGATTAACACTCAGAAGGAATTCAGAAAACTAACTCAACAAAAAAATAACAACCAATCCAGTTAAGAAATGGTCAAAGGATCTGAATAAACATTTCTTTTTTTTTTTAACTTTTATTTAATGAATATAAATTTCCGAAGTACAGCTTATGGATTACAATGGCTCCCCCCCTCCCATAACTTCCCTCCCACCCACAACACTCCCCTTTCCTGCTCCCTCTCCCCTTCCATTCACATCAAGAATCGTTTTCAATTCTCTTTATATAAAGAAGATCAATTTATCACATATTAAGTAAAGATTTCAATGGTTTGCACCCACATAGAAACACAAAGTGAACAATACTGATTGAGTACTAGTTATAGCATTAAATCTCAATGTACAGCACGTTAAGGACAGAGATCCTACATGAGGAGTAAGTGCACAGTGACTCCTGTTGTTGACTTAACAAATTGACATTCTTATTTATGGCATCAGTAATCATCCTAGGCTCTTGTCGTGAGTTGCTAAGGCTATGGAAGCCTTTTGAGTTCACCGACTCTGATCATACTTAGACAAGGTCATAGAGTGGAAGTCCTCCCTCAGAGAAAGGTACCTCCTTCTTTGATGACCTGTTCTTTCCACTGGGATCTCACTCACGGAGATCTTTCATTTAGTTTTTTTTTTTTTTTTTTTTTTTTTTTTTTGCCAGAGTGTCTTGGCTTTCCATGCCTGAAATACTCTCATGGGCTTTTCAGCCGGATCCGCATGCCTTAAGGGCTGACTGAATAAACATTTCTCAGAAGAAGAAATACAAATGGCCAATGAATACATGAAAAACGTTCATTATCACTAACCATCAGGGATATGCAAATCCAAAGCACAGTGAAGTACCATCTCCCTCCAGTTAGAATGACTATTATAAAAAAAGGCAAAAGATGTAAAAGGTCCATGAGAGTCTCACAGGCATGGAAAGCCATGACACGGTGGCAAAAAAAATCTAAATGAAAGATTCTGGTGAACAAGACCCCAGCAGAAGGAGCAGGCCATCAAGGAGGGAGGCGCCTTTCTCTGAAGGGAGGAAGGAACCTCCACTGTGATACGGCCTTGACTAAACAAGTTCAGAGTTGGTGAACTCAAGGGGCTTCCATAGCCTAGACAGCTCATAGCAAGAGTCTTGGGTGATTGCTGACGTCATAAATAAGAGTGCCAATTGTTAACAACGGGAGTCACTGGGTACATGCTCCCCACGTAGGATCTCTGTCCTTAATGTGTTCTACTATGAAACTTAAAAGACAATACTACTAGTCGAACAATACCCTATACCTTGTGTGGTTGTGTGAGTGCAGCCCGTTGAAATCCTTGCTTAGTATGTACTAAGTTGATCTTCAGTATATGAAGGTAATTGAAAATGAAACTCGATGAAGGGCAGGATGGGAGAGGGAGTGGGAGAGAGGAGGGCCACGGGAGGGAGGAAGGTTGGGGGGGGGGAAGCCACAACAATACAAAAGTTGCACTTTGTAAATTCACATTTATTAAATAAACTATATAACAAACAAAAAAAAAAAAAGAAAAAAAAAGAACTTAATACTTTACCCTTTTAGTATTTTTTAAATGTTCTACTTAAAACTATTGGTTGAACTCTGTAATTAATACACAATTACTCTTAGGTGTTTAATTAATGCTATAACTAGTACTCAAATAGTATTTTACACTTTGTGTTTCTGTGTGGGTGCAAACTGTTGAAATCTTTACTTAATATATGCTAAATTGATCTTCTGTATATAAAGATAATTGAAAATGATTCTTGATGTGAATGGAAGGGGAGAGGGAGTGGATAAGGGGAGGGTTGTGGGTTGGAGGGAAGTTATGGGGGGGGAAAGCTATTGTAATCCATAAGCTGTACTTTGGAAATTTATGTTCATTAAATAAAATTAAAAAACAATAAAAAAACCAAAAAACAAAACAAAACAAAAAAAACAAAAC